>NC_064921.1:330746211-331063711 GCF_023897955.1 Schistocerca gregaria
TGGTAGCATGCAGTGACAGCGTGGACGTGAACCGTATGTGCAGTTGACGGACTTTGAGCGAGGGCGTATAGGATCCTACGCAGTGCCGTAGGGGACCGCACCGCCACTTCCCAACAAATTAGGGACACTGTTGCTCCTGGGGTATCGGCGAGGATCATTCGCAACCGTCTCCATGAAGCTGGGCTACGGTTCTGCACACCGTTAGGCCGTCTTCCGCTCACGCCCCAACATCGTGCAGCCCGCCTCCAGTGGTGTCGCGACAGGCGTGAATGGAGGGACGAATGGAGACGTGTCGTCTTCAGCGATGAGAGTTGCTTCTGCCTTGGTGCCAATGATGATCGTATGCGTGTTTGGCGCCGTGCAGGTGAGCGCCACAATCAGGACTGCATACGACCGAGGCACACAGGGCCAACACCCGGCATCATGATGTGGGGAGCGATCTCCTACACTGGCCGTACACCTCTAGTGATCGTCGAGGGGACACTGAATAGTGCACGGTACATCCAAACCGTCATCGAACCCATCGTTCTACCATTCCTAGACCGGCAAGGGAACTTGCTGTTCCAACAGGACAATGCACGTCCGCATGTATCCCGTGCCACCCAACGTGCTCTAGAAGGTGTAAGTCAACTACCCTGGCCAGCAAGATCTCCGGATCTGTCCCCCATTGAGCATGTTTGGGACTGGATGAAGCGTCGTCTCACGCGGTCTGCACGTCCAGCATGAACGCTGGTCCAACTGAGGCGCCAGGTGGAAATGGCATGGCAAGCCGTTCCACAGGACTACATCCAGCATCTCTACAATCGTCTCCATGGGAGAATAGCAGCCTGCATTGCTGTACTAGTGCCGACATTGTGCATGCTCTGTTGCCTGTGTCTATGTGCCTGTGGTTCTGTCAGTGTGATCATGTGATGTATGTGACCCCAGGAATGTGTCAATAAAGTTTCCCCTTCCTGGGACAATGAATTCACGGTGTTCTTATTTCAATTTCCAGGAGTGTATTAATGCTAATTTTCCTCTGGTCAGCAGTGCAGCTGTTGAGGTGTGGATGCATAGAAGCAAAACGGTTAGTCTATACCGACAGGCATAGTCGAAATAGTTACGACCATTCAGAAAACATCAGGCTATAAAGTTTGTGACGTGTTTATGGTAACACTGTTCGACGCAGAGAAAAAGTAGTCAACAATGTGTGTACACGTTAAGGTACCACATATGATAATACCTCCACTTACACCCGTTACACCCGGTATAGACATAATATTTAAATCATTTTCGTCTCCAGTGCCCGTACGAGTTTTTATCTGAAACAGTTCATCAAGAGAATGATGCTAAACGTTTCTGAGCAATAGAAGACATCACTTCCTATGTTCTGTATGATTTCTTATGTCTTGATACCCAACAGCGAAAATCTATTGACGTTCTGAAACAGGAAGTGAATTTTAATCGCACCGGTGTGGAAAAACGCAGATGTTTTGACAGTGAGCGCGCGCCTTGGACGTCGCAGTGCTTCCACGCCGTGGCGCGCGGTGCCAGTTTTGGCGCCCTTGTCGCCAGAGGAGTGGTCTGTTTGGCACTCGCCGCTTTCACTTTGCCGGCTCTGAGCAAAGGCCCGATTTCAACACAGCACACTGCTGCCGAGAGCCGAAATGCTAGCCCTCCCGAAACTGAACGAAACTCAGCCCAGAGCTCTTCTGTAATGTTTTTTCTGGAAGAGGCAGCCATTACACGGAATAAAGCAGCTGCGCAAAATAGCAGCAACGTTCTTAACAATTGCCGTCAGTTGAAATGTTGGGAAGTTTAAAGCGTAGTATGGGAGGTTCGAAGGAGAGTCGGCATCGGTACATAACCCGTTCTCATGAAATGTAAGATATTTTTTTAGTTTGGTTCCGCTGTCATTAGAGACTCTTTGAAGGACGACATTATTCTGTCAAGGATGTAAATGTGCCGAGAATATAGTTTGTTTATACCACTTGTGGTCAGTTTAGGGTACAGATCTACGTATTTTCGATCGGACCAGACACCGTTGGTGTTGTTCTACATCTGCTTCACACTCCGTAAGCCACCTCATGGTGTGTGGCGAAGGGTACTTCTGATACCACTGATTGCCCCCTACCCTGTTTCGTAAGCGAATTGCCCATGAGAAGAATGATCGTCGGTAAGCCTCTGTACTGGCTCTAATATCTCGAATATATTGTCCGATTTTTTCCCGGACGTACTCTCTCGAAACTTCAATAGTAAATCTCCCGGTGCTGCACATCAACCATCTTGTAATGTCTGCCAATGGAGGTTGTTGACCGTCTCGGTAACGCTCTCGCGCCGACCGTGACGAAACGCGCCGCTCCTCGTCGGATCTTCTCTGTCTCTTCTATCAGTCCCACCTCGTAAGGATCCAATACTAATGAACAATACTCAAGAATCGGTCGACCAAACACCTTATAAGCCGGTTCCTTCGCGGATCAGTTACATTTCCGTACTATACATCCTGTGAATTTTATTGGTGAGGCGATGACAATATGATGGTGCTGGTGTTTGTGGTGGTGGTCTTCAGTCAGAAGACTGGTTCGATGTGGCTCACAACGCTAGTCCATCCGAGATGAGCCTTTTCATTTCTGCAGAAATATTGAAACCTATATCCCTCTGAAACTTCTTACTGTAGTAAAGAAACCTGTTAAACTACTGCGGGACTAAATGAATTCATCAGGGATGGATATTTCAATATATACGACGACATCCTACTGCTCAACAAGCAATTCATATCTGATGCGCCCGTCCTGCTGCCAATGTCTGCAAGAGTCGAATGACTACGATGTAAACAAGCCAACAATCGAAAAGGAAGTGCCTTTTAGTGGACCTTGGCCGACTCTACGTCAATATTTTACGAATTTTATAGCATTTATGTTGCAAAAAGAAATAAGAAAAATATGCCCTCATATTAACCAGTCGTTTTAACACGCACAATGTTCAATGTGACAATTATTGAACTATATGAAAAGAAAGCGTAAATTAGTTACACTCTACGGCGTGCAAACACTTTATTCAACACGTAAACGTCACTATAGATATTTGTATTTAGGTTATGACACGTTCAATTGGCGATCATTGGCGATGATATGGCGCAGACGAACAGCAAAATTCTGCGTCGAAACATCGATGCAGTCGATGACCTCCTGAATGACTGTTTTCAGCTCAGAAATGGTTTTGCTGTACATCTTGTCTTTAATATGGCCCCAGAAAAAGAAGTCGCATGTGTTTACATCCGGAGAACATGGCGGCCAATCGAGGGCCATGCTAGTGGTCTCTGCGTACCCCACAGAAAGAATACGGTCCCCAAAGTGCTCCTCCAGGTCATAAAACACCCTCCAGTTTCGGTAGGTCCACCTCTGTCTTGCATGAACCCCATTTATATAAATCAGGGTCACTTTTGTTTATGGGGTGAAATTACCTTCCGAAACCTTCACGTACCGTTTGGTAATCAGCATGCCGTCAATAAATATCGCACCAGTTATTTTTTGATTGCACATTGCAGACCACACAGTCACCCGTTGAGGGTGAAGAGACTTCTCGATCGCGAAATGCGGGTTCTCAGTCCCCCAAATGCGCCAATTTTGCTTATTGATGACATTTTCACGTGCAAATGGCAGACAACGGCAAGGCGCGTGCTACGTTGCATATACATTGCAGCAACGAGTCAGACGGATACTTCTTGATCGCCTCTTACGCAAGAGCTATAAAAGTGATTTTTTATTCCTTCATTCTGTCATTTCAATTCCTTCACTCACAGGGTTAGCATTGCCTCGCATGTTTGTGCATTTCTCCGGAACACAAACGGATCTTCCCCGAGGTCGGGCTTCTCCCGGTTTTCCGTTCTTCTGTAAACGATTCGCTTCAGTATTTTGCACACTACAAACCCATTAACACAAATCATTGGTAACTAGGGCTCCATATGTTTATGGTCACTACTTCCGCGAAAAAGGTGGACAGGGCTCGTAGTCATTCACGTACTGTTGTTATTTGTGCTTTTAAACTGAACCGCAGACTGACTGCTATATGCTCAGCTAGCAGTTGAGACCTTTGAAAGAACTCTTTGTCTGCGGCCTGATCTGTTGACTGAATGAGGAAATGTTATAAAACGAATGCTTTTAAGAACTGTGAAGAACTTGTATAATGTTCAGTCGAACTCCAAATCATTCGAGATACAGTATCAGCTCAGTTGGACAGCGGTGGGGAGCAGTGACTTGTTGCATCTATCCTGAAATTGGTTGAAGCTGTTTTGAAGAAGTGATCTGTTAACGCGCGGCCAGCAGTTCGAGCGATTTAGGCATCTGTCAGAAACTACATTGATGAACCGAATCACTGTTACCTTCTACTTAAGAGTGTCTTAGCCCACCTTGGGAACCCTGTACAGCAGTAATTCTGCGTGGCACAGATTCGACAAGTTCTTCGTGGTTTCAGGAAGTATTTGACATAAAACGTATACGCACAGGTCATGTAATTCCTGTAAACTGCGGGTCGTTGGCTTGTGGGCTTGGAGCTGGTGCCATTTAGCATCCCAGATGTGTTCCAGAACAAGGTGCAGAACAAGGCAAATCTGCTGAGCAAGATACCACTACCCTGTTTCTCAAACGACGCACCTAACGTTGGAGCTCGTGACAACTAGTAAATCCCACCCCTGCGTGTCTGCTAGGACCCTGCTGAAGGAGAGGCCACCCATCCACTCACAGGATGAATGGGCGAGGACAGACGGCCAGCTTCCACACTGCCCTCGCCGCGTGCGTGGTGAACGATTTATCAAGTGCCACTCACTCGCGTCTGTTACACTGGGAGCTGCTTCGTCAGCAGATCCTGTGGGTGAGACGACATCTGAGGTTCCCCATGCGACGCGAAAGATTCTCCGCCACAGCTACACGCCAAAGCAGTTGCCTTAAAGATGTCTGACCGTAGCCGAAAGCACTTTCAATGTTCACGAACATCGGCCCGTCCCTCCAGAGAGAAGGAGGATAAGTGGGTCCAGGAATCAGATGGAATGTGGAGAGAGGTAATGGGCAGGTATAAAGGGAAGATGGTGTGCAGATGCAAGTGGAAAGTTGTGGTGCGAGACACCCCTGCTACCCCTAAGAATGGGGATGGGGATAAGAAGGTGGTGACATGTAAAAGTATACTAAAACTACCTCTTGGTATTTCTTTCACGTGTTTACTAAAATACAGTGCGTTAAAGCATTAAGTGGAAACCGTCTATTATGTTTGCTGCTTAGTGAGTGAACCAGATAGCGGGAATTAGCCAATACTTTTGTTAGCGTATTTAGCGACCGAAGATAATAAAAATGGTTCAAATGGCTCTAAGCACTATGGGATTCAACATCTTAGGTCATTAGTCTCCTAGACTTCGAATTAATTAAATCTAACTAACCTAAAGACATCACATACAACCATGCCCGAGACAGGATTCGAACCTGCAACCGTAGCTGCAGCGCGATTCCGGACTGAAACGCCTAGAACCGCTCGCCCACCACGGCCGGCCGAAGGTAATTCCAACGGCTGAATATCACAGATACATTTAACATCCTTTTAGGGTTCGCATGATGTAAAACAGCAGATAATCTATCATATATGTGTGAAATGTACGTGGCATACGCGCTCGCTGTCGAAACCACGAATAACAGGTAGTACTGTATATCATAATAATGTTTGTATGTATGTTTGTATGTATGATCCACATCTCCTCCCAAACTACTGGATCGATTTCAACCGAAATTGGTGCACATACCACTTATTGTTTGGGCAAGACGCACTGTGGTAGTAGGAACCGCTTCCCATCGTCATGATGGTGGGGTTGAAAATGGGAAGACAGGAGATGGACAGAGGGGTAAGAGGACAAGGACCGAGAGACAAAGCAGGAGGAGGTAAAACATATCCTATAAATGCGGTTGCTATAAGTAGGAATAGAATTACGGTCCCAATTATTCAGATGTCAGAGAGAGGCGGGAGGAGATGGACAGAAGAAAGAAGAAGAAATGGGCAGAGAGAGGAAGTAAGGAAGGAAGAGGATATGGACAGACAGAGATGGGAAGGATAGATATGTGCAATATACGTGATACGCAGGTACGCAGAAAAAGGCGGGGGGGGGGGGGGGGGAGGGAGGAGGGTATGTATGTGGTTGGTGAGGGAAATGTGGGGGGGGGGGGGGGATGAAAAAAGAAAAACGAAAGATGATGTCTGAAGGCGTAGAAAAATGAAAGAGGTAAAGAAGAAAGTGAAGGAAGAAACACGGTTTTAACCATCTTTTCGTTCCATCTAGAAATTTTTGGCACGACGCTATTTAGATGCACGGTCCCTCTCTGGGTGATACCGGGAATGCTTTGTTAACGCTGGTGGCGTACGTCGATGATAATTCAGCGAGACGGGACGCAGGTAACGTATTTTTCGCGCAGAGTAGGGAATGCAGAGGAGCATGGAGGGCTGGCAGGAGTGACACCTTTCTTCGGCGTGATGGGACTTCAAAGCGCCGCCGCCGCGCTGAGCCTGCGCGGGCAAAATAAAAGCACAGCGGCGGCGGCAGTGGCAGAGCCGGGGGCCGGCCGGGAGAGGCGCCACAGAGCGGCGCCTCGGCTGTGCACTCGCGTGCCGGCGGGGCGCTGCACACCGCTTTTTTGTCCGCCGACAGCTGTCAGCTGCCACTCTCCGCGGAATTTTTGCTGCCCGTCCTAATGAGATTGGCTGCCCGTTCAGGAAATCAACGACAGAAGACTCCGTTCGCGACAAAATCTGTTACGGGACCTCTTCATCTCTGAGGTCCTTCCTCCGGAGAGACATTATCTGAGGCCATCCTCAACGCTGCAGATGTTTACAACAAAGTAAAAAAGAATCTAAGACAAAAATGAAAAGACACATCATAAGGAATTAGCGGAGTGGGACGGAAATCGGTAGATATGTCGTACGCGTTCAGGAAAACAAATGATTACAGTTTCAGAGAGAATGGACGATTTATTCAAGAGAAAGAGTTTCACAATTTGAGCAAGCAGTTACTCGCTTGTCATTGATGTATATAGATGTTGGATGTCCTACTGAGGGATGTTGTTGTTGTGGTCTTCAGTCCTGAGACTGGTTTGATGCAGCTCTCCATGCTACTCTATCCTGTGCAAGCTTCTTCATCTCCCAGTACGTACTGCAGCCTACATCCTTCTGAATCTGCATAGTGTATTCATCTCTTGGTCTCCCTCTACGAATTTTACCCTCCACGCTGCCCTCCAATACCAAACTGGTGATCCCTTGATGCCTCAGAACATGTCCTACCAACCGATCCCTTCCTCTAGTCAAGTTGTGCCACAAACTTCTCTTCTCCCCAATCCTATTCATTACCTCCTCGTTAGTTATGTGATCTACCCATATAATCTTCAGCATTCTTCTGTAGCACCACATTTCGAACGCTTCTATTCTCTTCTTGTCCAAACTACTTATTGTCCATGTTTCACTTCCATACATTGCTACATTCCATACAAATACTTCCAGAAACGATTTCCTGACACTTAATTCTATACTCGATGTTAACAAATTTGTCTTCTTCAGAAACACTTTCCTTGTCATTGCCAGTCTACATTTTATATCCTCTCTACTTCGACCATCATCAGTTATTTTGCTCCCCAAATAGCTAAACTCCTTTACTACTTTAAGTGTCTCATTTCCTAATATAATTCCCTCAGCATCACCCAACTTAATTCGACTACATTCCATTATCCTCGTTTTCTTTTGTTGATGTTTATCTTATATCCTCCTTTCAAGACACTGTCCATACCATTCAACTGCGCTTCCAAGTCCTTTGCAGTCTCTGACAGAATTACAATGTCATCGGCGAACCTTAAAGCTTTTATTTCTTCTCCATGGATTTTAATACCTACTCCGAATTTTTCTTTTGTTTCCTTTACTGCTTCCTCAGTATACAGATTCAATAACATCGGAGAGAGGCTACAAGCCTGTCTAACTCCCTTACCAACCGCTGCTTCCCTTTCATGTCCCTCGACTCTTATAACTGCCATCTGGTTTCTGTTATTCTGAGGGATATTGTGCCAAATTCTGTTCGACTGGAGCGTTAGATCGTCAGAATCTCGAACTCTTTGGAGGGCCCTGACCATACCGCTCTAAACGTTCTCAATTGGGGAGAGACCCGACGACCTTGCTGGCCAAGCTAGGATTCGGCAAGCAAGAAGTAGTTGAACTTTTCGACGTGTGAGGACGGGCATTATCTTTCTGAAATGTAACCCCAGGATGGCTTGCCGTGAAGGGCAACAAAACGGGGCATAGAATATCGTCGACGTACCGTTGTGCTGTAAGAGCGCCGCGGATGACAACCAGAGCGGTCCTGCTATGAAATGAAATGACTCCCCAGACCATGACTCCTGGATGTCTGGCCGTAAGGCGAGCGAAGGTCAGGTTGGTATTCCACTTCTGTCCGTGACGTCTCTAGCCACGTCTTCGCTGGTCATCGTGGCTCAGTTCGAAGTGGGACTCATCACTAAAGTCAGTTGTGCTCCAGTCCATTGGTTTCCTGGCCGAATACGTGTTTGGAGACAGCGATGGGATTCCAAATTGTCGCTCGCCATATAGTTCGACAACCAGGGGTGAACGGTCGGGGTGGCATTTCATTTCAAAGCAGGAGTTCTTTGGCTGTCCTCCGCGGCATCCTCACAGCGCAGTGGTACGTCGACGATATTCTGCGCTCCATTCTGTTGCCTTTCATGGCAAGCCGTCCTGGGATTCCATTTCAGCTAGAATTTCCTCCCACAAATGGCGAGAGGTTCTACTGCTTGTCTTCATGCTTGGAAAAATCTACCTTGGCCAGCGAGATCGCCGGATCTCTCCCCAGTTGCCTGTGTTTGGAGCATTATGGGCAGGGTCCTCGAAACAGCTCGGGATTTTTACGATCTAACGCGACAATTGAACAGAATTTGGTGCGATATCCATCAAGAGGACATCCAACAACACTATCAATCAATGCCAAGCCGAAGGAGTGTTTGCATAAGAATCAGAGGTGGACGAACTGGTTATTAACTAGCTCAATTTGTGAAGCTCTTTCTCTCGAATACATCAACCAATGCTTCTGAAACTGTAATCATTTGCTTGACTGTGCATGTAAATCACATCTACCGATTTCCGCCCCATTCGGACAATTTCTTCATGGTGCTTTTTTTGTCTTACAGTGCTCATAACGTTCGTAATTACTTTTGCAATTGGATACTAAGGGATTCTTTCTGTTTCTATAGGCATTGTCCAACATTTATCCAAATTAAAAGATAGTCTTTGTTGCAACAAATTATGGTCCTCCAAAGACGGTACTTTCCAGATGTAACAGGATCTTCAGCTAGTAATCATGTAATGTTGCTGATCGTGCTAAATCGTTTACGCACACTGACAACATTATATGTCCAATTTGAGATCCCATGACTAGCACCGGTCCTCTTTCCGTTTATCAAAACTTATTGTGATAACTGTGCCTTGACGAAAGTCAATTCCTTATAGTTTTTATTAACTTCAAACTTCATTCGTCGCAGTTGACGCATCTTTAGGGGATGCTGTTTATCAAAATCCCACCAAAAGAGATCGCATTAACAAGTTTTACACATTATATGTTCATTTATTCCCTCCATCCATTCACCGTCTATTTCCTTCTTCACGGAAGCGTTCGAAGGTGTTATTTCTCTGCTTGGTTTGAGATGTTTTCTCATTTTAGTCCGATCTTTTCCTAGTCTTCGTACACCCATCGCAACCATTAACCTGAAAATTTTATTCTGCTGTGAAGAAGATAAAAAAAATTAATTCCCAACTACTTCTGTCGTTTTCATGTCACTCTAATTTCATGAAAATTTCAAGCAACGTTTGGCTGCAAATTGAATTTTAGAATTTTTCAATTCCAAGACCACCATTCATTGTTTCTTGAAGTAACTCTCGATCCCTCTTTACGACCTCTACATTTCATCTACCAAGTCTTCCTCGTTCTGAATCTCGTTTTGTATTCAACCGGTGGATGATATGTTTGTTTCAGCAGCCTTTTCTTGTTTCCTTTGAAGAGTATTTTTAAGCAACTGGTACGGTCATACTGATGCTTGGTACTTCGTATACATAGTTTTGGTTGTTTACTTAATGGCGATCTCCATGAGAAAAACACAGGCATAACGTATTGTGATATAAATATAAATTATCTTACACGATTTCTCAAAGAAGTTTCTTACGTACAGCGAGGATAATGGAGATTTCTAAAAACTACTTAACCACGTGAATAGCCTTATGAATATAACATCAAGAAGGAAATTGAGCCCAAACAGTTGAGTAATTTCGCCATTCGAAAAGAAAGCTAATTTTCAGATAAAGTAAGAGTGAAATAAAAAATTGTGCGTTTACATTATTCATACCATATGCGCAAGCGTTTAATTTCGCTGCTCCTTTGCACTGCAACTGTGTAGGACTAGTCTGGAAAAGGGTTATCTAATCACTGTTTTCATTTGGCAGTGAACTAGAAACGCGGTAATTAAATTCGATGAAATAACGGCGGCCACATAAAAGGCTTTTGCTATGCCACAAAGCTATAAGTTATAGCTGCTTTCCAAATAACTGGGTCAACTGGCGACGCCTCGATCAGAAAATCACTGCAGATAATTCTGACTTCCATCACAGCTTTAACGACGAAGTCTGCAATTGGGTTATACAGTCTGCTCTCCATATGTCATTTCATCACAACTGCGAGAACTATTTTTTCACTGGCCGAAAATTATTTAATCAGAACTGTCGGAACAAGTTTTTTAAAATTTTTCGGTAGGTCCAGTACTAATACTATGAGAAGATTACTTGACGTACCAACGTTCGTAATAAAAGTACACAGCAAGTTTCAATTAAATGCTTAAGATCTATTACCGGCTGTAGAAAATAGTGTTTTCTTCTGAAACTGGAAATGTCAAGAGTGTACAGAGATACACTGATCAGCCAGCACATTATAACCACCGAACTTCTATCAATATAGACCCGTCCAGGCGATAGCAGTGTCACCTGGCGACACACGCACGGTGCATTTACTATCAGTGAGTGTGCTGTGTGTGTACAGATTGGGGAAGGCGTGCGATCTATCTGAGTTTGATCGAGGGGATATTGTGATGGCCCGGAGGCTCGGCACGGGCATTTCGAAAACTGCACGACTTGTCGGGTGTTCGAGGTATGCTGAGGTGAGTGTCTTTAACGCGTGGAGAAGCCAAGGTGAAACCCTATCCAAATGTGATGGAGTTGGGCGGCTATCACTCATTACAGATGTCGGACGTCGTAGGCTGGACAGACTGCCAAATAGGACAGGCGGCGAACTGTGGCGGAACTAACATCAGACATTAATGCTGCGCAGAGTACGAATGTTCAAATGTGTGTGAAATCTTATGGGACTTAACTGCTAAGATGATCAGTCCCTAATCTTACACACTTCTTAACCTAGATTATCCTAAGGACAAACACACACACCCATGCCCGAGGGAGAACTCGAACGCCCGCCGGGACCAGTCGCACAGTCCATGACTTCAGAACCTTAGACCGCTCGGCTAACCCCGCGCGGCAGGGTTCACGTGTGTCTGAATACACAGTGCATTGAAGAGTCCTAACGATGGGAAACCGCAGCCTACGACCCATGAAATTGCCAATGATAACACCACAACATCGGGAACTATTACTGAAATGGGCTCGTGAATATCGACGCTGGACGTTGGGGTAATGGCAGTGTTGCATGGTCTGATGAGTCCCCATACCCCTTTCATCAAGCCGATAGGAGGGTGCGTATACGTCTTATTCCAGGGGAACAACTCGTGTACTGCGGTACGGAGATAAGTTGGCTTCAAAAACGGTTCAAATGGCTCTGAGCACTATGGGACTTAACATCTATGGTCATCAGTCCCCTAGAACTTAGAACTACTTAAACCTAACTAACCTAAGGACAACACACAACACCCAGCCATCACGAGGCAGAGAAAATCCCTGACCCCGCCGGGAATCGAACCCGGGAACCCAGGCGTGGGAAGCGAGAACGCTACCTCACGACCACGAGATGCGGGTAGACAAGTTGGCGGCGGCTCCGTTATACTCTGGGGAACATTAACATGGGCATCCATGGGTCCAGTGGAGCTGGTAGGGCACGGCATGATGACGGCCAAGGGGAATCGCACACTGACTGAAGACCACGTACACCTCCTTGATGACACGTTTCCGTGCGGCTGTGGCGGTTTTCGGTAAGATAAAGCGCCATGTTACAAGGCCAGGAGTGTGACAGGATGGATCGAGGACCACAGTGGCAAGATCCAATCAATGTGGTGTCCCTCCAGCTTGCCAGATCTGAACTCATCTGGGATGTGACATCTGGAATCATCTGGAATGTGACTGAAGGTGGCGTCAGAGTTCATCGCCCTCCCCCCTCCCCGGAATTTACGGGAATTAGGTGACTTGCTTGTGACCTATAGAGCCCTCATTGCTTCCATGCCACGACGCTACCTCACGACCACGAGATGCGGGTAGACAAGTTGGCGGCGGCTCCGTTATACTCTAACAGCACAATCCAAAAAGTCAGTTACCATTGAGAGCTTCTTAAGAATATTTTTTTTTGCTCAGCCCAAATAAAAAACATTTGAATTTTAAGTTGTGCTTGATTGACGTTGGTGAACTCGGCGGCGTACGTCAGGGGCAGCTGTCGCTACGGGGTTAATAGAAGTGACAGGAGAAATATTTTATTGTTTGTTTTCAAATGACAAAAGGAAGTAAGATGGGTTCGCGAACGTGCATTATAGAAACGCTCATCTTCAAATGTGGTACATGTTTTTAGCAAGCAAAATAAAATTAAGGCTGTTGTAATACATAGCAATGAGTAAAAGAAAAATGATATTCGAAACATTTAGTAAACACTTTTCCTCATGCCTCATATCACCATACAATACAATGATTTATATAGGTTACTGAGGTCACTGTGGTAAAGTGACCAGGATAGGAATAGCGGCCGTTGCCGAAATTTCTGTCCTGAATAGCGATACTGTTTGCCGAGAAGTGGTCAGACTATTTCTAACGTATTGGACATCACCACTGCTATCAATGAGGTTAACAGAGGAAGCTTGTTCCGTTATTTTTAGTAGAATCTTTTTTATTTTTTGTCGCCTGATGTAAGGAAAGTCATTTATATCATGAAACTTCCTGGCAGATGAAAACTGTGTGTCTGACCGAGACTCGAACTCGGGACCTTTGCCTTTCGCGGGCAAGCGCTCTACCATCTATTTTTTTTTTTTTTTTTTTTTTTTTTTTTTTTGCATTTTGTTCGTTGTGTCTGGTCGTTGCGGACGTCGCAAGACATCCTGTTCAATTTCGGTGGTCGTTCCTTCCACTCAGTTTTTTTTTACAGAGGCCAAGAGGCTCTCTGACCGAAAACGCTGAGCCACCGTGCCGGCTCTGCCGAGAAGTGGTCAGACTATTTACCATCTGAGCTACCGAAGCACGACTCACGCCCGGTACTCACAGCTTTACTTCTGCCAGTACCTCGTCTCCTACCTTCCAAACTTTACAGAAGCTCTCCTGCGAATATCATTCTTGTTACATCACTTGTATCGAGAGTAACAATTTTTATGAAGTATGTTTCGCTCATTGTTTTATTTTAGAACAGCCTTAATTTGATTTTCTATTACTTGCTACAAACATGTTCCTCATTTGAAGATGAGCGTTTCTATAATGTACATTCACGAATCCATCTTAATTAAGTTTGCATTTATATCATAGCTGTTGCTCACGCTCTTGAGCTGTCAGCATTGGAAGACACACAATAAAATATTTACCCTGTCACTTCCATTAACCCCGTAGTGGCAGGGCTACGTACCACTCTGCCCCTGACATAGGCGGCCGAGTTCACCAACGTCAATCAAAATTAAGCACATCTTAAAAAACTACTGTCTCTCAATGGTAACTTTTCGGATTCTGATGTTAGTCGCTAGAATTATATTGTTATAAATTACGACTGAGAAGCACAGGTCCAAGGAACATTTCATTCGGACAACAAGCGGTTCGCGCCCCGCAATTTGTCGACCACTGTTGCAGCCACTAAATGTGGTTCCTTGTTATTTATTTCAATCTGAAAGTTTCTTCCGTGGGCCACTAATGCCGAAACGGTGTCCGATGGGAAAGAGTGGCTACACTAGTCATCGGGAGAAGTGTATAAGGTATTCATCCCAATAATGATTAGTTACTCGAGTAATATAACAGATAAAACTGACTTCTAAACACTTTTATATACAAAACTGAGCCGTGTACGGCCCGCGTTGATGCCGTTCTCAGCTTGGCATCCTGTAATAGCGATAGTGGCGGCTTGTTTTCTTAGTGTGTTCACTGGCGCCAATACGTTTACTCGCATTGTCTGCCGTGAGTGGTAGCAGCAGCGCTTATCGATAGCGCGTACTGTGGTACCATCTTTGGAGTGGCCTCTAGTATTTCCGGGTCGTCGTTTGTCGAGTTGGAGAGTTACGACGGAGTAGCAGTGAGGTCCGGACAGCCAGTACCCCCCCGACCGCTGGCGAAACACGGGCACTGCCCGGAGGAAGGATGAGGTCACGAGAGCGCACGCCCACGTCAAGGACCCGATTCAGCGAGTTTTAGTTGACTGGACCGTGGTATTCGAGTAGTGCAACTTTCACCAGTGTGTGTGTGTCCCCCGTCGAAGTGACCTCATGGCAATAAGTTGTCAGTGTACGATCTGTACTGGGGTCTTCCCCGTGTCTCACTTAAGTGGGGACATCAGTTGGTTGGCGTTCGGTTGGTCGTCGCTGCGGACGACCTGCACATGGTCTTCCGACCTCTTCTGGCTTCTCTGTGTTTGTGCTGACTTATAATTCGTCCGTGTTGTTTCACAGTGACTGGTTTTAGTACTGTGAGTCGTTGGTGGAATTGTTTTCCCGGATCCGTATGTATCTTGTAGCTTTGAATGAGCAGTTATTTTAATGCTGTATGCGTACTGGATTTGGTGAGGAGTTTACGAACTGACATCAGTTCGGTTTGGGTCTCAGCAGCGAGCAGGTCCGTGCAGCTCGAGGGGAAGCTGGGGCCGCTGCCACTGCCGGATCCAGGAGGGGTAGCTGCGAGAGCGACGACTTCGTTGCACGCCGAACCCTGGACGTTTAAGTTGAGTGAAGAGTTAACTGATCCTCGACTATTCTGAGATCTCGCCTTTGGTCAGCGGGTTGTTGCTGCCATGATCGCTGAGCCTGGCGGCAACGAGTGAAGTCAGGTTATTCAATGAACTGTGGATGAATCCCGACCAAGAGGCATTGCACGCATTGCGCAAAAATAATAGTGCATTGAGAATGGATAGGTTCTAGCCGAAATCTAGATCTGCACAATAAACTTTAAAAAGGAGAACTGATCGCTGCAAAAAAAAAAAATGGTTCAAATGGCTCTGAGCACTATGGGACTCAACTGCTGTGGTCATCAGTCCCCTAGAACTTAGAACTACTTAAACCTAACTAACCTACCGAGATCACACACATCCATGCCCGAGGCAGGATTCGAACCTGCGACCGTAGCAGTCGCACGGTTCCGGACTGCGCGCCTAGAACCGCGAGACCACCGCGGCCGGCTGGTCGCTGCAATCTGTTAGTTATATAACGAGTGAAGCGTTTAGAGCCGGTGAAATATTGCAACTGTCTTTCTCTATTTCTTATTCATCATTGAATTTAGTATTATTCTTATTAGTGAAGTGCAACCAGCGGTATTTTCTGCCGCTAACGCCCCAGTTACCTGCCCTGGAGGTTAGTGCACTTTTCCGGCAATGTATCTTTCCTCGTCCTGTTGATGCTGTCCGACACGGCGTGTAGTTCGACAGCCTCTAATATTGTGCTGTGCATATATTTTGGTAAGTCTACCTTGGTTCTATTGTTTTGTTCGGCCGTGGGTGTTTTGTGAAGTAGTGCTGTCTGTCTCTTCGCCGTTACCTAAAAATATCCCATCATTGTACCGGTGATCGGACGTTAGGCGGATTGGTTAGTCGGTCGGTCGGCGCTTAAGCTGCTCCTAGTCTGAGTTGACATCCTGTTAAGTGAGTACAACTCTTGATTGCCTGTCTCACCTTACCCTGTGTTTGAGTTACTTTCCGACTCTTGGAACACTTACTAAGAACCGCTTGTCCTGATTCGTTAGATTGTGATGTTTGTTTTAAGGATATTTGCAATTTTCTAATTATTGTTGGTGGCCTTCAGCAGAACAATAATTTCACTTCTTTCGTGATAAGGCCTTCAGCCATGTTAAAGCAATTCTTTTTTTAGCAAACTTGTTTTAAAAGCAAGGGATTTATTATGAAAGAGCTATTTGGAATTGTTTTCCTGACGTCTAATTCAGATCTTCAGCCGTTTGTTGATGTTATTGTAGGTAGCTTTCGGCCCTAAAATTGTGGAATTTTTTTTTGTGATAAGGCCTTCAGCCGTCAAACAGTCAATAGAGTTTCTTAGGAGATTGTTTTAAAATTTTAATTTCTTTAAATAAAAAAATGGTTGAAATGGCTCTGAGCACTATGGGACTCAACTTCTGAGGTCATTAGTCTCCTAGAACTTAGAACTAGTTAAACCTAACTACCTTAAGGACATCATACACATCCATGCCCGAGGCAAGATTCTAACCTGCGACCGTAGCGGTCTAACGGTTCCAGACTGCAGCGCCTAGCACCGCACGGTCACTTCGGCCGGTTTCTTTAAATAAAATTTACGTATTTGTTGTGCAACAGAGAGAAGCTGATTACGGCCCCATCCACAATCGTAATCTTATCCTGCCCCATCCTGAGAAACCAGCTCTCAAAAACTGTAATCTGCCATTCCGCCCTTTGTGATAATTTTGAATTAATTAAGTTATTTTATTTAAAACCGTCTCCGTTCTCTTATATTTCACATAACACAAAATTCTGATTGAAAAGCGTCTGCTGCAGCCGCTTTGAATTGTTCCGTATACTAGGGGGTGAAGATGCCTAGATAATGTATTCTAAAATCAGATAAACCACTTTGGGATCCAACTGCGATGGCACTGGCCACAGTATCCACTTCGTTACCGAAAACTGGTCACTATGGAAGCATTCAGAAAAAAAACATGTCGTTCCAACATATTATTTTCTTTTTCAGTTACAAATACTTAGTGTGATACCTTCTAATTCGTAGATTCAAACTATGCAAGAGGTAAGCTTTTATCAATAGCCATGACGTAAAAATTCAATTTCTTTTCGAGTGGTCACTTGGTCCAGTCGCTCCATAGTACTCCCCCCCCCCCCCTCCCCCAGCCAACCTCCGCCCTATACTCCACTTCCTATGCGGCCCTAGGTATCGCCCTACAATGCCAATATTGGCTCTTAAGCAAAAAAGTTTGGTGACCACTGCTGTAAAACGTTTACTCAACAACTAAGGACGTAGAAACAACAGACGTCTTTCAGCAAGTTAAGAACAGTTGTTTTGGGTTCCTACACCTGCCCACATCACGCTCTCTGGTTCATTACCCTTTCAGCTGCCCCGTGCACTCTGAGGCAAATGTATTGTTGCTACTGGTAGATTTGCAGTGACGGAAATGGAGGATGTTACATTGTGAATCACCAGTTCGACATTGGTCAAAATTGAAGATGTTCACAACGTAACAGATATTAAATTTTCAGTCCAATGAGAACTGATGTCTTTCATTAACATCGGTATGAACTGTGATCACCTCGGAGACGAAAGTAGTCCCCGAATGTCACCATGAGGATTTTCTTACTATCCCTGAAACCCGTGCTGTGTCAGTTCCCAAAGATTTCTCACTGGACGGTTATATGAAAGTTTACGGCTTCCCACCATATCTAGATGGATTCTATGGCTGACAAATCCGGGGTAGGAAAGCAAAGGTCAAAACATTCTTCAACGAGTTTGTGGTGTGAACTGCAGTATGGTATCCAGCTAGAATATTCCATTAATTACCCTGGCCCTGAAGGGAATGACAATATGGTTTACAATTACTTACAACATATGGGGGAGCGGAGCATTCAGCCTCCCTTCAACAATAACCAGATAGCTCCTCATATCACGATTCCTCGAACTGTCTCGAGAATCGCTGTTGCTTGTAACCTTTCACCAGGCGTTATACGGACACGATGGCGCCAGTCTGACCTCCACTAACAGAAACGACGCTCAGTTCCGAACTCCACAGAATGTCGCTAATGTCCTGGTTGACTCTTGCCCTAAACGGTGTAAATATCTATTGTATTGGTATGGTGTCATTGGTAAACGCATGTCGATTCCATATCTCAACCCAGCTTTCAGTAATCTTTTCCAACTTATTGTGGAGACACTATCCCGGATTTCAGCTTTTGTCATACATCTATTCGTGACAGGCAGTCGGACAATTCTAGCACCTTCTCGTTGGGTACTCTTTTTACCTACTAGTCTTTCCATACTGTTGTCCTCAGTCCACTTCGTTCTGCTGTCCAATGAGATCTATTTGTATGACGCTCTCATGTTCTTCGTGCCAATGATTCGATCTTTCTCAATGTTCGAAAGATGACGAGTAAGTTACAAGTGCGCGTCCTTTGTGCATGCTATTCACTATCTTCACTTAATGTGTTCTAGTAACGTTAGACACATCCTACAGCTATCATGTACTCTTCATCTGTAGAGACGGCTTCTTTATGCTCTGAACTTAATCCCGTAAGGACGAAATTTTAATCATAACATCTCACAGCCTGGGAAACACTGGAGTGCGTTTGGCACCGTTCGGTCAGCTCTCATTTTCGTCACAGACTATTTAATACTTTAATACACAGACTACGGATATCGTCAAATTAAGACTATGCGTAAATAATACATAGTAACAGTGACCTGCAGCCATAAGGTACCCAAGATTTTTCAGGCTGTGCCAAGAATGTTCTGGGAAGGACTGGACTGAAGTGTACTTTCCCTCATTGCTCACGTATTTTCTACGCCTATGAAAATCAGTGCCCTCGGTCATTAGTAGGCAGACTGCCTTCTTGAAGCAGCCAACGTTACTGACGCACGATGTTAATTACGGAGCTGCAAAGACCCACTGCTGGTCATATACCTAAAATTCTTGTAAAACGCAGTTTTGTTAATAGAGAAAAAGAAGACAGGTGGTCGAAGTTCAACATACTGTTGTTATCGAAGTAATTTGATATAGAGTACGTGCGCACTTGTAAAACTCTGAGGAAGGAGGCGAGCATCTCCTTCTAAGGTAGCATCATGCCATTAATTTAGAGAAACCATGAAAAATCTAAATGAAACTTGCAATTTGAACTCCGCTCCTCAGAAATACAAATTCTAATGTTAACATATACGCCAAATGTTTTGGTTTCCTACAGCTTTACATTTACAATTTTGTAACTCTCATTAACTACGTCGTTGGCCTTGGTTGCAAAAATTGAAACATATTTTAGATTTAAAATTAAGATCGCATACTACAAAAACTGGACTATGTCAAGTATTCTAAAAAGGATATTCATTAGATTGAACAGCACAGCACAGAATGATTCTTAAAAGAGGCAACCCTATTACAAAAAACTAACTCGGTACACGTTGTATAGCACTAGATGCAGGTTGCCTGTCTGACGACTTCCAGGGGCTATAACATCTTGATTTTCACCACTTCATATAATTATTTACAGAACTGAAAAGTTTAAAATGCTGACGTAATCCAATCCTTAGATGTATAACTTTACGTTAAATATTTAACACAGTAAGATAAATATAATAGTTAGAAACTATTTTCACTGTGTGTTGAGATAGTGTAGCTCATTTGCGAGTTAGCTACACGGACTACATTTATCCAGTATTTGCGAATGAGAGCACTTACCGACTTGCAGATAATTTCAAACCTTTCCGCATCTTTTTGGCTGACACTTCCCACGTAATGATGAAAGGAAAAAAGTTATCGGTTTCTACAATTCCGCTTACCATGCAGTGAGACTTCAGCATCAGGCATGATTTTTCAGTTTATTACTTATTTCCTACTACCTCTATTCACAATACATTTTGCACATAGTAGCCACATATACCACGTCATAAACACCGAGACGCTTGAAAAATTAACCTTTGCTTAAAACAGAGCGCAAATTACGTGGATTACACTCATCTAGTTTTTTAAATGGGAGCAGTTAGTGACTTCCAGCAAACTTTAAACATAGCACAAAATCTGTCATAAGCTTTTTCTCGCTTACATGCCCAACGTGTTAATTCATTTGTAATCAGACATTTGAAGCTGTATTATAGAGGGGAGTTCGATTCTTTAAATAATTTTGTGTGTGTGTGTGTGTGTGTGTGTGTGTGTGTGTGTGTGTGTGTGTTGGGGGGGGGGGGGAGGGGAGGGGAGGTTTGCTGGCAGTCATCTGACACATTAACGCCGATCGTCCTCTATACAATTTGATAACACAACTAGACTAAATTCTAGGTATTACCACTGTATTTTGCTGTTATTAAGGAAAATATTTTCAGGTTTACTGTACACGCAGCAAGCACCATCGCACACATCAAATAGCATTTACACGTGTTCGGAAATTGAAATGTGGTGCAATGTTCCAGACACTCGATTTGAGTTCAGAATGAGCATGGTTGACATCTCCGTCTGGCCATCCACATTTAGGTTTCCGTGTTTCCCGACATGAATTTGACCAAATGCCACGAGGGTTACTTTGAAAAGGAGACTGACAATTTCCCGCTCCATCCCTCTCCATTCAAAGTCAGAATATGGGTCAGTTTATTGAGTGGATAACTTTCTAGGCGCTTTCATTAACTGAAAGCGTTTAAACATTAACTAGCTTTGCTGTTCCGAATTCGTGGCTATGGCCGCTAGTAACTTGGTGACATGAAGCACGAATTACCTAGAATTGCAGGTTAAATTCCTCATAGTGTCTTATGGATTCAGAATGAGGGGATCCTAGTATCTGCAGTACATTAGCAGCCTGCTGTTTTTAACTTTATAAAATTGCTTGGTGCCTTTGGTTTCTGTGTTTATATTTCCGCTTCGTCTGCTTAACGTATGCACTCTTTCAGCTGTTTCTCGTGTGGTGAAAAATAAAAGTCAACGAAGTAAGAGCTTAAAGAAAGGCCAGTGCATCTGAACAAGTAAACGAAGTTCAAGATATTTTCAACCTACATTTGTTTAAGGTTGAGAAACACACGACAACCAAACAACTACGGAGGAAATTCATACTGCCGTCAGTAAATATCTCATTAGAGTGAGGTGCACACACTTCATATCGGAAGAAGCGATGTGAAATCGGCACCAAAGTGAGTGTGCAAGTGGCGTAAGGTTGGATATATTCTTAGAAAATCACATTAGATCATTGCAACTATCCAGAGAAGACGAATTGAGCGAAACCGCCACCTACATGGAGGAGAATAAATGAGAAGAAAATCAAGAGTAGTAACAAAAATCACGGCTTTGGCGAAAGAGAAGGAAAAGCTCTATTGTCGCATGTTCGACTGAGGGATAAGAAGGGAATGATGAATGATGATGATGAACTCAGATATAATTTTACAATAACCTTGAAATTATAGCCAACATAAGCTCGGAACAGTTAACAGCACGAAGGAGAATTACTTCAGAGAAATACGGCAGGAAGCCGCCTCCACTGAGGTCTTTTTGTGTGAGTCACGATGTTTCTCGGTCTGTGGGATGTGAGCAGATTCGTCACTTAAAGTTTACGTTATTCACTTAGACGCAAAAGCATACGTTACTTTCTTTCAATAGTAATGCAGGTGCTGTCTCTAGATAATTCTTCGTGGCTGTTACATTGCACCTCAAATGAAAATATATAAAATAGAAGCAAATTAACTGACAGCCTCTGCGCTTTAGATCACAACCGTACCGTCACACTAAGTATTTGAACTATGTATGCTGGGTATTTCATTGCGTTGTGGTCCCTTCGCCGCTGAGGGCTCAGACTGTTTTAGTTTCATTCTTAACTTAATGGCTGATATCAATAACGTTCGTAAATTGTAGTGTTACAATGTTTACTGTCTCTAAACTCTCCCAATTTCACAGGGTGCCTCAATAGGTACAATACAATTTTAATGTGTTGGAGCACCCTAATTATTTGACAGACAAACTCACAGTTTTTTGTTTCTGTCCCAGGTCGTGGTGAGTGATAAGACATCAGCTCAAGAAAAGGGTCTGTGTATGAAATGGTTTGTCCAGGCCAAATCGGACACGCAGATTCAAAGGAACTTGCAGACACGATATAGAAAATATCCACCCTATTGGATGTCGATATGCCGGTGGATTGGGGTGGTCCAATAGTCTGGCCTCATGGTTCGCCTGACGGGCTTCTTTCTATGGGAGGATGTCAAAGACAGGGTCTACCAAACGTCTGTGAACCATATTTAATGATTTAAAGAACCGAATCGTTAATGCCGTTGGTACAGTTGATGCGGATCAACGGGGCACATGTTAAAATTAATTGAATGGCAAAAACTTTGTGACCCAGTGTGTCATACAAGGCGTGAATATCTTAAATGGTTAGGATGCTACAGCACATTATTGTACCGTACCTTTGGAGACCCTCCTATTTTGTTTAAAGTTGTTGACAGTTGAAATCAAACTGGATGTGATGGCAGAAATCAATAGGAGCGCTGTGCGTCAATATATTTTAACGGTAAAATACAAAAGGCAGTCGTTCGCCCAAGAGCCTTGCGGAGTAGCAGCGGTCAGTGAAAAATAGCTTCCTTTGTTGGGAATGCGTACGCTCTTTGGAACGATCACCAAACTCCATTCCTTGACTTACAACTGTTTCTGGTCAACTGTGGACAAAACTGCCTCAAACTTAAAAACTAATGGTGGATGACTAAATGGATAATCTAAGCAAATATATCAAAGTGTCAATAACAAGGATATAAAGATTATTTTCCTTCTCATGGAAGACACTCTAGATCAGGAAAAGTACTTTAAGTAAGACCCAAAGGCTGGAATGCCAGTAATTTTGTGATGCAGTCGTCGCATGCATGTAATTTTCACATGTTGGCCGCTTGCAGTTGTCTGGTTAAGAAGCAAACACGCGCTCCGCAAATATATTTTTACTGTAACTTGGGATATAATGACTCCTTGTCCAAAAATAATTTACATTCCTGTTAAAACAACAACAAAAAATGTAAGGGGCGCATAATAATGAACACTGATAGCATTGCCACAGCGCACGTTCTGATAGTTCTGAGAGACAGTTTCCGGCTAATCAGAAGAAATTTCACAAAGTGCTGAAATTTAGTGGTCTGATTAGGAAATGAGTCACAAGTCACGCTGTCAGAAAATACGCACTGCAGTTTTCTGTTTTCTCCCTCACATCTGAGTTTGAAAGTTTTGTTTTACTATACTTCCATTTCGCTTTTGAAGCGATTGAAAGAAGTAATATGCTATCTCTTTTTATTCCGGCTACAGCTACAGAACGGCAAAACTGATCAATGCCGTTTCTCACCCTGTTCAGACTGTGACCACTGTACAGCTCTTTATTTCTCCTAAGGAATGGCGGTTCATTCACTGCGATGTACAAAATGCTTAATAAACATAACCGATTTGAATGAATTCAATCTATGACTGTAGACTACATCACTACAACAGTGGTACTAAAGCATACGTCGATACATTTACACGGAGAAGCAAGCTCCAGTACGCGCACCTATTGTGAGTGAAAACATTTCACCATGAGCAACGACTCGTCGTAGTTTACACACACGCCTTCACAGTTTGCGTTCCGATAGGAAGGATGCGCTGGCGTTCGCAAAAAAAGTAGGCTTAGAAACGTTTGTTTTGTTATTCATCTGCGCACGACAGCGCACAGTGCGAAAAAACGCGGTCAAGTGCATAGCCTTCGCCCTTGTTGCATCAGCGTTATTAAACATTCCTCTCATTCCATTCTTGAGTGAACAGTTTATCTTATCTTTGGCGTCGGCATGCCGGAGGAATGCGCGAGTTTGCAGAAACATGTTTACCCTCTTTCACTCAAGGATGAATCTCTCAACGTGACAAATAGCTTTTTCTCGGAGCAACCGGTGACTTCTTCTTGCAGTTAGTCATAGTGCGTCGCTGAGAGTCACTACAGGGCTTCCATGAAGCCTAAATAACTGACTGAACCAAGCTACTGGTTTTGCATTTACTTTTCCTTCCTCCGCCAGCTAGCTTGTTAGTAGTTCACCTGAGGACATTCTGAAATACGTTTCTAAGGCTCTGCAGTCATGGGCTGTGCGTCTGGTCCTGGCGGAGGTTCGAGTCCTCCCACGGGCATGGGTGTGTGTGTTTGTCCTTAGGATAATTTAGGTAAAGTAGTCTGTAAGCTTAGGGACTGACAACCCTAGCAGTCAAGTCCCATAACATTTCACACACATTTGAACATTTTTTTGAAATACGTTTTTCGCGTACGAAGGTAGATGCAAGCACCTGGGTAGGGAGGGAGGTGAGAGGATGCAGAGGAGGACGGGGAGAGGGAAATAGGGAGGCAGGTGCAAGCGACAATCGCCGGAAGGGCACTGGCCAGTTCTTTGGACTTTTACAAGTGACGCATCGGCCTTAGCCGAAATGACGACGAATCTGAGTAAATGGTTGCGTCATTTACCACTTCAGGCTGGCATGTCCGTGTACAAACTTAAACCGATACCTCAAAAAGTGACCGCTGTAGATCTATTTACCAACTGAGATACTGTTTCCCGGCGTCAGTACTGAAACTGGCTGTTGCAGTTTGTACACGATGAAGAGGTTGATCTTAAAATGAAATTTCCATGTTTCTTTCATTAAACTTTCAGTCGTTCCATGATGGATGCGCGAAATCAAATTTCTGATTGGTGTTACATTTGACATGTCAGATAACCGGTAGCAGAAAATTCAGCGCCCTCTTGGGCTGTGTGGTAGCAGTCATACGGTCGTGGTCTGCATTCACCAGACAGAGCGACAAACTCATTAGTGAAATCACACATGTCTCCGCAGCTTCTTAAGTAGCGTCACGTAAAACAAGGTTGACGGTCAGCTGTCAGCTGTTTCTGAATTAAGGAATTTAAGCTCGGCAGTTATTTTGCAGAAGGACCTGAACAAACTTCCCACTTAGTGTGAGAATGGAAGCTCTCTTTAAATGTATATAGATTTAGGATAATGACCATAAAAGAATTGAAAGAACCCAGTGGACTTGGTTTAGAAGATTACCAGTGAATATCTTGAGTACATCACATTGTGCAAAAGTTTTGGGGTACTACTAAGAAGCGAGATTAAATGATACGAATAGTTTTTAGGAAAGGTTGGAATGATTCTGGGAAAAAGCAGAGAATCTGTAAACCGTAATTGCATACAAGGTTCTAGTGCACCCAGTTGCTGAGTGCTGCTTTAGTGTTTGTAGTCTTTATCAGTAGGCAGGGCAATAGATAGCGAACAGATTCAGAGACAAGCTATTAGGATCGCATCAGGTCGATATAAGACGCATGAATGTATAGTAGAAATGCTTGGGGTACCTGAATTGGAATCCTTCATACAAAGACGATGTACTTCTCGCGCCTTTAACTGTTAGCCTTACTTAAAAATCAACATATATGTTTATATATGCAGACACTATCGATCAAAAGAGTCCAGACATTGATTGTTGTAAGGGTAGTATTTTGCAAAGTCACAAAGGTTTCGTTGATCTCAAAAAGTATTTATTTTTGTTCTATCAGTACATCGTGCACAACCGCGTGAAAATGCGCTTGACAATACTGGTGCTGAATGCACAAAATGTCACAGATATTTTACATAATAATCTGCACAACCCAATAGTCGATATGGTCGATCCTTTAACATTACATCATAACTGCAGACAATATTCACTACTACCACTAATCGATCATCTAATTACTTCTTCCTTTTATTATGGTGAGAGGACCTGTTATTTTCTGCAGTCTTGAAACCTCTTCCTAGCTGGCTCTGTTAGTTAACAAAGCATCAGAGAGTTATAAAACTGTTCAGCACTGAAAGCGGCCATCCCAAGCATGCAGATGATAAAGAATTAGCAATTCCCCATCTCCACAGAGCAGGCACCTCGTGTGCGGCCTGTCTGCTGTAAAATTTCTTTCTGCGCACACTAGGAAAAATCATTTTAAGAAAGAGAAAATCTGAAAGCCTGCTTTAGCGTTCAGAATGGGAGAAGCGTTCAGAATGGGGTTGGCCCTTTCTCAAAAAATGGCTCTGAGCACTATGGGACTTAACTTCTGAGGTCATCAGTCCCCTAGAACTTAGAACTGCTTAAACCTAACTATCCTAAGGACATGACACACATCCATGCCCGAGGCAGGATTCGAACCTGCGACCGTAGCGGTCGCGCGGTTCCTGACTGTAGCGTCTAGAACCGCTCAGCCACTCAGGCCGGCGGCCCTTCCCACGTCCACGTTGCGAAAGTAACAGAGACTCTGATCGGCTCACAATAAATACTTCAGCTACATTTTGCTGTAAAGCTTAGGTTGGATGGGGTTAGAAATCAGTAATGGACTGGGGTAGATTTTCTGCCTTCCTTGCCAGACCACCACTGGCCAATCATGACAAAATCCATGAGAGCAGGAGCTTGTGTGTAGGGAGTTAAAAAGAGAGGGTTACAATGTCCGAACAGCTCCTCTTAAACCATCCGTTTCTTTCGTCAGTGCTGAGTGACACTTGAGGTGGTTTGAAGACCGACACCACTGGACGGTGGAAGACTGGAAACGATTGATATGGAGTGATCAATCACGCTATATCTTCTGGCAGTCCGATGGAAAGTGTTTGCGAACACCTGGAGAATGTTACCTGGCATCATTTGTAGTCTAGACGCACGGTGGAACTGGTGTTACGGTAGTGAGATTTTTCGTGGTTAGTTTGTGGTCTCCTTATTGCAGTTGAGATAGCACTAAATGGGGAAAGATATGAGCATATTATACCGCACCGTGTACTTTATACACCACAGGAACAGTTCCGAGAAGATGGTTGTGTCAGCACGCCAATGCACACCGTCATAAAGCAACACATGTGAGACAATGGCTTGTGGACAATAACATTCTTGTAATCGACTTGCCTGCATGGAGTGATCGAGATTGAATTGGGATTCGTTAGAACGTCGATTTCGTTTCAGACCTCAGCGTTCACTGTTCTCTGGTTTCAGCTATTGAGGAAGAATGGGCTGCCATTCCTCCAGACATTCAGGTTCCCTGGAGAGTTCAGGCGAAGTCGAAGGGTGGATACATTCCATACTATTGTCCACTAATGTGTGTCCAGGTACCTTTGATCAGACTGAGTGTTCTGGAGTAGCGGCTTTATCTGTATCGCATTTATCGTGAACTGGAAAAGAATGCTTGTCGAGTGCACAAACAGCTAATGATCTACAGTTCCCAAATCTGTGTTTCGGGGAAACTCGCCCGTTACTAAGACCGGGATGTAGAGCATTTCTGCGCACATTTTTTTCGTTCAGTGAGGAGTGGAAAGTGAAACGAGCCATCAGCAAATGATGCTGGCTTGCAGACGCAACGCACGGTACGCAGCTTCGGTCTGAGTGGCGAGTGAGCGGCAGCCGTGGCAGACCCGGACGCCAGGCGGCGGCAGCGCATGTGCTGACGTGTGACCGGCGGCTGGCTGCTAGCTGCGCCAGTCTGTGCGCTCCGCTACGGACACGAAGGCCAGGCCAGGGCGGCTCCGGACGTCCGTTCAGTCGCTGCAGCACCAGCCAAGGTCACGCACGCCTTCCAGTTCGCTCCCTGCGACAGTCAAGCTCCTGACTCACAAACCTTTTACTGCCAGCCTCCGGCATAGCCACAAAGTATTGTGATGGATGTTTTTTATCTCGTAGACACTAACTTTTATTCGTCTCAAAGCTGATTTTTCTATCGTTGTTAAAGGAGTATGTTTCATCCAGTTGTGTTAGGCATCTTCAGTGGTTCTTTATGGTTCCTATGCTTCAGGTGTAACCTTTAGCTCCTGCATAAATATTTCCGGACCCAACTACATGTCATATTTTCCCATTTCATTTCATAATGATGTTTCGAAAAGCTGCTATGCACTGCACATGACTTGTGCACAGTATGACAGAGGAGGCCCTGGCTGCTTCTACTGAAGTGTATTGTAAAAATATGCAACAATAGATCATAAAATTGCAGCCTTCTCTTGCAAACGAAACGAGAGAAGTGCTAATAATTAGTTATGTGACGTGTTCCCCTTACGTGCTAATATCTCGTTCGATGACTGTTTTTTGTTGGTGGATAATATTCTTCATTCTTATCTATGAAGGTTTTTGACACTGTTAAAAGCTGTGGTGTCTTATATTGTTATTTTGTTAAAAAAAAAAACAAAGATTTTTAAGGGACCAGGTGGAACCGTAGCTCATTTAGTTAATCGATGATTCACACAATACGAAAAGTCATAAAAAATAAAGAACTGCATTGATTAAGTGCTGTAAACAAACACATATTTATTATTTTCGCACGTACGTTGACCAGGCACTGAAAAAAAAGGCAATATGATACACTGTAATAATCACTTTCCTTCGACCCAGATTCATGTTTCGCGTAACGTGCAGCACCCCCAAGTAGGTGATTCACCTGGAATAGTTTCGTCGTCGTTGTTTCCACCTAGTGTTCCAAATAAACCATTGTTTTTCCAGTTACACTGCTACCTCTGTATGTGCTATTACGTCTTCAGACTAAGTGCAAATTTCGTCATCTACTCAACCAACACTATCTTTATTGTCTGTAGGCGATCGAACGGTGATAATTCCATCGCAGATCATACCTTCGTTGTCAGCATCATTGTTATTTCGCAGCCAGCGATTAAAGCCGTTATCACCTGTGTCTGAGAATCTTTCAGCAATAAATTCAGCAGCAGTGTTTTTCAATTTTCTTGCCCTTGTTGATGGACATTAAACCACTTGCTTTCTCTTTGATGACATTTTACACTCGAAACAAACCGCGCAAAACCGATGAATCTCATCTTGTTTACCGACACCTTGCCAGGATCTGCGTATGGCAGCTGGCTGAGTTAAATTTAATGAATTTTGTTGTAGATTGTTGCCATTATTATGTCGTATCAGATACTCTACATTTACTTCGATGAAAAGGGGAGAAATGATTTGGATAAATTTGGAAATTTGTGGTAAGGTCTTATAGGATCAAACTACTGAGGTCATCGGTTCCTAAGCTTACGTGCTACGTAATCTAACTTAAACTAACATACGCTAAGGACAACATACACACCAATGCCCGAGGGAGGATTCGAACCTCCGATGGTGGGAGCCGACCGGATCGTGACGCCCTAGACCGCGCGGCTACCCCACGCGTGTTTTGGATAAATGAAACGTCCCCATTAGCAAGGGCAGATGAATGAATTTCCGCTGTATATGACGGTCAATACACTGGGACTGGTAACTTATTGATAAAAATTAACCGAGACTCGGACTTACGTTAGTGACATCAGTTCGCTTAGTTTCAACTTGCATTTAAATTAACTAGAAAACATGGTATAAACAGTGTATTGCTGTTTGAAAACGAACCTTGGAAATTCATATGACGATGGATTTTTGAAATTCATAACAGATGATTGCCTCGCTTCATTAAAATAAATAAATAAGTAAAAATGTAATTATTCAATTGTCTGAAATTTGATTTAAAAAAAGAAAGCATGTACTATTTGAGCGTGACAACTGGGATTGTAGGTGTTAGTGGATTTTAAACGGCCGTACTTAAGTAAGAGAACTGACGCCGACTAGAGTACCAACCGATTGGAGGCCAGCTGTGTCTGAATTTACGTCCCGCAGGAAGAAAGCTCTTCCGCCGTTTCCTCTGCTGACATTGTCATTTTCACCCGCCGTCGAAGTGCTTTTCGTATGTAACGACATGCCTTACTACGTACACTGTGTGATAAAAAGTATCCGGACACCTGGCTGAAAATGACCTACAAGTTCGTGGCGCTCTACGTCGGTAATGCTGGAATTCAGTATGGTTTTGGCCCCCCTTAGCCTTCATGACAGCTTCTACTCTCGCTGGCATACGTTCAGTCTGGTGCTAGAAGGTTTCTCTGGGAATGGCAGCCCATTCTTCACGGAGTGCTGCACCAAGGACAGGTATCAATGTCGGTCGGTGAGGCCTTGCACGAAGTCGGCGTTCAAAAACATCCCAAAGGTGTTCTATATTATTCAGGTGAGGACTCTATGCAGACCAGTCCATTACAGGGATGTTATTGTCGTCTAACCACTCCATCACAGGCCGTGCATTATGAACAGGTGCTCGATCGTGTTGAAAGATGCAGTCGCCATCCCCGAATTGCTCTTCAACAGTGGGAAGCAAGAAGGTACTTAAAACATCAATGTAGGCCTGTGCTGTGATAGTGCCACGCAAAACAACAAGGCTTGCAAGCCGCCTCCTTGAAAAACACGACCACACCATAACACAACCACCGCCGAATTTTACTGTTGGCATTACACACGCTGACAGACGACGTTCACCGAGTATTTACCATACTCAAACCCTACCATCAGATCGCCACATTGTGTACCGTGATTCGTCACTCCACACAACATTTTTCCACTCTTCAATAGCCCAATATTTACGCTCCTTACACCAAGCGATGCGTCGTTTGGCATTCAACGGCATGATGTGTGGCTTATGAGCACCCTCTCGACCATGAAATCCAAGTTTTCTCGCCTCCTGCCTAAGTGGCATAGTACTTTCAGTGGATCCTGATGCAGTTTGGAATTCCTGTGTGATAGGCTGGATAGATGTCTGCCTGTTACCCATTACGACCCTTGTCAACTTTCAGGGGTCTCTGTCAGTCAACAGACGAGGTCGGCGGCCTGTACGTTTTTGTGCTGTACGTGTCTCTTCACGTTTCCACTTCACTACCACATCGGAAACAGTGTACCTAGGGAAGTTTAGGAGTGTGGAAATCTCGAGTACGGACGTATGACACAAGTGACACCCAATCACTACGTGCGAAGTCCGTGAGTTCCGCGGAGCGCCCCATTCTGCTCTCTCACGATATCTAATGAGTACTGAGGTCGTTGATATGGAGTACGTGTCAGCAGGTGGCGGAACAATGCACCTAATATGAAAAACGTATGTTTTTGCAGGTGTCCGGATACTTTTTTTTATCTCGCAGTGTACTTATTGTTAGGATTCAGTCCTGGTTATGCTCATGGTCGCAAATACGCTTAGGCTATTTAGGCCTTAGACTAGGGTCGAGTTCCAGAAAAATCCATAGGGAAAAATGTTTGCCGAAAACAAAGTAGATAGGTGTCTTGGACGCTGATGTCTCGAGCTAAGAATGCTTTGCAACTCATCTGAAAGATGTTACATTGGATCCAGGTAGCGACTATGTTCAAAGTAGTTTATTTCAGGGCTGTTATTGTCCACAAACCATTGCCTCACAAACGCTGCTTTATCGGAGTGCACTGTCGTGCTTATAGTCACCGTATCCGAACTGTTCTTCTGCTGTATGTAGTACACAATGCTGTGAAATGTTTTGAGAATGAAAACATGGTCCAAGTAGGCTGTATTCCTTTTACTTCCCACTATTTGGCCAGTTTCGTCCGTAGGTCATTTTCAAGCAAGCAACTAGACCAATTTCAACCTTATGCCATTTTAAAGCATGTACCTCAAAGCTTTCAGCTTCATTTCACAGCTTAAGATATGTACCTGGAAATGACCCGCAGATGAAATTGGCCGATTGCGCAGCTAATAAAAAGAATACGGCCTACTTGGACCTTGTTTTCATTCTCAGAACATGTTTAAGCTGTGGACCCCCACAAAGAATATAATGTATTTATACCCTTCCGTATTTAGCGTTTTCTGCGCAGTAAGAGGACCACACCATAACCACGAGAAACAATCCCATATTGTAGCGTTACCTCCTCCGTACCTGAGTTTTGCCACTACCTACGATGCCAGGTAACATTCTCCAGGCATTCGCCAAACCCAACGCCAGGCATCGGAATGCCGCACGGTACAGCGTGATTCACCACTCCGTTCGTTTCTAGTCATTCGCTGCCCAGTGGCGTCGCCCTTTATTCCTTCACAAGAGTCGCTTACCACTGATTACAGAAATGTGTGACCATTGTACAGCATTGTTTTCAACTACCTACACAGTCACTGCGCAAGCTGGACTGCTGACCTTCCGCTGATTCCATGCGATTTTTTGCACCCATTCTCCGCGATGCTCGACGGTCCGTTCATTTAGTCTTCCTGGTATTAGTTTCCACTTTTTGGCCAAATATCACCAGCAGTCGAGTTGGGCAGCTTTCACAGGGATGAAATGTCCATGAGGGCTCTATTACTCGGGTGTCATCCGATGACTAATCCTCATTCGAAGTAACTGAGCTCTCCTGACGTCACTAGCAGTAATAGAAGAATGAGCAGAATTCTGCTTTAATGCTTCTCTAGTGAAATCACAATACTGCCCGCCTCTTTTTATGCTGGCGGATCCGCCTGTCGTGACATCTAGTGACCAGTAACTCTTTACATAGAGTGAGCGGATGTTTTTGATCAGGTAATGTAGTAGTTCATGTGATGTTAGTAAATCGAATAGAATACTTTAATCATTTCCATTCCTCTCATCTTTTAAATCTCGTTAATTCAGTAAATGATTGGACTGTACAGAAAATTACATACATTTAACAAACAAACATTAAACGTTCCTTTTCAGTGGACTTTCCAGAGACGTTAAGACCTTGTGTCGTAGCCCAATTTCTATACAAAGAGAGGGGGCAAAATAAAATTGAAATTGCTGTTCCAGTCACTGGTTCGGTTTCCTTCTACAGTTAAGAGTATAACGGTTGTAGGCATGGGGCTGCATATCGCTTTATTAAAAAGACCATGAATTTAATTCACTCAGTTATGGATTAAATAGATTTTCTGAAGCCACAGATAGCTTGCCAGAGTACAGGACTATCAAATGTGCGGGACGGAAACATTTCTGGAGTCATCTCTTAAATGATAAATTCCTCAAAATGTCGTAGAACTACAATTTTTTGGTCGTTGCTTTCGAAAATCCACTACAAAGTGACGGTTGCATGGGCGGACACCGGCCGCTTCAACAACCAGACGCCTGGCGCCGCATCAGTAACGCCAACCTGTGCGTGGGTGAGCCGAAATGTCCCTTGTCTGAAAATCTATGCGATCGTGGGCATTCCTGCCCCCGCTCATGTTGGCAGTAGGGACCTTATTTTATTTGGTAACCAGTTTCAGCGTTTTACTACGCCATCTATGGTACTGAGATTGGCGCTCAGCCGATGCAGTGAATGGTAGGCTCAGCCGTTGCAGTGACTGGTAGGCTCAGCCGATGCGGCGAATGGTAGGCTCAGCCGATGCGGCGAATGGTAGGCTCAGCCGATGCGGCGAATGGTAGGCTCAGCCGTTGTGGCGAATGGTAGGCTCAGCCATTGCGGTGAATGTAAGGCTCAGCCGATGCAGTGAATGGTAGGCTCAGCCGATGCAGTGAATGGTAGGCTCAGCCGTTGGAGTGCCTGGTAGGCTCCGCTCGTGACAGTTCACTGTAGGCTTTATTTTGTGTCCAGCAGTCATTCGATAGTTCCGCCATTTTGCGCTTCGTGTGTTCTTTTCCACCGCCATTGAAGCAACAAGGCTCCGTTATGTTCAATTTTTATCAAGTGATTCCCACCAGAAAGCTCATGACGAGACTGACGGTGTTTAAGACGCAAATATTCGGTTTGTACTATGAGAGATCAGCCTCACGGTTTCATCAGTATTAATTCGGTTGTCTTTGTCGTTCTGTACCTGTCCATGAGCTCGCAAAGTGTTTCCACTCCTAACTCTTTGCCATAACTTGTGATTCCAGTCATAGAATTCATCTTGGTTAATCTTCATCAAAACTCTCTCTATGGACTGGAATACTTATCGTTATCTTTGTTCGTATTTTACGTCTTCCCGTATACTTGTACCCTGGCCCACAGCAAGACTGCGTATTGCCTCTGTACTCCGAAATTGCGGACCGGCTAGCTACCATCTATTTATATTGAGACTGCCTCTCTTTTAATTGTGTTACGATACTGTATCTGCTTTTCTTTTAGCTGTCTGTCCCTGGTCTGCATTCTCCTCCTGTTCTCTTGATCGACCGATAAATTTCAATCAGCAACAGAAATCTCGGCATTATCCGAAGAAGAATCCGACACCATCACAGTTCGGAGAGCAGCAGATCGTCAGATGAGGTTCCTCTAACGGACGGCAGGGAAGATGGTGACGGGCAAAACTCATGTATTTCTTTCATTTCGATCCCTCCGAAGCCAAAAGAAGCTAACAAGCTGTAACGATCTTGTAACTGGAAATATGCCCAACGTCTTATTTTTGCAGATTAGTTAATGCAATGACGGAAAAAAAATCGCAATGCAAAGAAGGAGTAGTGAGATGTAAACGAAAGTTCGAAGACTTGTTTCTATTTCTGGATGATCATATCTGTTCAAATTTCGTGCCAGTCGCAAGAGAGTGACGAAAGTAGCGCCAATATGAAGAGGAAAATAAGGTTTGCTTTAAATATGCGCTTTAATGGTTGTGAGAGTCAGTTACCGAGACTGGACGTTGTGAGTTAATATTATTCAAGAATGCCTTAAAGGTGGCAAAGACGCCACTATCAACACCTCACTAAGTTTGAACGAGGTCATGTAATAGAGCTACGAGAAGATGGATGTTCCATCTCCGGTACAGGGAAAGACTTGCCAGGAACGTAACCACTGTACCTGATTGCTGGGATCTGTGGTCACGAGAATGCACGGTCGCAGGAAGACCGGTCTCCGAGCGGCCACGAGGCATTACCGAGAGGGAGGACGATCGTGCTCGCCGTTTTGCACCTGCAGCAGAAATCTGAGCAGCAGTTGGCACCACAGTGACACAACGAACTGCGACAAACCTCTTACTTCAACGACAGCTCCGAGCCAGACGCTGTCTGCGACTTCAGTGGTTCAAATGGCTCTGAGCACTATGAGATTTAACTTCTGAGGTCATCAGTCCCGTAGAACTTAGAACTACGTAAACCTAACCAACATAAGGACATCGCACCAATCCATGCCAGAGGCAGGATTCGATCCTGCGACCGTAGCGGTCTGGCGGTTCCAGACTGTAGCGCCTAGAACCGCCAGGCCACTCCGGTCGGCAACTTCAGTGGTGTCAAGTGAAAGTTCGCTGGAGGGCAGGGTGGAGGTCCGTTGTATCTTCTGCTGAAAGCCCAGTCTGCCTCGTTGACAGTGATGGCCGTGTTTTGGCTATGAGGTGAGCTGGGATGCGATTTTGTATGACAGCAGGAGCTCTACAGAGGTTATCGACATCTACATCCACATACATACTCCGCAAGCCACCATAAGGTGCGTGGCGGAGGGTACCTCGTACCACAACTAGCATCTTCTCTCCCTGTTCCACTCCCAAACAGAACGAGGGAAAAATTACTGCCTATATGCCTAAACAGGGTGTTACAAAAAGGTACGGCCAACCTTTCAGGAAACATTCCTCACACACAAATAAAGAAAAGATATTCTGTGGTCATGTGTCCGGAAACGCTTAATTTCCATGTTAGAACTCATTTTAGTTTCTTCCACCTACGCTCAATGGAGCACGTTATCATGATTTCATACGAGATACTCTACCTGTGCTACTAGAACATGTGCCTTTACGAGTACGACACAACATGTGGTTCATGCACGATGGAGCTCCTACACATTTCAGTCGACGTGTTCGTACGCCTCTCAACAACAGATTCGGTGACCGATGGATTGGTAGAGGCGGACCAATTCCATGGCCTCCACGTTCTCCTGCACTCAGCCCTCTTGACTTTCATTTATGGGGGCATTTGAAAACTCTTGTCTACGCAAGCCCGATACCAAATGTAGAGCCTCTTTGTGCTCGTATTGTGGACGGCTGTGATACAATACGCCATTCTCCAGTCGACGTGTTCATACGCTTCTCAACAACAGATTCGGTGACCGATGGATTGGTAGAGGCGGACCAATTCCATGGCCTCCACGCTCTCCTGACCTAAACCCTCTTAACTTTCTTTATGGGGGCATTTGAAAGCTCTTGTCTACGAAAGCCCGATACCAAATGTAGAGACTCTTTGTGCTCGTATTGTGGACGGCTGTGATACAATACGCCATTCTCCATGGCTGCATCAGCGTATCAGGGATTCCATGCGACGGAGGGTGGATGCATGTATCCTCGCTGACGGAGGACATTTTGAACACCTCCTGTAACAAAGTGTTTGAAGTCACGCTGGTACGTTCTGTTGCAGTGTGTTTCCATTCCATGATTAATGTTATTTGAAGAGAAGTAATAAAATGAGCTCTAACATGGAAAGTATGCATTTCTGGACACATGTCCACATAACATATTTTCTTTCTTTGTGTGTGAGGAATGTTTCCTGAAAGTTTGGCCGTACCTTTTTGTAACACCCTGTATATAGTCAGACACCCTGACTATTTATCTGTATGTCAATCTCGTGATTCGATCTGTCATGCTGCCATTCATGAACAGCATTCCGGGAGGTATTTTCCAACTGGGCAACGCTTGCCAACATGCCGCCGTTCTAATTCTGCGTGCTCTACAGCATAAGGACTGTAGTGGTTATCCCATGCACCCTGACTGCAGATTTGTGGTGATTCGACCTGTTATGCCAGGGAGCATTTTCCACCAGGACCTGTTATTCCAGGAAGTTTTTTCCAACACGATAAAGCTCGCCCATACACCGCGATTGTAATAAACTTGCCCTACGGCGTGTCGAGATGTTGCCTTGGCCTACTCGATGACCAAGTCTGTCTGCAGTCGAGACACATGCGGGACACCATCGGACGACAACTCCATCGTCATCCACAAACAGCATTAGCCGTCTCTGCGTTGATCGACCAAACGCAAGAGGCATGGAACTCAATCCACAAGCTGACATCTGGCATGTGTACAACACAGTGCATGCACATTTGCATGCTTGCATTCAACATTGTGGTGGTTACACCAGATATTAATGTACCAGTATTTCACATTTGCAACGAGTTACATTACGCTTATGTTAACCTATTATCTTGGAATATTAATCACTTCACTATACACTACTGGCCATTAAAATTGCTGCACCAAGAAGAAATGCAGATGATAAACGGGTATTCATTGGACAAATATATTATAATAGAACTGACATGTGATTACATTTTCAAGCATTTTGGGTGCATAGATCCTGAGAAATCAGTACCCAGAACAAGCGCCTCTGGCCGTAATAACGGCCTTGATACGCCTGGGCATTGAATCAAACAGAGCTTGGATGGACTGTACAGGTACAGCTGCACATGCAGATTCAACACGATACCACAGTTCATCAAGAGTAGTGACTGGCGTATTGTGACGAGCCAGTTACTCGGCCACCGTTGACCAGACGTTTTCAATTGGTGAGATATCTGGAGAATGTGCTGGCCAAGGTAGCAGTCGAATATTTTGTGTATCCAGAAAGGCCCGTACAGGACCTGCAATTTGCTGTCGTGCATTATCCTGCTGAAATGTAGGGTTTCGCAGGGATCGAATGAAGCGTAGAGCCACGGGCCGCAACACATCTGAAATGTAACGTCCAGTGTTCAAAGTGCCGTCAATGCGAACAAGAGGTGACCGAGACGTGTAACCAATGGCACCCCATACCATTACGCCGGGTGATACGCCAGTATGGCGATGACGAATACACGCTTCCAATGTGAGTTCACCGCGATGTCTCTAAACACGGATGCGACCATCATGATGCTGTAAACAGAACCTGGATTCATCCGAAAAAAATGACGTTTTGCCATTCGTGCACCCAGTTTCGTCGTTGAGTACACCATCGCAGGCGCTCCTGTCTGTGATGCAGCGTCAAGGGTAGAACGCAGTCATGGTCTCCGAACTGATAGTCCATGCTGCTGCAAACGTCATCGAACTGTTCGTGCAGATGGTTGTTGTCCTGCGAATGTCCCCATTGCTGACACAGGGATGGAGACGTGGCTGCACCATCCGTTACAGCCATGCTGGTAAAATGCCGATCATCTCGACTGCTGATACGAGGCCGTTGGAATCCAGTAAGGCGTTCCGTATTACCCTCCTGAACCCACCGATTCCATATTCTGTTAACAGTCATTGGATCTCGACCAACGCGAGCAGCAATGTCGCGATACGATAAACCGCAATCGCGATAGGCTACAATCCGACGTTTATAAAAGTCGGAAACCTGATGGTACGCATTTCTCCTCCTTACACGAGGCATCACAACAACATTTCCCTAGGCAAAGGCGGTTAACTGCTGTTTGTGTATGAGGAATGGGTTGGAAACTTTCCTCATGTCAGCACGTTGCAGGTGTCGCCACCGGCGCCAGCCTTCTGTGAATGCTCTGAAAAGCTAATCATTTGCATGTCACAGCATCTTCTTCCTGTCGGATAAATTTCGCGTCTGTAGCACGTCATCTTCGTGGTGTAGCAATTATAATGGCCAGTAGTGTATTACGTAGACAAATGTATTCCAGAAGTTTCAATACTCTGTGTTAATTATTTCTTGATGTTGTGATTTTTTTCTTTCAGTAGAAGGACCGCATCACTGGTTCAGTCTGGGGATTCACAGATTTCAGAAGCAGCTCTGGGCATACGATCTACCAAGGGTTTCACTGTGGAGAAGGAATGAAGCTGGACTTTGCCTCTTGGCCTCCTAAAGGTGGCGCGGAGGTGCGCTTCGGTTGCCAAGGGGCGGGCCCGACTGGCTGCAAATGCCGGGTCTCGCAGTGCAGACCGGCGGCGATAGCTCAGCCGTGAGGCCGCGCAGTTAATTCTGTATTCAGTCCAAGGAGAGCGAGAGCTGGGCGCAACGGCGGAGCAGCGCAGGGCGCACCAGCAGCAGCAGCGGCAGCGGCAGCGGCAGAGGCGAGCCCAAACAAACCGCGCGCCGGCAGCAGCAGCCAGCAGCCAGCAGCGAGCACCTAGCCGCACGTCCCACGGCGCACGTGTGGCGGCCGAACGCGCCACGCGTCAGCGGCTGACAGCTCACGCGATAAATATAATTCACTCCAGATGTAAGGCGACACGCTCTGGTGCCAAAGCCAAGTCGGGCCCGGCTCCCGAAACCGGCCGTTCGCTCATAGCCGTCCGCTTCTTTTTCTCTCCCTGTCGATAACACACGAGTATTTTACGACTTCTGATTAGATAATTCGGCCATATTTGTGGTTTCGGGACAGCGTTGTGCAACTGTCTGTTGGTGCCAGTTTTACTTTCGCAGCTTTATGGTCTTAAAATTTTTTGAGACAATCACTTTTAAGAAATAAATCTTTATTTCCTGCCAGTTTAAATCGACCGACCATTCTTCAAGTGAGCTTTTTTCTTTCCTATGTTTTTTTTTTACATCAACCTGTGTGGTACCATTCTGATTGCGGCATCAATATAAATAACAGTCAGGAGATTCGCTTTATTTTCGTGCACGCCAGAATCAAAAAGATACCACGCACGCTGATGTAAATAATTTTATGATAGTGATCATGATGTCCATCGAAACTGGTAGGGAATAAACATTTATTTCATTATCAGCTAATGATAAGTCTTAAGTACGAGTTTCTTCAAATATGTACGAGCTGATTTGATCCATTATAAATAATTCTGAAAGCCTACGACTGTGAAAACAATAGGTTTGTTTATAAATAATTCATCTACTACCAGTCACGATTTTTTTATTTTATTTTTCGCATGGCGCGTTTCTCGAAATTATTACTATTTTCAAGTGCGTTTGCCGGCCGCGGTGGTCTCGCGGTTCTAGGCGCGCAGTCCGGAACCGTGCGACTGCTACGGTCGCAGGTTCGAATCCTGCCTCGGGCATGGATGTGTGTGATGTCCTTGGGTTAGTTAGGTTTAAGTAGTTCTAAGTTCTAGGGGACTGATGACCACAGCAGTTGAGTCCCATAGTACTCAGAGCCATTTGAACCATTTCAAGAGCGTTTTTTCTGTTTCTTATGTTATTCCTATGCGATGTTGTCGATGTGTGAGATTCTGCTTCATTTCATTGACTTTACTGCAATATTAAGAAAACACGCGATTTTTAGTTGTTTGTCGATCTTTCTGTGAAGTTAGTGGCGAAATTGAAAGTGAATCAATGAATTTCTTCAGATGTTTCGATAGCATTCTTAAATAAAAATAGTAACACGTAGAAATAAGTACAATTGTAAAAAAGACATAAGTAAATTATGATCCAAGTTAAGGTAAATAACCTCTGTAAGAAACATATCATACTCTGTGGAAGACCTGTAATGTCATCGCTGTTGGCTACTTGTAAGAACATCTGTGTCACGATTTTGTTTATGTAAAGTGTTTTCGGTGTTTAAAAGTGTACAACAAGTTGTGTGTGATGTTTAGTGTGTGTGACACTCCGTAAAAATGGACCATAAGGAAACTGTGTAAGTACAATGTCTTCTAAATTTCGCCCCTAACTTAATAAAAATCGCGTTTTCTTATATATTGCAGTAAAGCCAACGAAATGAAGCAGAATCTCACACATCGACAACATCACATAGGAATGACATAACAAATACAAAAAAACTCACTTGAAAATGGGAATTGTTTCCCGAAACGCGTCGTGCGAAAAATAAAATAAAGAAAATGATGACTGGTAGCACATGAGTTATTTATGAACAAACCAATTATGTAAGAGTTATGAGAGACATATAAAAATGGTTCACTTGAAAGCAAGTTCCAGTACACCCATTCAGAGCTAAGAACAAAATGTTAATATAGGATGATTCAGCTGCCCCTACCTATTGCTTTTATGCAACCCACAACACCTCAGACTACACAAGTAACGTTTTCCTATTCTCTCTCTGACTATGCGCAAGCTGTTAGTCCTATAGAAAAAATAAACAGGGCTTTTTTGTAGGAAATTTAATGTAAACTTTATTGTTGGGGTACGTTTTCGCTAGAGGCCGTAGTTCTCGCATTAGTCAAGAAAAACATGTAAAAGTATCCTTCAAACGCGTTTTTCTCGAATAACTCAAAGACCGTGGCATCCAGCGAAAACGTATCCCGCTACAAAAAGGTCCTGTTGATTTTTTCTGTAGATCTAACAGTATGTGCGTAGCGAGCGAGAGAATATGACATACTTGCACATGGTTTTTGAATGTGTTGCAGGTTGCTTAAAACTGAATCATCCTGTATATGTGGTATTACAGTGACAGTAACAACAAAGTACGCGCAGATATCCTTTAAGATAGAATAAGTAAGTTAGCTGCAGCTTGACTGCTTGCTGTCGATAGTTGGTAAACCTGTAATTCTCTCCTTAAAGAGAAAAAAGAGCCATTTACAATCAGTAACTGCTGATATAGCGCTGTGAGAGGGCGTCTGACCCCTTCCCCGATGATTATATAAAATCCTTTCTTTCGTCATTCACGGCGAAACAAACACAAATCGTCGTTATCTCCTCCCCTACACGCCTCCCCATCTTGTTCCTATAATAACTTATATACTTCAAGTAATCTGATAAAACTTGTCTCTTAACATCAGTATCTGTAAGTCAAACAATGTAAGGAAATTTCAAGTATATGCATAGTGAATACTCTAGAAAATGTATGTATTATTTGGAAACACTGTCTGTCTTCCATTCCATTTCTCTGGGTTGCCTACGTAGTATATTAACATTTTACTGATGTCTTGTAGAAGAGAAAGTGTGGAAAGGAGGAACCAAACTCCACTCAGCAGACACACTGCTGCGAGGAGACGAGCGTTGCGGCGGTAGCAGCCTTTTGTAGGCACGATTTGTGCTTCGTTCCGAGTGTTATCCCCACCTGTCGAAGCAGCAGGACGCTAGCGACCTGAGGACTTCCAACTTGTGCTTATTCAGACCACTAGGGTCGCACGACGAATTGTCTGCTGTCAGAGGGGCGTGTCCCACGAAAAGGTCTATGGCGAACATTCGATGCGGATAATTAGTAACTCTTTCATATGCAGCGTGTCGATAATTTTCACATTGGTAACAATGCCACACGACTTAAAACACAATTTATTGAATAATACAGAAAACAACAATGTACATTAAAATTGGTCTATCTCTCTTTTTTTATTTCAAATGAGCGTTCCTGTCATTTCCTTGAATGATGATCATTCCTCCTGGGGTAGCCTGTATACAGATAGAGCATGTTCCGTGAACGACCGTACTTGGCCTTTACACTGGCTGTTTTGTTACTACATGCTACGTGTGCAGATTTCTTGGAATAGTATGTGCAAGTACAGTACTACAATTTTAGCGTTTGCCTTTTGCATCTCTTTAACTCTACGTAAGGTATCACCATTTTTTTCGCTAAATTGTGACCACTGTGAAATCTATGATGTCTGCAATGCAATGGAAAGCCAATACTTATGGGAATAAGTAGTTGTAAAGGGAAAGGAGTAGCACAAATGGAGCTGGTACATGTTACAGACAAATGTATGCAACACCTGTGTCATCGACATTCCTGGAAGAAATATTACAGTTGCCTAAACGCACTCCTTGTGTCGGATATTGTGGTCTCCTCAGCTTTTTCCGATAAGTCTGCGCCATAAATGTTGAGAGCCGGCGGCTGGTGAACTTTGTGAGAGATGCGGCAGACACATCTGTGGCTTCCGGGAATCCCTCTCTGCTGCAGATGTCCTGAGGCGAAGACGGTTGTCACATCGAATGACAAACCAGAATCCGATTACTAAAGTAAAGTAATGCCCACCTGCGTGGCTACATATGGATAAATTTTAAATTAATTAATGAAGGGTCACTTAGAACAACGGAATAGAAACAGATTATATCTTTCGCGTTCTGTGAATTTTTGAACGTTGATGGATTCGAATGTCATACTACGAGTTTATATCTTCCAGTAAATTGTAGCACAGCGAATACAGAATAGCCGAACAGACGTATTACATGCAGATCGATTTCATATTTCAGTTTATTCGTCAGTGTCTTACTGATAGTGCGTGTAGGTTTGGAATTACGTACAAAGTATGCCATTTTCGTTGTATGTCGACGAGGCGGCAGCAAAAATATGACTTAATGAGTGTAAATATTTGCCAGTAAGTGACGAATTAAAAAGACACAAATTACAAGAATTATGAGTGCACTATAATTCTATATTCAGAAAATTGTGCACATATTATGAAGACTTTGCTCAGATTCGAAGTTTAGTTCTGGAACAGATCTGAAATTATGCTCGAAACTGATATAAAATTCGAAGAAGAGTGTGTGCTAACAGATACGGAGGATATCGAGTTAATGGTCAACGTCCTGTCCCAATCAAAATTTATTAAATTTATCGGAACATTTAAAGGAGAAGGATAAGATCAGAAATGTGATTTTCCGAGTCCTCAAATATGTTTAAAGCATGTGTTCGGACGATTTTATGCCGTAATATTCTTTCTTGGGATCAAAATTGTTAATTTTACGCTTTGCCGCCGTCGAAGTCCCTAGAAAAGGGAGTTCATGGGCTAATCGACCACTCCATCATATTCACGACTTGTCAAATACTTGGTTGTTCTGATACATGTATTGAAGTCCTGTGAGCTCTTACCCACTGGTAGAAAAATAAGAAACGCCCATATCTCAGACACATGCACGCATTCCGAATCTTAATGCAAAATCTCACATGGTAATTAAAAGGTGACTCAACGGTCTCATCTCCTCACTTCTCTCTTTTCCTCCTCAGTTGGTTGGTTGGTTGATTTGGTGGAAGAGACCAAACAGCGAGGTCATCGGTCTCATCCGATTAGGGAAAGATTGGGAAGGAAGTCGGCCGTGCCCTTTCAAAGGAACCATCCCGGCATTTGCCTGAAGTGGTTTAGGAAAACCACGGAAAACCTAAATCAGGATGGCCGGACTCAGGACTGAATCGTCGTTCTCCCGGATGCGAGTCCAGTGTGCTATGCGATGCGCCACCTCGCTCTGTCAGTTCCTCTTCAATCTCTCTGTCTCTTCATGTCCTTGTCCCCCCTTCTTTGTCCGTGCCCTCCATCCCCTCTCTCTGATATCTTCGTCACTCTCCTTCAGACCATATCATAGCCGCCCTCTCCATCTCTTCCTCATTGATTTCCACCTGCCCACTTCCCCTTCCACCTGCGTCATATATCCCCCCTCCTCGTCTCTCTGTTTGTTTCCTCCTCCTTTCACTCTGGCCATCCCTTCTGTATGTGTGCTCATCAGCACGTGTATCCCCTGCAGTACAGTTCAATAAAGCAGACCAATACTACACACACAACACACCTGTCATGCAAGACACCCTGCATGTCATTGGCTCAAACATAAAGGCCAGCTTGCGGACATGTCGATAAATCAGGCTGATACCACTCCAACACAACATGTCCATTATTCAAGGCAGCTTACATCTCAGAGCCTTCAAACCCATTTCTTGCCCCTGACATGTATTTTGGAACATTAGGTATAATTTATGCCATATTATCAATTAGAATTAGAGTACGTATTGTATGAGCAAAGCAGATTGATTTGACAGGCTGATACTGTTCTCACACAACATGTCTGTTGTACAGGGTAGCCCATACACCAGGGGTTAGAAAAAAAAACATGATTTTGCCCATATCACTGCTCTTATTGGAACTAGGAGGTTATAAAACCCACAGTGCTGATACACATGACGTCTCCTGATTCCGTACCAAATTTAGTTGAAATCGATCCAGGGGTTTTGGAGGAGATGCCAAACATAAACACAAACACTCTGCTTTAAAATTTGGACCATAAATATTGTCCGCCCCCGGTAGCTGAGTGGTCAGCGTGACAGAATGTTAGTCCTAAGGGACTGGGTTCGATGCCCGGCTAGTTCGGAGGTTTTCTCTGTTCAGGGACTGGGTGTTGTGTTGTCCTAATCATCATCATTTCATTGCCATCGATGCGCAAGTCGCCGAAGTGGCGTCATATCGAAAGACTTGCACCTGGCAAACGGTCTACCCTACGTGAGGCCCTAATCAAATGGCTCTAAGCACTATGAGACTTAACTTCTAAGGTCATCAGTCCCCTAGAACTTAGCACTACTTAAACCTAACTAACCTAAGGACATCACACACATCCATGCCCAACACAAGATTCGAACCTGCGACCGTAGCGGTCCAGACTGTAGCTCCTAAAACCGGTCGGCCACCCTGGCCGGCGGCCCTAGTCACACGACATTATTATTATACCATAAATATTGTGGAAATGGGGTTGTTCCATTTGAAAACCTGTATGTTTCCACGAAAATTACAGTTTATAAGTATTATTATAAGCTATTTATTGGCTAACAATACGAGCCCATGACTACTAAACCATTCACCGAAAACCGCACAGCAATAGCACTTCCCATTTTCGCTATGCTTAAGTGTAAATTTTAGGTATTTCACCGTGGATGCACAACGAAACTGCTAATTGCCGAACTACCAACGGCGGAGTGCCAGCCTTTCAACTTTAAAATGAAACGTAAACATAGTGTTTCCAGTAAAATATTACTCTATTATTAAATTCAATACGTAATCTGCATTACGGGAAGTCTCGTAGAATGAAAATAATGAAAGCTGGTCCCTACTAGGCAGTAAGGGGCATCAACAAGACCTCCCGCGGAACATCAGAAAGGTAGCGTGGCTGCTCCTTGATCTACGGCTGTCCCGTCGTCGCTTTGTACAGCAGCCGCAAAGCGCTTCTGCCACTCGGCGCGTACGCCGAGGTAAAACCCACGGGCGGCGGTTGCCGCAATACGCCGTCACAGGCGAGCGCCCGGCCCGCGACCGCGACCGCGCCGTGTCCCCTCGACCGTGCAGTGGGCTATTTATAAACGTTACACCAGCGCGGCGCTTCCCGGCTCACGAAATCGCCGTCCGAGAGCCTTCCTTAAGCGCCCGTGCGCCGCGTGGCGGCGTGGGAGGCGCATTCCTGAGGATGATGCACGGCATTCCGCGCCGGCGTGCTTCCAGAGCACTTCCCGCCGACGTCACACCGTAAAGTGGCGGCCGACCGTCGCCAGATGTCCCGCCGGAGCGCGCGGCGAGAAAAACGACGAGTGGCGCGGCGCGCTCCCCAGTCGTGAATGCTGGCCGCTCACCAACACCCCACATCAGCTGGCGACGCCTTATATGGCCCGCATTCTCGCTACAGTCGACGTCACTGGCGGAAAATGCGGGCTGCTTCCGCCGCATTTTGAAGACGTAAAACTCCTCACCTCGCTGTTCCGTTGCGTGGACACCATTTGGTTCGTAGTTGCAAACGTAAGGATTACGTCTCTCTAAGGAACTGTCGTTTCCTATACATTACCCACAGACAATCTCGTTAACTTAGTGAGATTCGGTATTAGCGAGGTTCAGATCCTGGCCGGGCAATCAAGAGCTCGATTTTCCGAGGTTTGCGTTTCCTTAAGCAGTAACCGATTTCTTTCGTATTGTCCAACCCGAACTAATGCCCTGTTCCACCAACGTAACGTTAAGTTCTAATTTTTTTCTTTTCAAGGCTATCTGACAGTTGACTGTAGTGGCGATTTATTGCCGTACAAACAGTTCACTGAACTTCTCCGACGTCTCCCGTTATGTCCACTTGGTAAGGTCTATAAACATTGGAACAATACCTAAGATCGGTCTCCTTGGAATCTCGTATCCGATCTGTTTAGAACATGCACTAACTTTTCCCAGAATTCTCCTTACAAAGCTACGGCTCGTCCAGGCCCTTTATTACTGATTTCACTGGTTCTCTTCGTTTTATACAGCTTCAAAGACTGATACGTAATACACTCTAATACAAAGAAGACGCAACACAAAGAAACTATCCGAATGTGATGTACATGTACAGACAAAAAAACGATTACAGTTTCAGAAAATTTGGATGATTTATTCAAGAGTTGAACTTAACTAATTGAGCAACTCAACAACAGGTAGGTCTGCCTCTGGTCTTTGCGCAATGCGGCTTGACTGGGGGGACGTCGTGCGAAGTTCTGTGCAGTTGACGAGTTAAATGGATTTTGACCATCTCAGCAAATTTCTTCGAGGGGGAAGTCTCACGGCAAGTGCAACTTCATTTAATGTAATAATCCAAATGAAAGACAATACAATGTATTATATAAAATGTTCTCTGATTTCCTGCCTCGTAAATTAAGAACCAAAATGTGTGACTATTTCGTCGCCAAAAACCTCATTTGACCAGGCTGTATAATAGAGGTATCAGGTACTTCTGAACTACGTGATGCTATTCGTTTGCAGGTGGCAGCGCTGGGGAAATCTTGTCAGAGTAACGGTGAAATGTGATGCACCGTGTTTTCCTATAAATACTTTTTAGCTTGGAATTTCAAAAGTTCAGATATATTTTTCAGTAGAGCGTTATGGTTGGTTGCTCTTGACTCAAACTATTAAATATAAATTACAAACATTGAAAGGAAACATCGACTCTATATAAAACGACGAATGGATGAGCGAGAAGTGTGTGGTGCCTATGGGGTGTGTATGCTTTTCAATCTTATGTAGCCCAAGACTTCCCTTTCGTTGATAGATAGCTGCTGTCAGTTTGTACCGATGATGGGTTCGCCGTACGTCCATGAAGATTTAAACTTACAGTCATACTGTTTGCAGGTCTTGCAAGCGCTAACATATCGTCATTTTAGTGGGATATCTGTAAACAAAAACGAGAAAAATAAATTTCTGTAAAAGAATTACTTGATAAAGAAGAACTATCTTTTCTGAGCAGATAGCAACAGTGGTACCATTGGACCTCCAGTTTCGAAAATGTAAGCCCGATGACAATGGCACTTCGGATTGCTCTATTAAAGTACTGCAAATTTTTCGGTTCATGTGATCATTTCTTTGAGCAACTTAACAACTCGCTGTCCAAAAGGTGAAGTGAAAAACTGTACAAAGGTTGTTGGGTAGTCACGTCATTTCAAGCTTTGGTGATTTTTGGAAGCCTAACTTTATCTAAATCATCAAGGTACTTTTTTGTGAATGGTACTTCTTTTGTGATTCGGTTTGAAAGTGTTAAGTATACGGGGTCGTAATTAAACTCTCGTTTCTTGAGAGGGCCCATATGAAACAAGAGTGAGCGTAGGACAACGAAATTTTGTGGAAACATTTGTAAAGTCATGAGGAAGAGAAATAACGAATAAACCATTGTAAGAAACACATTTTAATTTTTCACACGAGAGAGGTAACTTTTGTGAACCACGTTTAGGTTCCAGGTTACAGACGTTGCTACTGTGACGACCTGATAGTTTGTTGGGATATTATTTCACATTTTTTTGCCACTTTTAGTATGGTGGTCCGTGGAAATTTCAGCCGTCGTGACACAGCTCGTGCACTGCTTCAAGGTCGTACGTTGCGTTCAACATTCTTAGCCATGGAGAGAGTAACATTTGTGGCGCTATTGGCAGCCAGCTTCTCCAGTTTATTCGAACTTCATAGCCACATTCTTCCACCCCGTTGGGGAAAGAGGACCTCTCTCTACTTCTTTAATGCGTCGATACTCGCAAAGAGCAGCACCTTGCTGTTGTTTTTATAAAATAGCTTTACAAGTATGGCTCTGCTCACTTTGTCCAACTGTAATGCACACCGATCTTTGTGTTCAGCCCTACGTCGCTGTGCTAAACGGCAAGTCATGTCGTTAACGCCAATAACAACGCAAATTCTGCAGCGCATAGTCCAAACACTATTGTTATAAAGTTGGATACCGATACGGTAAATAGTTTCCCGCCTGCGTTGGCTCAAGTAGTCAATGTTTAATTATAACCACCCTATATTTGACCCTGCCAAAGGACAGGGTGCATTGAAACTAATTAAAAACGAAAGTTAAGACTTAGCAGCTAAGTATGTACTGCGACATACAAGAAGTTGAGTCAACAGAAAGATGGGTTGGCATTTTGTCTAGATTAGTAAGTTTTTTTCGCTGTCCTGCATTGATACCGAAATAGCCGTCCTTTAACATACTTCTTTCTCAGGTGAGATACGCAGCTTCATTTGTCGTACATCATCTTTAGCAAGGTGATGGTGTGGATGTCGTAACTTCGTTAATCTGACACCCAGTGAAATATTGAGTGTTGGTGATATTCACAGCAGTTCACAGTCGAAGGCGAACTAAACCAAAACAAGCAATGACTCTTGAGTTTGGGACTACAGGCTTAGCTTAATGATGAAGATCAAAGAGGTATATAATCAACACAGAGAGGCTGTTTATGCGTTAAGCAATCTCGGTTACAGCAACAAGCAACTCTGGTCGCCATATTTTATAGCGTGAGGAAAGCCGAACTTTTTAGGTCTACAGAAAAATGTTCAAATGTGTGTGAAATCTTATGCGACTTAAATGCTAAGGTCATCAGTCCCTAATCTTACACACTACTTAACCTAAATTACCCTAAGGACAAACACACACACCCATGCCCGAGGGAGGACTCGAACCTCCGCCGGAATCAGCCGCACAGTCCATGACTACAGCGCCTAAGACCGCTCTGCTAATCCCGCGCGGCAGGTCTACAGAAGCAACAGATGCTGGAAGACATATGTCTTTGTGATAGATACATAAATTAGAAGTATTTTTGTCAATAATAAAACATGTCCAATGTATCTGCAGTGTACAACTGGATTAGTTGCAATAACGATACAGTTGAAATGTCGTATATTTGGTAGGTACTACCATGTTTTCACATGTAACATTTCTTGTACGTAACTGTCGTATTTTCCAAATTTCTACGTCTTATTTTGTGGATCATCACAGCCATTTGGAATGGCAGGCAGACAACTTTAAAGTACGCCCTTCTACAACATTTAGTGTGTCTTAGTGTATCAACAACACATATGTTTGTCCAGAGTAAAGTTATGTGTTAAGTAATAACTACAAAAGACACACGATCTATGCATGTACATGAACTCTAATTAAGCTAGTCTTTATTTTCTTTTACGTTATTCCTTTGTAAAACGAGGAGCTAATGCAACAATGAGTAACTGACATAAGGCGGGAACAAGTGGTGGCCTACTCTGTTTAGTTATACAGGCTCTTCTCATCTTAGAGTTTCTGGCAGACGATCTTTTCCGAGAAGCAAAAACCCTAAAGCAATATGAGACGCAACATGACAGTGCTATCTTCCATTAGAACTGCTGAAAGCCACACAAAGAACATGACGCTACAACGAAAAAGGTCTAGTCCACGTATGTGAAATTGTCCTCAACAGCAACGACAACTAAGCCTTCGAATCACGTATTAAAAAGTTTATATGCGACTACTATGTCCGCTTTCTCCATAAGTACCAACGACCTAGACACATCGGTAATCACACAAATACAAGTGTTTAAAGTCACCACAACAACGCAGCAGCTCGCACATCGCAAACATCGCGCTTGAGGTGCCACAGAACACGATAAACGCAGTTTGTGTTTGGTATTTATTTCCCGAAACACGTCGTGCTGGCCATAAATAAACTACGTTGCGAAATGCGAGGGTTGTCCAGGAAGTAAGTTCCGATTTGTCGCGAAATGGAAACCACTGGGAAAATCAGGTACAGCTTTGCACAGATGTGTTGGATAGTGTCTCCAGTATGCCCATCGATCGTGTCGCTTCGCTCTTTTCAGTTTTGAGTGAACAGTGAGCAGGTAAAGCTGCGTAGACTATAGCGTCTCTCGCCAAGAATGAGGGCCTTGTTAGACAGTTCGTCAGTGTCATGCAGCCCACATAACAAAAGAGTCGAGCAGTTCCTTCTTCATGCCAATTCTCGGCCGCAAACTGCAGGGGCAACGAAGAGACTCCCTCAGCGTTTCCGATGAGAAGTGTTTGATCACCCCCAATACAGTCCGTAATTGGCTCCCCATGAGTCTCATCTCTGCTCACAAGAACCGCTGGCTTTTGAAGACGAAATTTTTCCACAGACAACGAGCTACAGACCAGTGCAGATAACTGGCAACTGGCCGAAAGCAGAGGCGGCTGCTTTCTATGACGAGGATATTGGAAAGCTGATACAACACTACGACAACACTTGAAGTTGCAGCGGCGACTATGTAGAGAAGTAGGTGGAAGGTGTAGCTAACTGTTGCAAATAGAACGGTTCTGGTTTTCATTGTGGTTTCCATTTCACGACCGATCGGAACTTACTTTCTGGACAACCATCGTATGACGACTAAGATTTCAATTTGCTTCAAATACTGTGGCGCCGTGGCCAGTCTGTGTTGTTTATGTAGGTGATTCCAGAATGAGATTTTCACTCTGCAGTGGAGTGTGCGCTGATATGAAACTTTCTGGCACATTAAAACTGTGTGCCGGACCGAGACTCGAACTCTGGACCATTGCCTTTCGCGGGCAAGTGCTTTATCCTTTCTTTCAGGAGTGCTGGTTCTGCAAGGTCGCAGGAGAGCTCCTGTAAAGTTTGGAAGGTAGGAGACGAGATACTGGTAAAAGTGAAGCTGTGAGGACGGCGCGTGAGTCGTGCTTGGGTAGCTCAGTTGGTAGAGCACTTGCCCGCGAAATGCAAAGGTCCCGAGTTCGAGTCTCGGTCCGGCACACGGTTTTAATCTGTCAGGAAGTTTTATATAGGTGAATGCTGAAGATGTGAAATTTCTACCGAAATTTCGAGATAAGTTACATGAAGTGCTGTGTTCCGAATCACTTCGTGGAGCAGTGTGACAGCGTGTGCGAATAGCGATAATACCACTGATGATGGTGAGACGAGGGGCAGAACTGGAGCTTGACGCCGACCGTGGTGGCCGAGCGGTTCTAGGCGCTGCAGTCCGGAACCGCGGGCCTGCTACGTCGCAGGTTCGAATTCTGCCTCGGGCATGAATGCGTGTGATGTTCTTAGGTTAGTTAGGTTTAAGTAGTTCTAAGTTCTAGGGGACTCATGACCACAGCAGTTAAGTCCCATAGTGCTCAGAGCCTTTTGAACCAGAACTGGAACTAGTTTCTGTTAAAATAAACGTATTACGGCACATCCACAACTCTCACACTGTCAGGTGATGCAATAACCAATGTACAGAGTGAAAGAAGTCGTCAAGAAGCTCTAGGCTCCACAAAGATAAGAATTTAAATAGAACGCCACTACAGTTAGGGCACCGTAAGATACCGAGGCGACTGCTGGGCAGTATTTACGCACCGCAGAGCACACGTTTAAGTGGCTCGATTGCCAACCGCGGCTGGAAGCGCACGCTATCTGCGCCAGGCTGACGCCACAGCTTGTGGTAGGTCCCCGTGGTGATGACGCGTCCCCAGGGACCGACGCATACTCTGCCCCCTCTCCCGCCCTCCACAGGCCGGATGCCGCTCATTGCTGGGCACCGCGTGTTCGAGGAACGCCATAGGAAGGCGAGGCGGAACCCGATCCGTCACGGGAGACATTCTGTAGCAGCGCTGAGGCGGCGCTGCCCGTCTGGACTCTGGACTTGTGTCGTCAGGCGCCGCCGCTCGCCGCCGCCTTGTTGCGGCCGGCGGCAGCTGCGCACACACTGCCAGCTACCAGAGGAACGGCGTCTGCCTCAACAGGTGCCACTTTAAGCCAATCTAGGGGTAAAGCAACGTATAGGCTTCGGCTCTGTTCCTTGAAATCCCTTTCTCTGAAACTGTCAGGAATACGAGTCGAACAGATGACGACGCTAAATTAATAAATCTTCATTTATTTTATTGCCACTTTCTCTCCATAACAGACTGAAAGAAATCGTCAATTTCAGTCCATTGACGTTCGGTTAAGGATTTTGAAGTCGAGCAAGCAAAAAAAATGTTCAAATGTGTGTGAAATTCTATGGGACTTAACTGGTAAAGTCATCAGTCCCTAAGCTTACACTCTACTTAACCTAAATTATCCTAAGGACAAACACACACACCCATGCCCCGAGGGAGTACTCGAACCTCTGCCAGGACCAGCCGCATAGTCCGTGATTGCAGCGCCTGACACCGCTCGGCTAGTCCCGCGCGGCTCGAGCAAGCAACTCAGCCTTTTGTTCGCGCTTTCCACCTGTAACCTTCGGTCACACCACAACAGTAATGTAATGTACTGAAGACCTTTTCACAGCCTCAAAAATAGAGCTACACAACCGGTTCAAATGTCACATTTTTGTGACAGTGTAAGTTTAACGGAATGGACAGTGCCTCCAAAAGGTGTAATATGATCAACGAAAGCAAAACAGGGCTGAAGGAACGTAACAGCCATAAATCTGCAGATGCTGGCGGAATTACGTCAGATAGTGAGGCTCTAAAAGTAGCAGATGAGATCTGCCATTTGAGTAGCAATAAAACTGACGATGGCTGAAGTGGAGAGGACACGAAGTGTAGACTGGCAGTATAAGAAAGGTATTTCTGAGAAACAGTATTAACATCGTATAAAAATTTAAGTCTTATGAACGTCCTTCCTGAAAGTATTTGTTTGGAGTATAGGTTTGTGTGGAAGTGAAACGTGGGCATAGTTTTACATAAGAAATGGAAATGGGAGACCTCAGTCGTATTTTCAAACTATTTATTATTCAGATGAGTGGGACAGTGGTTGCTGCACGTTCGGAATATGCACTCCTGATGAACAGCAGTCTACAGTACCCGTTTATAACATGGTTCCTATGATACATGAGCCAATGATTGGAAACACTTATTTTGGTTAATCAATAGGACCCGAAAATGACCCATATGTTGGGTTGAAACTAGTCGTCTGAGAATTAAATACTTTGAAAATACGGCTGTGGAGTGCTGTTCCCTTTACAAATTGTCAGCTGCAGGCATCCGGCCACCCCTTCAAATTAACCATGCCAAATCAGGTTTTACCGTGCCAACACTGCGAAAACTGTGGGACACGGGCACAAACAAAAGAAGAATTACTACGTCCGCAACAAGAAGATATACTTATATAACTATCTTCAGACCTATGGCTTCTTAGGAGGACGGTAGGTGGAGCTCACCTCAGCTGCTACGAAGTCAGTTGATCTATGTTATTGAGACAAATGTTGTGATCAAGACTGAAAAAATGGTTCAAATGGCTCTGAGCACTATGGGACTTAACTTCTCAGGTCATTAGTCCCCTAAAACTTAGAACTACTTAAACCTAACTAACCTAAGGACATCACACACATCCATGCCCGAGGCAGGATTCGAACCTGCAACCGTAGCGGTCGCGCGGTTCCAGACTGAAGCGCCTAGAACCCCTCGGTCACACAGGCTGGCGTAATTTATTTATTTATCAACTGCTGTGAAGATGCCGTGTATTGGTTGCCAGTGGCACTGCTCTATTAGTCACCTAAGATAGAACACCGAAATTTACTATCTGCTGCATCTCTGGGAACTTCACACGCTTGCGTTTCAATGTTGCGACTGTTATTGACGTTGTACATTGTTCGCGTGTAAAGAAAATCTATGGAGTCAGTTACCAATCATCCGTTCACGACATTCCTGATTTCATTTTCTCCTAGAAATATCCTGGGTACGTTATATCCAGACATTGTCTGGAACTGTTGCAAACGTGACCTATTTCAGTAAGAGATTTGCCATGTAAAAATAAATGAATAAATTTTAGTAGATGGTCATCATAATATATAACTATTTCCAAAAACTACTTTAGGTCCACATTTAACTGTGTATGTGACTTAATCGATACTGATACCTTAAGGGGATTTTCTGGTCTAGACGTCCGATTTTTACCTCATTTTCAATTTTTTTGAGGTGAAATCAAAAGGTAAGTCAAACAATTCTTACATCCTTTTATTCATCTATCTCTCTCCCGCATTAAAAAAAGTTTTTTTGTCCATAAATATTAAGGGTTATTAAACAAAATGTTGCAGGCCATGCACCTGTAGGCAGGTGGACCTCGTTCAGGTGACTGGGTGGTCTGAACAGACAAGACCAAAAATTACCAAAACACACGAGTGTAACTATGGTCAGATCCTCTGAAAAGTGGAAAAAGGTAATTTGTCACAAAAAGGCGGCTGTTTGAAATAAAAGTAAGAAAAGTCGACTTTGTTTAGGCATTCAAACGTAGATAAAAAAAAGATACTTAGAACATTGGTTATCTTTTAGAGGTCCCGACCATAGCCTGTTCAATTCTCTACAAAAATAGCTAAGGGGAATCAAAATCAGCCGAGTAGTCTTTTTGCAGTCTAAACACCCAGCAAAAAATGTGTCTTTTGGAAAATCGCGTATAAAGATTTGGAAACGGTTTTCGTCTGTTTTTTTAGACTTAACTATCAGTCTGCGATGCCTGAAATATACAGTACGTCTTCCTCGTTCTTGTAAATCTCGTTCGCGTGCAGTGATTCCTCCCGGGCGACAGGTCTGGTTTCTTTACTGCCCGTGGACGCGCGGTGCTCTGAGCATATAAAGCGCTCCCAGTTGCGCCTTCTGCAAAATGCGAACGCCGTTTGCCAAGTTGAATGCCCATGACATGCATTGTCTGTGCGAGTACTGAAGATAACTGTAGCCAAATTGTGTGCAATTTCGAGTGCTGCTTTACCGGAATATATGCGTTTTCGGGAAAGGGCCCAAATGAGCGAATTTATCGACTCGTTAGAGTTTTGAGTGCTGGCGCCGACACATCTTTCCAGTAAACTGTCATTCGACAGGTCTTCGTACACAGGTCTGACTGCCACCGAGCGCCATACGCACGCGCTAGACGACGCAGGGCTGACGCTGCGATGTATTTCGACTACTCGTATAGTCAATAGATTGTGGAGTAAACGGTTTCGCCCACACTTTCCCAACGTATAAGGTACCGAAATATGGACAAAATATAGATTTTTTTGAAACTTACGGACCAGAAAAACCACCTTAATTTATAATTTTATTTTTTTCCATAGACTGGCATTTGTTACTAGTTATCAGACTGAAATGTATTTACTGAGTAAGATCAGTGGGAACTGCAGTGAAAAATAATGATATAATATTTTAGGCACCAGCATATGGACCATCAGAGCTCAAGAAGTGTCATTTTATAATTGAGAACGTCTGAGACTGAAAGCTGATTTTTTTTTTTATAGATTTCACGAATTTGAATCAGTCACGGCTCAATCTATGGATACAATTAAGTTACCAGTAATCATCAATTAAATTTCATCATATTTTGCGTAGCATAAATTAGACTTGAAATGATATACGACGACATATTTCCTTCCTTACATATTTCCTTCCTTACAATCGATCTTTTTTATCTAGGAACTGCGTGAACTATCAGAAGTGCAACCTCCTCTTTCTCCCATCCCCTCGCCTCCTTTCCATGTCATTTTCTTCTGACAAATCGATATTTGCCGCTACTTCTGGGCGCACGTTCCATTTGTGTGATTGCTAGATATCCCTAAAGGACAGTATTGTTGATGAATCACGATTACTCGAGTGCTGTTCTGTCCAGCGTATATTGGAGTAGACAGTACACGGTTCATGTCGTGAATTAGTAATAACTGAGAAACGTCAGGACTAAAAGTTAGCTGTCTCTATTGTCTCGAAATGTTTGTCCGCGAGTCATAAGAAAAATAAGCTGTAACAACTGCTAGGATGTTGTTTATCGTGCGCGCAAGTCTGTACGGCGAATATTGTTTCTACATAAGTACTTCCACTTTTGAGAGGTGCCTTAGCGAGAAACACACTTTCTTTATGTAACACATACTGCTTTTTATGAGATACGGATTCGTTTGTTTCTTAACGAGAATGGCTGTGAAGTTAGAAAAAACAGAATTACTCCAAATTTTAATGTTCCTGTGTCTAGCGTCGTAATTATACCGTGTGAATGCTGTATCTTGAGCTTATTTAATGTCTCACGGTTAGCTCACGAAAACTGACGTCACTCAGTTTTACGAACAACTTACTGGTGAACTGTTGACATGCGAAAAATCTCTGTATAGCCGATCGAAGAAACGTGAATACGAGACACTCGTGCTCTGGCCTTCAATAACAGCTACAACGACAAGCATGACCCACACGCTGTGAATATATCACAGCACACGGCCTCCACGAGATCTATTGCGACGTCCACATGCAAAGGAGAGTTGCACTATGTCATGCCAGCTTCTTAAAAGGACCCCACAATTGCCGCCTTGCTGATGTGTTCTTTCTGCAGCACGACTTCCCAGTGACGTGGGCGGCTAAAACGTCTGTAACAAGTAATCTCTACCGTTTAAGTAGATCTCTCATTTGGACTAGTCTGAAGCGTCATACTCAGAATTTGCCTTTTTCTTTTACACATGATTTATGTCCTCCTATATTCTTTTATGCTGGAATCAGTTGCATCAGAAAGGATATTTTATACACATTCCATCAAGTTTCTTTAGTGAGTGAACCTGGAGGTTTAAAAGCGTAAACTTAAAGGAAAATGGGAGTTAATAGAAATTTATAAAGAATTCGTATTTTGTTTGTTTTTGCATGTGCTGAGGAAGTCCCATCTTTGCAGGATCCGTACAGCAAAATTTTCCGCACCTAATACTATAGTGAGTTAAGAATGAAAACATGGTCCAAGTAGGTTGTGTTCTTTTTCTTATCTGTGCGATCGGCCAGTTTCGATCTTGGATCATTTTCAAACACGTAAATTAAGCTTCCAGCTTCATTTTGTCGGAAGCTTAACACACGGGCTTGAAAATCACACAAGGGTGAAATTGTCCGATCGTGCAGATAATAAAAAGGACACAATCTACTTGGATCATCTTTTCATTCTCAAAATATGTTGGAGCTATGGACCTCCACAAAAATAAAATTATAAAAACTATAGTGAGTAACTAGTCGCTGTTTGCTGTGAATCGAATCAGGGCGCGAATATCAATCCATGGATTTTAATATGAGCGGGTGTCTGGCACATACCACACGTGTCCTCTCTCGGCGAAACCATCTGCCCTAGTGCTTTGACACTCTTGTCTCGATAGTTCATAGGCGAAGTACTGGTGCTAAACTGTTCGCATTGACCCTGTGTCCATAGTCATGTTGTACAAATGGAGAAGATGTCTTAATTATTGTCGACGCCTTTGGCACAATTGTTTTATTAATCTCCATTGCATGATTTAATTTTAGTAAGTAACTAAAAGATTTTGTGTCTGTATTACTCTGGTAATTTCACTGTTACTTACGCTTTAATGTTTATTTCCGACGCTAAGGTTTTTCTAATGAAAGTGTCTTCCTGTTCAGGATTTTTTACTTCTGATGAAGGTATATTTATATACACACCGAAATCTTGGTCAAGAATTTTAATAAATTTTTTATCCTGCAACTGCTTTGGCTGTCATCCTTTATCGTGAATCAATCAAGTAAGCATACCGTTCTCCACATATCGCCAACATCAAATCGAAATATTTTCGCCACCATGGTACGACGCAGTGGTTTAAATTTTGCGACAAGATCGAAACTTCAGGATTATATGTAGGTGCCCTATTTTTCACACATTTATTAGTAACAGCAAAAGGTTTGCATTTTTATTGCTACGGATGAAAATCGAAATTTGTTATACGAGGAAAGGTTATTCCTCATAGGTAAGTACCACAAAGGTCTAATTTAGTTATCGTATTGGTAAGAAACGCTTAAAGCGTTGATTAATATTGACACACAGTGCAATGATTGCATAAAATCTTGGTGAATATTTATGTGACCTTCATTGACTGATAACTAAAGCGAAGTTACTAAACTAGGATTTCCGAAACCCACGCACCAAAGAAGCCGAAGTAAATATTCCAGAACTCGAATCAAGAACAACTGCCAATGAGGGCAAATTAGACGTAGATATTCTCGGTGTAGCGTAGCGACTTCAACCAGTTAATAAATACAAGACCACCGATGCAGACTATATACGTCAGGTTCTTTTCAGGGTATGCTGATACAATAGCTCCATATTTAGCAATCATGTAGAATCATTCGCTAGTCGAAAGATAGTTACCTAAAGACTGTAAAGTGCACAAGTCACACAAATACCCAAGGAAGGAAACAGGAGTGATTCGCTGATTTACTGACCCATATCATTAACATCGATTTGCAGTAGGCTTTTGGAATATTTACTGTATTCGAACATTGTGAATTACCTCGAAGAAAACGATTTATTAACAAACAGCCAACACTGGTTCAGAAAATATCTTTCTTGTGAAACTAGCTCTTTATTCTCACGAAGTAATGAATGCTATCGATAGGGGATGTCAAACTGATTCCATACTTTTACATTCCCAGAAGGCTTTTCCTCATAAGTGACTTTTAATCAAATTGCTTGCCTACGGAGTAACACTGGTTTCGTGGGTGTCACTATATTCGTGAGTTACTGTCAGAAATGTCACAGTGTGTAGAAACTAATGGAAAGTCATCGAATAAAACAGAAGTAATATCTGGCGTTAGATAAAGAAGTGTTATGGGCTCTGCTCTTCCTGCTCCATATAAATGGCCTAGATGACAATATGGCCACCCCTCCTAGATTTTTTACAGATGATGCTGTCATTTACAGTCCTGTATAATCGTGAGATTATCAAAACCAACTTCAAAGTGATTTAGACAAAATGGAGCGGAAAGTGGCAATTGACACTAAATAAAGAAACGTATGATGTAATCCGCATGAGCACTGAAAGGAATCCGTTAAATTTCGGCTACACGATAAATCACACAAATCTAAAGACTGTAAATACAGCTAAAAATGGTTCAAATGGCTCTGAGCACTATGGGCTTAACATCTATGGTCATCAGTCCCCTATAACTTAGAACTACTTAAACCTAACTAACCTAAGGACATCACACAAGACCCAGTCATCACGAGGCAGAGAAAATCCCTGACCCCGCCTGGAATCGAACCCGCGAACCCGGGCACGGGAAGCGAGAACGCTACCGCACGACCATAAGCTGCGGACAAATACAGCTAAATACATCGGAATAACAATTACGAATAAATGAAATTGGAATGGTCACATGGATAATGTTAAGCGGAAAACAAACCCAAGACTGCGATTTGCTGGCAAAACACTTAGAAAATGCAATAGGTCTTGTAAAGAGACTTCCTACGCCATGCATGTCCAACCCGTTCTGAATATAACTGTGCAGTGTGAGATCCATTTCAGATAGGATTGACGGAGGTCGTCGAAAAACTTCAAAGAAGGACAGCTAGTTTTGTATAATCGTGAACTAGAGGAGAGAGTGTCGCAGAAGTAATACGAGAATTGAGGTGACAATCATTAAAACAAAGGCGTCTGTCTTTGCGGCAGGATCTTCTCACGAAATTCGCGTCACCAACTTTCTTCTCAGAGTGTGGAAATATTTTGTTGGTGGAAGAAATGATCGTTGTAATAAATCAGCGTTTTACCCGCGCGCTGTTCGAGAGTGGAGCGGTAGAGAAATAGCTTGCAGTTGGTTCGATTAACTCTTTGACAGGCATTTAAGCATGAATTGCAGAGTAATACTGTAGATGTTGATGTATTTTAACCGCCACATACTTGTGAGAGAAGTACCAGATAAATTCAATAGCGTGCTTTCAGGCAATTCATTGAATATAAACGTGTTTTGAGAAATGTTCGCCTGCATACAAGATTTATACACAGTGTGCTAATATTTAGGTATAAGACAGGAAAGTTCTTTGGAAGCAAAAAGCTTCGTATCAGCATACGCTCTATTCCGAATGGTTTCCGAGATAGAACACTTTTTAAGGTACATGTTGATAGATCCACTTGCTTTAAAATAGCGCGTGACGACACAGAATTACTTGTATTATTTGGAAAATTCCTTTGTTGAAGACCTTGAGGACGTTCCTTTGGCCATACGGACTGAAATGTAGGTCCAGCATGACGGAACCCCTCCAAATTTTACCCTAATCATTAACTGGTCGTTGTAGAGCAATTAACTGTCTACCTAGATAGCCAGACTATACACCGTTAGATATTTGTTTATGTGGTTGATTGAAGTCTTAGATGTACAAAGGAAAAATGAATGCACGAGAGGAACTCATTGGTCGCATCTTGGACGCTGTTACAATCATTAGAGGCACTCAGACAAGCAACACAATTTGTTCTCCCAACAGCGCACAAATGAACTGAAGCTGACGGTGGGATATCCGAAAATTTATTATGAACTGTAAAACAGCTGCAGTGTGACGTGTACGATAATGCTTAAGAGGTGAATGTGTTAAAAATACGTGTTTTTCATAAAAATGTTCAAATGTGTGTGAAATCTTATGGGACTTAAATGTTAAGGTCATCAGTCCCTAAGCTTACACACTACTTAACCTAAATTATCCAAAGGACAAACACACACACCCATGCCCGAGGGAGGACTCGAACCTCCGCCGGGACCAGCCGCACAATCCATGACTGCAGCGCCTGAGACCGCTCGGCTAATCCCGCGCGGCACATTTTTTCGATTGATAGTTGTAATGTTTGGTAACTGTTGTAATGTGCACATGTGTAAAACTGACATTTATTGATAATAAAGAAGGTCAATGACAATAGACGTTAAATGTGTTAGTTCGAAAACCATTCGGAGTAGGGCGTATGTAGAGATGAAGTTTCTTGCATCAAACGATAGTTCCCATCTCATCACTAAATATTGACAATTTCCCCTTGGACACCAAACAATTGCACTTATTTTAAACTAGTCACAACAGGAAAGTGTCGTTTTGGGAACTATAACGTGGACAATGAGTATGTATGATTAACGTTTTAAAATTGGCAAGGATGAACAGAGACGAAACATATACAGCACCCGATAGTAAAAGTGGAAGAAGTTCGTTCCTACATAAATTTCGATGGGTGATAAAGCGATATTTTGCTGATATCACAGCTCAAAATTTGATGTTTTTAGGGACATTTTGGCTCTGGCGTATCAGAAAGTTATTTCGCAATGTCGCTGTAGCATTATTTATTACAACAGAGAACACGCACTACGATAGATTGCAGTACAAAATCTTAAAATATGCGGTGGCTATCCCATCTTTTCCTAGAGCAACAAAAATTGTGACATCTGAGCTATGACACTTACCACAAATAAGCCTATGAAACACCTGTACGACATCGATCCCTTTGAACGGGACCTGTCTCTAGTAGAGATGTAATAACATTCAATATGTGCAGCTCTCTCCGGACAAATCTTACGCCGCAACATGGCCGCGTGACATTTGGCATCAATGTACGTTGGCGATAAAAATTCCTTTCTGCACATTTGCATAGATAATGCTACTCTATTATTTAACAGAAAGAAGACACTCCTATCCATAGCTGAAAAACTTGGTTCAAGTTTCAGAGTAGATGAAAGTGGGAGTTATTATCGTAACTTGTTAAAGAAATGTAGAAGAACTGTAAATATTGCATCTTTATCAGAGTTAATCATCACTTGCTTGTCGGTAAGAGCTGAAATGTTAAGACTGAACATCAAGGCTGACTGCAGCGTCGTTTATGTTTAAGCGCATAAATATGGATTATATACGGTAAACCTTATTTTCCATGGAGCAGGAAAACGCAAACTTTCCATTTTTATGGTAGTCGTATGATCAAACTGTTTTAATCAATTGATTAATTTACAGAGTATATGAAATCGTTCAGTATTATTAGTATGCTGCTTGACACAATCACGTCGTGTAAATATCTAGCAGTGACGTTGCTAAGCAATGTGAAATGGAATGTGCGTGTAAGGACTTCAGTAAGGAATGCGAGTGGTCGACTTCGTTTTGTTAGGAGAATTTTAAAGTGTGGTTCATCTGTAATGGAGACCGCGTACAGGGCACCAGTGCGACGCATTTTTGAATGCTGTTCGAGTGTTTTGGATCCGTACTCTGTCGGATTAAGAAAGACATCGAAGCAATTCAGAGGCTAGCTGCTACATCTGTTACCGAGAGGTTCGAACAAAACGCAAGTATTACGAAGATGCATTAGGAACTAAAATGGGATCACTGAAAGGAAGACGACTTTTTTTTTCGAGTAGCACTATTCATAACAAATACAGAACTGCCGTTTGAGGCTGATTGTAGAACGACTCTGCTGCCACCAACGCACATTTCACGTTAAGTGAGACACGATTAGAGAGGTTAGGGCTTATAGGAAGGCATGCAGATAGTCATTTTTTCCTCGCTTTACTTGCGAGTGGTACAGAAAAGAAAATGTCTAGCTGTGATACAGGCTACCCTCCGCCACACTCCATACGGTGGCTTGCGGAATATGTATGTATGCACGTATGTATGTATGTTCCAGGCAGGGCAGTAGTACCTCAACCGCTTATTTCGTACTATTATAAGCGTTTCACCTATTAGTTGTAGACAGAAGTAGTAATAATATCTACTGCAACATGGAGATCCCTTAATTTTGTAGATGGTGCAAGTTATCTACACAAGATTTTGTGCAGGCAACAGAACGAATCTGGACAAGTATTTCCTAGTATGATCAATACACTGAACTCTTTTTCCTAACAAAATATAAGAGCAACCGTATTTTCGTTGGCAGTGTATTTTTAACAAAATTCGAGAGCGCTTGGAAACAGGAGTATAACAGTGTTGCGCCTGTCAGGGTTTCCGCTGAAGCTGTTATCATAACCACCTGCGTTTTACAATACACGTCGAGAGCGAGACATCGTTTCGCAATGTTTACGAGACAATGAAAAACTGCATTAGCCTGGCAGCCTCCGCTCTCATATTTAGCACTGTTGCACTGTTCTCGCTTACTTTTATGAAAAGGTTGATTACAAACATCAACAGGTATTATGCCACTGTATGGCTCTTTTAAGGAGCTCTCGAATGCCGCTATTAAAAAGGGACGTAATCGTTACTTTTGGAAGTATCATAGTTAGTTCGAAATCTCGGAAGATAAAAAAGTTGACCATAGAACCAAGTACTTTCCGTGCGCTATCATTTGCGAAGTACTTCAGTTCGATAGCTTGAAGCGTTTGTCAAGTATGATTAATGGTTGTATTACACTGCTAGACATTAAAATTGCGCCATCACGAAGGTGGCACGCAACAAATGTCAGACTGGTTTGAAGCGTACTACACGCTCGGATGTACAGTATGTGCAACCGCACGACGTAGGTAGCAACAACGTCGTCTTTATTCTAAGGAAAACCACGAAGCGGGTTTCTCATTCAGAAACTGCATTTGAATGTTGTTTGTTGGTGAAAGTATTGTCTTATGCCTCTTTTAAGGAGGAGAACATTTAAACAGAACGACAATGGACACAGAAGTAGCTACCAAAATATAGTCATACATTGGTGTGCAAACCGTAAGGGTGAAAGTAACTATCAAATGAAGTGGCACTGCCAAGTACCATACCTCGATGAAACTTGGGCCATACGCAGAAAGGACTACTACAGTTTAGTACAAAAGGTGACTGAAAGAAGTAGGCAATGAGTCGAAAAGAAACGACACTTTTATTGGAAGATGATAATTACACTGAAGTCACAGCGATTTATAATGGTCCCCTGGACGTTACAAAAGGCGGGACACGGTTCATATCAGGATATGTGATCGCCGTAGACAGCAATGCATGCCCTGCAACATGTTACCATGTTGGTCGCAAAGTTCGTAAGATTGTCCTGTGATAAGGCGTTCCATCCCTGCAACAGCTCGGATGACAAACGCTAAATGGTTGTTGGTGCACCTGTACGTGCTGTACTTTTTCCCCAAAACGCATCGCACACGTGCTCTACGGGATTTAAGTCAGGGGACAGGCAGGTCAGTCTATTGCCGAATATACTCTCGGTGGAAGAGCTCTTCCGACTGAGGAATTCGATGTGGTCGCGCATTGTCATATATAAAAATGAAGTTAGTGCCGAATGCACCCCAAAAAAGAGGCATCTTTACAGGATGCATTCGCTCTTGATATCACTTTGATCGATGGCAATGTGCGACCGCATCGAGAAGTGCAGGTGCAGAAACTCTTGGAACGAGAGGATATACGGCGAATGAACTAGCCTTCCCTTTCCCCCAACTTAAAATCCCACGAGTGTATGTGGGATGGTTTTGGGGCAGGTACTGAAGCGCATCCACATACGTCAACGACCATCCACAGCTGACAACCGGCGAATATCACAGCATCTTTTTCCTGTCGGTTAAATTTCGTGTCTGTAGCACGTCATCTTCGTGGCGTAGCAATTTTAATGACCAGTAATGTATATATGTTTAATGAACGAAACCATGTACTTTGGATGAGCTTGTTGCCCTGCGAACAACTGCGTGGTAAAGCGCTCATCAATTCTAGCAAGTTCATAGACCGGGGAAGAGCTGGTGGAGTAAGGTGAGTGTAGCAGTAAAAAGCAACGTCAGCGAAGAAAACGTGGCGATGATGGCAGATTGTGTTAACGGACTGCTGCCAGAGTCGTTAATTCAGTTTCTCAGAGCGAGCCGCAGCAGTGGAGTGAACAATTGATCCACCGGAAGGGCCGATGCGGTGACAGGTGCGCTCAGAATAAAGCGACAGCCTGCTAGCAGGTCATTGACAGCGCTGGTTACCAGAAATGTCTCTCGACTGCGAGTTCACGTCTACGCCAATACCTCTAAAGTGCGTGGCAGAGTGTACTTTCTGTCGTAACATACATTAGGAATGTTTTTCTTGAATGGTATAGAGCTTCTATTCAATTTGCTACTAATCAAACCTTCGTCTTCACTGTCTCTGAATGTGTTATTAGTAAATCGTATAGGCGTTGTACAATGGTGACGCAATTTCCGAATGCAATTTATAAATATGTAATTACTGAAGAACGTTCTGTGAATCGAAGAAGTTATAGAGATCTTCTTTTCACAATCTATTTTTCTTCCTTTCTTTCTCTTCCAGTTTTTTTCCCAACAAAGGAAGTGGCTCTGCAGTGTGCCTAAAATGACGACTTTACTAAGAACAAAAACCATCACATCACATCACTGCCTAACGTAGCTAGTAAACTCTGTCTTTATTTACCTCAATGTTACTGGGATAATAAAGTCTAACTACCCTCCTGAATCTTACTTTTCAATCTGAATATTGTCTGTGATGAGCATTCCCCAATTATTTTTGTATTTATTACGCCTACTCCTTCTGTGTTCACTGTAAGACTGGCAGATAGTTTATTTTTTAATTAGTTGATCTACATCTACGTGATTACTCTGCTCTTCACAATAAAGTGCCTGGCAGAGGGTTCAATGAACCACCTTCATGCTGTCTCTCTACCGTTCCACTCTCAAACTGCAGCGGGAAAAACGAGCACTTAAATTTTTCCGTGCGAGCCCTGATTTCTCTTACTTTATCGTGTTGATCATTTCTCCCTATTAGATGGGTGCCAACAAAACGTTTTCGCAATCGGAGGAGAAAACTGGTAACTGAAGTTTCATGAGAAGATCCCGTCGCAACGAAAAACACCTTGTTTTCGTGATTGCCACTCCAATTCATGTATCATGTGTGTGACACTATCTGCCCTATTTCGCGATAATACAAAACGAGCTGCCCTTCTTTGTACTTTTTCGATGTCATCCGTCAGTCCCACCTGATGCGGATCTCACACCGCATAGCAGTACTCCAGAATAGGGCGGTCAAGCGTAGTGTAAGCAGTCTCTTTGGTAGACCTGTTGCACCTTCTAAGTGTTCTGCCAATGAATCGCAGTCTTTGGTTTGCTCTACCCACAATATTATCTATGTGATCGTTCCAATTTAGGTTATTTGTAATTGTAATCCCTAAGTATTTTGTTGAGTTTACAGTATTTGTGTGACTTATCCCGTAATCGAAATTTAGCTGATTTCTTTTAGTACTCATGTGAATAACTTCGCACTTTTCTTTATTCAGGGTCAATTGCCACTTTTCGCACTATACAGATATCTTACCTAAATCATTTTGCAAGTCGTTTTGATCATCTGATGACTTTACAAGACGGTACATGGCAGCATAATCTGCAAACAGTCTAAGACAGCTACTCAGATTGTCTCCTATGTCGTTAATATAGATCAGGAACAATAGAGGACCTATAACATTTCGCCGGACCTTACTTCTGTTTTACTCGATGACTTTCCGTCTATTACCAAGAACTGTGTCCTTTCGGACAGGAAATCACGAATTCAGTCGCACAACTGAGGCGATACTTCGTAGGCATGCAGTTTGATTAGAAGACGCTTGTGAGGAACAGTGTCGAAAGCCTTCTGGAAACCTAAAAATATGGAATCAATTTGACATCCCCTGTCGATTACACGTATTACTTCATGAGTATAAAGTGCTAGTTGTGTTTCACAAGAACGATATTTTCTGAATCCGTGCTGACTACAAGTCAATAAATCGTTTTCTTCGAGGTACTTCATAATGTTCGAATACAGTATATGTTCTAAAACCCTACTGCAAATCGATGTTAGTGATATAGGCCTGTAGTTCAGTGGATTACTCCAACTTCCCTTCTTCTTGGATTTCCTATCATACTGTTGGAACCGTTGCATTTTGGTGCTTTATAGTTTATTATGGAGAAATACGTTGTGGCATAACGTAATTATCAAATTGGGAACTTGTCTATTCAGTATCGTAGGTACTGATAATTTCCAAAGAGCTATGCGCGTGAATTATGTAAACACTCTTGACAATCTTCTTTCTTGACGCTTTAGCGGCAAATGTGAAGTATTATTCGTTACAGTTTTACACTTAGTCTTGTCTTGGAATTGCTCGAATGCAGACACGGAAAGGGGTGGCGCAGTGGTTAGCACACTGGACTCGCGTTCGGGAGGATGCCGGTTCAAATTTCCATTTGGCCATACAGATGTAGCTTTTTTGATTTACACAAAGTGCTCTAGGCAAATTTCCGAATTGTTCCTTTGAAAAGGGCACAGCCGATTTCCTTCCCTAGCCTTTCGCAATAGTAGCTTGTGCCCTCTGTGCTCCGTGCTGTCGACGAAACGCTAATCTTCCATCTTTTGAATGCAGACGCTGGTCAATATACGTATGCTTTTATGTCTCAATTTCATATATAATCGTGTCAAGTTAAATGAAATACACCCTCAGAAGTATCATTAGATTCAATCTTACCATCAGTACGTAAATAAAACTATTTTTTCAAGAAAGTGAATTGTCATTTGTATTAGATAAAGAACGTATAGTTGAAACATCAAAGTACAATAAATGAAATAATCAGACGACATAAACGAAAGCATTATAAATTGTTATACTTTATTGCGCCACTGTAGAATAACGTTAACTAGAGTGAACAGTGGAGAGGAAAAGAGAACAGAAAACTTTGCATTGTAGAGTTAGAGAAGGATGCTGAAGATTAGATGGAGTAGGTAATGAAGAAATATTGACTTAACTGCGGAGGAAAGAGCTTTGTGAGATAAATTACGGGTTGACACGGCAAATTCACAGGCATCAAGGAATAGTTGATTTGATAATGGAGAGAAAAGTGTGAGGGGTGAAAATTGTAGAAGGAGACCAAACGTTCTCTATACGCCCAAGTGACAGAAGTCATGGAATACCTCCTAACATCATGTCGGAGCTCTTTCTGCACGGCGTAGTGCAGCAAATCGACCTGGTATGGACTCGACAACTCGTTGGGAGCCCCTGCTGAAACACTGAGCAATACTGCCTCTGTAGCCGTCCATAATTGCGAAAGTGTTTCCAGTGCAGGATTTTGAGCACGAACTGAACTCTCGATTATGTTCCATACAATTCGATGGAATACATACCGGGAAATCTGGATGGCAAAATCATTCGCTCGAATTGTCAACAATGTTCTTCAGACTAATAGTGAACAATTTTGGTCCCGTGATATTGTCATCCACAGTTGTTTGGGACCATGAAGTCCATGACTGGCTGCAAGTGGTCTCAGAGTAGCCGAAAATAACCATTTCCAGTCAATGATCGGTTTAGCTGAACCAGAGGACCCAGTCCTGTCCACGTAAGCACAGTCGACACCATAATGGAACCCTCGTCAGATTGCATAGTGCCTTGTTGACAGCTTGGGTCCTGGTTTCGTGGAGGCTGCGTTACATTCGAACCCTTCCATCGCAATCTATCTGACCAGACCACAGTTTCCCAGTCCTCTAGGGTACAATCGATATGGTCACGAGTCCAGGAGAGGCGCTGCAGGGGAATTCGTGCCGTTAGCAAAAGCATTCGCGTCAGTCGTCTGCTGCCATAGCCCATTAACGCCAAATTTCGCCGCACTGTCCGAACGATTACCTTTATCGTACGTCCCACATTGGTTATTTCACGTGGTGTTACTTGTCTGTTAGCACTAACAACTCTACGCAAATGCCGCTGCTCTCGGTCGTTAAGTGAAGGCCGTCAGCCACTGTGTTGTCTGTAGAGAGAGGTAATGCCAGAATTTGATGTTATAGGAACACTCTTGTCACTGCGGATCTCCAAATATTGAATTCCCTAAAGATTTCTGAACTGGACTACCATTCCGCGTTGAGAGTCTGTTAATTCCCGTCGTGCGGCCATAATCACGTCGGTAACCTTTTCGCTTGAATCACCTGAGCCTAAATAACAGCTCCGCCAATGCACCGCCTTGTTATACCTTGTGTACGTGATACTAGCCGGCCGCGGTGGTCTCGCGGTTCTAGGCGCGCAGTCCGGAACCGTGCGACTGCTACGGTCACAGGTTCGAATCCTGCCTCGGGCATGGATGTGCGTGATGTCGTTAGGTTAGTTAGGTTTAAGTAGTTCTAAGTTCTATGGGACTGATGACCACAGCAGTTGAGTCCCATAGTGCTCAGAGCCATTTGAACCATTTTTGAACGTGATACTACCGCCATCTGTATATGTGCATATCGCTATCCTACGACCTTTGTCACTTCATTGTACTAAGTATATTCAAGTGCATGTAGGGTGTTGCGGTAGTTATGCAGAACACAGAGTGGACTAACGAGGAGAGTTGTAACGAACAGACCTTTATACTGAACACCAGAACAACAATAAGTGGGCGAACTAACATGAGAGCTGCATCTTTAGTCTGAAGACCAAAACAACGATAAATCAGAAGCACGCCATTATCGGCAGACAAGGAACTTTATCTGCCAGCTGTAGCAAATATTTCTTATACAAACAGACAGTGTTCCAAATGATAAGAAGAGTCACCGAACGTGTTAAACAAACCAAGGAACGTGACTCAGTTACCAGCGACGAATACCACATTCACAACACACTTGTGAGAATGAAATCCTACGTACATCAAGATATGTTAACTGAAAGCTAATTTAAGAAGATTATACGCCGTTGTTACTCTGAAGTGAATACTGAAAGATATATTTAAGCTGCATGCCAGAACATGAAAGGAAGTTGGCTTATTTCGCATCGTTTTAATAGCCTTCACCGTTAGACGCGGGCTGGCTTCTTCGCGGGCCTCCGTGAATTCTGGACACAAAAGGCCGTTCTGTGATAACCTTGATGTACGAGGTCGGTTACGCAACGTGATCAGCGCGAATGCCATCCCAGACTGGTCGTCGCCGGGCGGCGGTATCACTTGTTGCGACACGCCGGCGTGCGTGCCGCACCCGTACTTCTGGCTACAGTCTAACGTCCTTTGGTCCCGCAAGCAGAGACCTTGAGCTGTTAGTGGTGATTTCTCGAAATGGAGGAAATACCTTGTAAAAGTACAACAGTGCTGCATGAAGAATACATACACGCTTTTATTCAGCTCCCGTTTAGGATTCTCTACGAATTTCACAAAAGAAACTTATCTGTCGCTATGATAACGCGCATGGAAATAAAGCTACAGTTGAGATCACGAGCCAGTGAAAGCATTACATACAAAAATTGTTTTTTCTGGATGCGATACTTACTAGACATTAACTTATTTTTTGTGGCTGGTTTGATGCTGTCCTGTATATTCTCCTACGTCGGGCTAATCTTTCGATGTCTATGAAGCTATTAGATCCAACATCCTCTATAACACTGGTCCTCAACCAGGCGGCAATTACCTCCAGAGGGGTATACTGAAAGTTTCTGAAGGTTAAAAACAAACAGGTCTCGATCGTGTTTCGGCCACAAAACTAAATTATTCTCACTAAATTGTTAGACTTCAGTACTGGTTACATAAGTTACAAATATCTATTTTTTTTTTTTTAAAAAAAAAGGAAGCTAGCAGTAACGCGTGACACAGTGTGGTGGAAGTTAAAGCTTTGTGAAACTATTTAATGAACATATTCTCCCTCAGGCAAAGGCACAAGTCCCGAGTTCGAGTCTCGGTCCGGCATACATGACAGGAAGTTTAATCTTCTCCCTCACATAGTCCATTTAATAAACCCATACTTCGTACCTTGCATATACGGCAGTAAAAGTGAGACATATGCATATTCTTAAACATCTCATGGAAATGCCTTCTACGAGTGGTATGTAGTTCCCACAATAAATCAGAAATTGTTTCATTATTCACTACACAACTGAGAAACGAACTAAATGACAGCGCAACACAACGTTAACTGTCTAAAGGCTATTACACTATTGTAGGGCCTACACAAAATTATTATTATTATTATTGATAGTGGCAGTGGCGAGACACAAAACACTGAGAGCTTCTGACAGTGCAGAAGCAGAGAACTAGGCAGTTCAGCAATTAAATGGTTTCCGAAGAATAAGTATAGTGCACACATTTTAACTTCGTTGATTTTAAATAGGAGTACAGCTTGTGGAAGAAGCGAATGTCGCTAGGTTGAGGAGTGGTGCAGAGGAAGCATGTTTTGTAACAAGTGTCTTCCCGCATTGTGGATAGTTAGCATTCTTTTCTGAGACCGAATTTTAGGTAGCACTCTCCTCATCATCCTATAAAGGAGAAAAGGTTGTTACGAATAAACAGTACCAATTGACTCATTATCTTCGAATAAAGCAACTACAATACCCACATACAGCTTATATTTTATCTTTCTAAATTTTTGAGACACGAATGTTGGTGATCGTGATGAGAGCTTGAGGGAGAGGGAACTAGCTAATATCTGATTGCATTCAGGGATAATGGTCTCATGGAGATTTGGAACCACAGCTCTATAACCTGCTTTATCTATTCTATTATCTGTGTGCTCCTACTATTTTTTTCCGATATACTTCTACTTCCATTACACTGACATTATGTGTCCGTATTATGGCCACGAAAATTCATCCATCGCGTTCCGTAGGTCCTATTAAAAGCGAGAACCTTCAGGAATGCTTGACTACAACGATATTTCTCAAAATGAAATATGTTTACATCTACTACTTATAGTACGTCATTACTTGTCATACATCTTTATAATGAACAGTGCTATTTGCTGTGTAACTATCAGAAAATTTTGAATCCGCGAATTTAGTTATTCATGTAATTTATAAAAAGAATGGATATTGAGGTATGTTTTTAATTTCCTTTTGAACAAGCAGATTCACGATTCAGGACCTTGTTGAACATCTTACCACAAGAGCACATAACTCCTTTCTGAACTCCGCACAGAGAGGCAAAGTATATATGCAAATTAAGAGACGAGTGGGTAAATGTGAGGGGCTTCTCATAACCAATTTAAATCCATGCGCCTATAAATTATTTGCAGTAACAGCAGCCACATCATTAGGAAGATCTATTGATGTGGTCTCCTTCTTTACAAGATTCGTTTTGAAAGGTATGGCTGTAGAGAGCTTATGTCAACAGCTATTTCTTTTATTATTGTTTTTGATAATTATGTTTAGCAATAAATGCCAACACGTTCAAGTATTGTAAAAATATAAATGTTTAAATATATCTGTATGTTATAAGGGCGCCTGTTTACGACTATCGAAACTGAACAGTGAAATGGTAAGACTGTGACGAATAGGAAATGTTGATTGTTGGTGTGGAGGCAGGACTAGTGGATTGGTGTTTCGTGCGGCAAGACACATAACACATTTATGTTAATATGTGGAACTTATCAATGTGAAATGCAGAAAGACAGAGCATTCATATTGCGTGAACTGCGAACTCAGCGCTGCGGTTTTATTCCTGTGTGAACTAACAAGGGGCCTGTCAAGAAAAATCGACCTTGAGGATTAAAGACTGTCGAAAAACTTCCACGTCGATTTTTTCTAGGATTTTTGATGATTGCATCGAACTACTTTGGGGGAATTAATACGTGAGTTTTGAAATTCACGTATGACAACTATCCTACTGCCGTGTGGTCCCTTGTAAGACGCGTATTCGGTGGACGCAAATCGAAGGGTCACTGGTAAAATAATGCAATTGCACGCTATAAAGTTTGAAAATTTTGAGGACTGAGGTTTGATGTGAAAAAGCCTTGAACAGGGTCATATCAATCACTAAACAGAAATTGTTTCGAGGGTGCCACGGAATTGAATATTGTATAGACAAATATGCTCTATCAGTACGTGAGTGGCGCATATTTTAAATTGTCCACACTCTGTAACTGCAGTTACACGACATCGAACTCACGAAACACCTGCGACAGTACAGTAGTTTTGGTGCCTGCAACAGATGTATAACGGATCTGGAGACATTCCTTTCAACGCGGAATCGTCAACTGCCAGAATCGCACTGTACAGTATTCCACAGAAGCACTATATTCGACTTTGTAACGTGATGTACAGGTGTTTGGAGCTCGTTTGTTTACAACGTGCGGGAGATGGCTGAGTCTGTGTATTTCGAGTATCTTAGCACATTTGTGAGTGTATGCATTCTTATTATTCAGAAACACTCACACTTTATGATTGTGGTAAGTTCTTTTAATGCCAGCGAATGATGTTTATTTACTTTTCTTGATCTCGGTCTTTGCATCTTTTGAATAAAACTACACGACGAGTATACGTGTACAGTTCTATTACTTTTGAGTTGTGCAGTAAATTTAATTTCATTGTTTTCTCTGCAGGGTCCTACACATAAAATTTTCACTGTTAACTAACACACTTACGTCCACTCAGTCTAACATAACGAGATTAGGTCACCATTCCATTAGAGCCTACACGGTCATTCATAGCACTTAAATGTACGTTGACTAAGTCGTTGTGTTATACATTGTAACCTGTCCATGGAAGACCATCATGTGTCACTTTGGATGAATTATCAATGAATAACGCGTTCTGACGATCGACGGATTATTTGAACGTGGGATGGTCCTAGACGCTTCAGTCGCCGAGCTGAAATCGGTGAAGCCATTGGAACAACCGGAACACATGATCTCTATCCACTATGCTGACCCCATAGAATAACGGCAGCTTACTGTCTATCGAAGTCGTCGATTTAACAGTGGACGTGTGGAGGAATACAGTCACTGCACGTTGACTTAATATGGTGTAACGTTGACGATCGATGGTGGTTTTCTTGACGTTGGTGGTTTACCTGAAACAATAAGAAAAAGAAATTAAATAAGGATTACACGGGGAAAAGCTAATGCTTCTACGCTGCCTAGCTCACAGAATGTACATTGTCTACATTCAGCATCAGGAAATATCAAGATTGTACTTAATAGAAAATGAAGCAATTAAGACAAATCAACATATCAACAATGAAATATATCTAATTGTGATTTTGGCTTAATTATAGTAAACATTTTGTCGAATTTTCAGATGTTATCAAGCAATTTTCAACGTTATAATTGCTGAATTTGACACTAACTTAGTTTTTATATGGAACAATATACTTTCTTCTGTGACAATGAAAAAAAATTTCGCAGAGGACTTCATCGACTTGAAATGCGTGGAACTTGATCGAATACTAACAAAATAACAGCGTCGTAAGCCAATGACCCTCCATCAGAAGACAAAATTTCACAAACATCTGTCCTACCATATCAACTGTAAGCTAACACGTAACTCAGATACTTGCCGTGTGCTCGTTATGTTGACAGTCATTTCAGTGCTCAAAATGTTGACCTTGATGAGTGATATATGCTACAGAACGAATCCAGACAGAATATACTACCAACCGAATGTCATCTGGACATATCGCAGCACAGGTCCGTGTTATATTGAATTTCAGGTCCTCGAGAGTCGCCGATGTTTTTTTGTGAAATTTCAGAAGTCACATCTGTTTTTATTTTCCCCACAGATAAAAGTCCAGAGCTATTAATTCTCCTGAGTGTGCAGGATATTATCTGTTTCCCTAACGATAGATGCAGCGATTTCTGAATCCGTTAAAAGGGTCCATAATGATCCGTGTGGAATAGTAGGTACATCCGTCATACAGCTACGCGCAGATTGTGGGTTGTCTTCCAATATCTGCGGCAGTTGTCTATTACGAATTGTAATAACTGTCGTTATTTGATGCCCGTTCAATAGAACAGAGACCAATGATGCGATTCTTGGAAAGCCTACACCGTTTTGACAGATCACGGTCATCGATTATTCGCTTCTGTGAACCAGAGTACACTTACTGCCTTGTAATCCATTTTCTGATGGTTCATTGGCCCATTATTTGGAAACGATACCTCATCCGTAAACAAAGTCATTCATGGAAACGCAGCATCCTGTTTCCAGTTTTTGTATAGGCCATTCGGCGAACTATAGCCGCTTTTGAAACTTATTGCCATCAAACTGAGGGAATGGAATGCGAAAAGGATGAAATTCCTTGAATGGTCTGTGGACAGTTTGTCGTCGGTGTTAAAATTTTAGTTGGTTGTTACTGTCCGCCCTTATAATATAACTTGCCGTTACCATTACTTTTAACAAGCCACAGATGACAAAGATTCTAAAGATAACAATGTATTGTTATCGTATTAAAACATTTTATATAATTAGTTTAGATCTGTGCTTAATTCTTCGCGAGAGCGTAACCTGCAGGAAACTGTGGTTCAGACCAATTCATCGTCTGAAAAGCATTTGTAGAAAAATTTGAGAAGTGCTTGTGTCATTCAGTCATCTTAAGAACCGTAATAACAACAATCTTTGACAACTTCATAATTGTAAATATTTCTCTTAGCTCTAAGATTCTGAACATGGGGCTGAAAACTACTATTAAATGAGCACATCAATGAGAACAATGCTGTCGTTTGTGACTACGATCCCGAAAGTCAGTCTCTGAGTTCTCTTTCCATAGTGGAGTATCTTTCCCCTTCTGTCCTTGCTTTCTGCTACCTCTTGTGGTCATTCGGTTCTACCTGTAGCTCACAAACCGTGTACGATGTGCTATTGGCAGCAGTTACTGCTAGCCTATGAATGAGATCCTTTTGCTGGCTGAAATATTTTCTACAGTCAGTCGGGCCGCAATGCACACCACGTGGGCTAACGCTAACGAACACAGATAAGAAGTACCCAGTGTTAAACGAAGACTGTAATTTTTTTGTTTTGTACATAAAAACCGCCTTTTCTTGTTGCACTGTGTTTTATTTCTCTTAGAGGCGTTTCACCTATTTATACTTTAAGGCATTTTCAGTGGAATAGTTCTTCGCATTTTTGGTTGGTATCTGCCTTTCCGATCATCTGGTCACATCCTAGAGGTCGCACTATCACGTCATTTCTGAAACAAGCACATTTATATATTCTGAATTTTCTTCTTCATACTGTCCATCTTGTTTACCCTTATTGTGGTCGTGCACTATTACTCTTCTGCCACTGGTTATAGATATTTGTCCGAAAACTGAGCTATTAAAGACGTAAATACTATGAGTTGACTTTATGTCTTATTTACAAAAGAAATATTTCTGTACTTGCTGCGAAGAATGGACATGCAAACGAACCTTTTTTTAATTTTATTTTTGAATCTCTTACCTTGTTTGGGGGGGGGGTTAAGTTTTCACTACGTTGTATTCTCAGATAGTCATAGGGACACTTTTTGCATTGCGATATCTAAGAATAAAGACGGTTTTAGTGAGATGTTGCTTGGAGAGAAGGCATCATGATCACCACGAACTCGAATACCCCCTCTGTACCCCTCCCCCCCCCCTCTCATCCTTGTACCCGCGCTTTGTAGAGCATATGTTTCTGGCCAGCATGACGGTGTCCTTGCAGCGTTCTCTCCGAAGTCCCTTTCCGTTGGTACATAGATAAATATATAGATCCACTAAATATAGTTGGTGTTACAATTGAGGAGATACAAACATCAAAAGTTTATTTATATTTAGAATATTCCCCACATTAATTGGCGGAAGCCTTGCCTTCGTCGTATGTGTACTCATTCAAGATATATTTGTCATGTCATCCTGTACTTACCGAACTCAGTACACATATGACTTACTATCAAGAAAAGAAATCTATTTATCTGTGACAGAACTAGCACCCCAACGGGTGGAGTTGGGGACAGGAGGGAACGGAATGGTAACGCAAGGAAATATTTCAACTCAGTTTAGTACACTTATAGCAGGAAAAAATTCTGTATGGGTGAGACAAACATATTTGTGAGCGTGGACTGGGGAGAGGGTGAAATGTAGTTTTAACGTTAAGTCTCGAATGCTTGGAGCAATTTCAGCTAAATTATAGAGAAAATTTTTCGGTTGGAGTTTGGTTTCCCTCTGTAGAACACAATAAATTCATTATTTCAATTCAGTGTATTGCTATAAATTTTAAACATTTTATCTGGAAACTCAAAATACGTCGTACGTAAATTTGTTTTTGGAGAGGGTCTCCCTTTAGCAGAACAAAATATATTGTTTTCCTTTATTTAAAATAGTTTGTGTAATTTTTCTCTCGTGTTGCGATACTTGTTGTAGATCTTGCTTGGAAATGGCTGGCAGGGCTCTGAAATAGTCATTTTGGGGTTGAAGCTCTTCTGTCCGTGTTTGCTTGCAAATAGATTCGTTTTTGGAGAGGGTCCATCTTGAGCAAAACACAATTTTTTTTTTTTTTCAAGCAGGCTCTATAACAAATTTCGGAACACTACAGCAATATTACATCAAACTACTTTAAATAAAGAAAAATAATAAATTGTGTTTCGCTGACCCTCACCAAAAACAAATATATTTGCAACCAAACATTGTCATAAGAGCTTCAACCGCAAGATGATTAAGCGTACGTATTCAGTAACCAAGACAACACGCAATGGTTTACATTATATATATAATTTGGGGTATGTTAACAACTTATACTAATGACTAATGTTGAAGTAGAACAAAATGCGCCAGCCGGAGTGGCCGAGAGGTTCTAGGAAATACAGTCTGGAACCGCGCAACCGCTACCATCGCAGGTCCGAGTCCTGCCTCGGGCATGGATGTGTGTGATGTCCTTAGGTTAGATAGGTTTAAGTAGTTCTAAGATCTAGGGGACTGATGACTTCAAAAGTTAAGTCCCATAGTGCTCAGAGCCATTTGAACCATTTTTTGACAACAAAATACTATAAATATAATTAAATGAAACAACTATTCCACATAACGTTGCTCCCCCCCCTTCCCCCAATAACATGTGCATCCCTAGTCAGTCCTTGTATCTACGCATCACCATGTGAGTGGGCATTGCATTATTTATTCTTTTATCTTATATTTCTCTTAATTATGTAATTGCATGGACCCAGGCAAAAAAGCTCAATGTAGTAAAGAGGGCCAGTTGGAGCAGTGATCTGGAATAGTATTGTAGCACGGCACCCACCATCTACTGCCCCTCCCCTCCCTCCCCCCCCCCCCCCCCCTCAATTGCCAGCCAGCAGTGGACACTTTCGCATGTGGCGTACGTGATATTTACAGCAGCAACATCACACACAGCAAACCCACTTTGGCAGTATAAATACTAGCCACCCAGCCAGGTGGGTCATCGAATTAGAGAGTACTCGGCGTCTCGGCCGTAGTGGCCGAGCGGTTCTAGGCGCTACAGTCTTCAATCGCGCGACCGCTACGGTCGGAGGTTCGAACCCTGCCTGGGGCATCGATGTGTGTGTTGTCCTTATGTTAGTTAGGTTTAAGTAGTTCTAAGTTCTAGGGGACTGATGACCACAACAGTTATGTCCCATAGTGCTCAGAGCCATTTTTTTAACTCGGCGTCTGTCACAGAGCTGGTTTTCGCCGCAACGTCTCCCCGCTCCACCATCATCTTGACAAGACTGCTCTCCAAGGGTTCCAGCTGCCACGTGATGGGCCAAGGATGGAACTTAGGACCTCGTAGCCAGTAAGCCATTGGGTCTCCTACCAGTGCCGCACGGCGTCAGACAGCCGTCTAGAACTGAAACGGCGATGTCAGCTTGCCGCTTCATCCCTGACATGGCTCGACCACAAGCCCGGGATACTGACTGCCATAGCTCGTGACACGCCTGCGCTGTGCTGAGGATAGTGACTGCTGATGACCTATTACAACGAGTTGCTGCTGAGTCCATAGGTTGACACCCACCCTCGAGCGCCGCCGGATATGGGCCTCAGCTTCTCGTAGGAACTCTGGGAGCAATTCCATTGCCTTTGAAAGGCTGCTGACACACCCGACCTACAATATTCCACCAGAACATATCCACACCCTCTACAACTATATTTCAACCGTGCTTATCCTTCTATAACATGGAGGTAACACTACTTGTTAACCTTCTACTTTGCTCTTCTGATCTACTGTTCCTAATATGGTAATAGAAGCGTCCACTTCTCCTTATAGGCTAAAAGTTGAGTGACGTGCCCACGAATTTTGGCCATTTACAAATGTTCAAACATACCAAGTTTTCGCTGATGGAGCTATCTGGCAAGGCTAGGCTGTGCCAGAGAGGGAGGGGAGAGATACAAATGGGGCTGTTTTGACTCTTGTTACTCGCAAGGCATTTACGAGTCAGGGACGGTGTCGGAGCAGGATGCCAACGCTGATCACCTTGCACCGAGTGGGGCACTCAGGATTCTGCACCGCTGCGCTGCGCCGCGCCGCCTCAAAAGCACGCAGCGCAGGCGTCAGCGGCTGCAGAGAAGAACGCGGAAAGAAAGATTGACGATAGAGGAGCGGCCGGTGCGCGCTCGAGCCGCAACTTTTAATTCCGGGCGCCTAGGCGTTTAGCTCTGGGTTTGTCCTCGTCGCCTGGAGGCGCGGCCCTGTCGGCAGTTTACATGCGTCCCGGACACGGCGGTGCGTCTTTGGAGGAGCGTGCCAGCGCATAGGCAAGGGACAGAGCGCGGCCAGACGCACGGGCGCGGGTAGGGCACGGCGCTTTGTTTTCCCGTCGGCCGGGCCTGCTTTGTGAGTCAGATGCCCCGCCAAGGCTTGGCGCCCAGACACTCGGCCTAAGTGCAGTGATTAAGAGGCGGCTGACCGACTCGCGAAATATTCATGCCGGTCGGCTTCCTTTTGACGCGAGCACGCGCCCCGCATGCGGCGCAGGTATGCGCGCTCCCCACAGCTTTATCAGCGTCGCGTGTTGCAAGCTGCATGGAGGCTACAGTGTTGGCAGATGTTCTGCGCCTTGGGGAAAAGAATTCAATGGAATGCCACAACAACCTGTCACTCCGTGTTCTGACTTCCCTATTTATCTCTCCTTCTTTGGCCTAGATTTCCAAGTACACATTTCACAAGATCTTACAGTAACGTCACGGTAAAATGATTGTTTTAATTTCTTCCTTTTCCAGCCAAAGATATTGCTTTTTCAGAAACTAAAACAATAATAACTTTAATGATGATTAGAATAAATCTTTCCTCCCTCAATGTAGGTGTAAAATTTTCCGAAAAAAAGCCAGTGTTCTGGATTGAAACTTGAACCCAGACCCTTTTCTTCCCACGCAGGGGATCCCGGGTTCGATTCCCAGCGGGTTCAGGGATTTTCTCTGCCTCGTGGTGACTGGGTGTTCTGTGATGTCTTTAGGTTAGTTAGGTTTAAGTATTTCTAAGTTATAGGGGACTGATGACCATAGATGTTAAGTCCCATGTTGCTCAGAGCCAGACCCTTTTCGCGAGAACCCAGCTTTCCAGCCACGAATCTCCACTCACCAACACATGCTCTTACGAGATTCCACTGAAGCTCTTCCACTATTCATCCTGGAGCAGCACTCCTTAGAGAACGATTTAACAGTTGTGACCAGAAGAAACTACAATCGTCCGACCACAAATGTGTGTTCTTTGAGTGCTCTGGGAGATGGTTAATTTTTAACTACAGCAAATGAAATATTTGTTCACTTTATTATATAAATGAGTAAAAATATTTATTTACCTTTATTCTTTACCACACGAGAGGGTAAAATGTTGTTTGGTTGAGGGGAAGTGACCAAACAGCGAGGTCATCGGTCCCAGCTTATTAGGGACGGATAGGGAAGAAAGTCGGCCGTGGCCTTTCAAAGGAACCATCCCGGCATTTGCCTGAAGCTATTTATGAAAATCACGGAAAACCTAAACCAGGATGGCTCGAGGCGGATTTGACCGCCATTCTCCCGAATGCGATTCCAGTGTTCTAACTACTGCGCCCTCTCGCTTGGTAGTAGAATGTTTACGTCAGTCACTGACTATGAAAGCATCACAGAACAAATGTATGCTTGTAAATGGGACACTCCGCGGAACTCACGGACTTCGAACGTATTGATTGGGTGTCACTTGTGTCATACGTCTGTACGTGAGGTTTCCATACTCCTAAACATCCCTAGGTCCACTGTTTCCGATGTGATAGTGGAGTGGAAACGTGAAGGGGCACATACAGTACAAAAGCCTACAGGGCGACATCATCTGTTGACTGACGGAGACCGCCGACAGTTGAAGAGGGTCGTAATGTGTAATAGGCAGACATCTATCCAGACCATCACACAGGAATTCCAAACTGCAAGTACTGCGACAGTTAGGCGCGAGGTGAGAAAACTTGGACTTCATGGTCGAGCGACTGCTCATAAGCCACACATCACGCCGGTAAATGCCAAACGACGCCTCGCCTGGAGTAAGGAGCGTAAACATTGGGCGATTGAACAGTGGAAAAACGTTGTGTGGAGTGACAAATCATTGTACACAATGTGCGATCCGATGGCAGGGTGTGGGTATGGCTAATTCCCGCTGAACGTCATCTTCCAGCGTGTGTAGTGCTAACAGTAAAATTCGGAGGCAGTGGTGTTACGGTGTGATCGCGTTTTTCATGGAGGGAACATGCACACCTTGTTGTTTTGCGTCGCACTATCACAGCACATGCCCACACTGATGGTTTGAGCACCTCCTTGCTTCCCACTGTTGATTAGCAATTCGGGGATGGCGATTGCATCTTTCAACACGATCGAGCACCAGTTCATAATGCGCGCCTTTGGCGGAGTGGTTACACGACAGTATCATCCCTGTAATGGACTTGCCTGCGCACAGTCCTGACCTGAATGTTACAGAAGACCTTTGGGATCTTTTTGAACGCCGACTTCGAGCGAGGCCTCACCGACCGACATCGATACCTCTCCTCAGTGCAGCACTCCGTGAAGAATGGGCTTTCATTCCCCAAGAAACCTTCCAGGACCTGATTGAACGTAAGCCTGCGAGAGTGACCTCTGTCATCAAGGCTAAAGGTGGGCGAACACCATACTGATTTCCAGCATTACCGATGAAGGGCGCCACGAACTTGTAGGTAATCTTCAGCCAGGTGTCCGGATACTTTTGATCACATAGTATAGATCTAAAGTCCGTCAATGAGACAATGAAGCAGACGAGAAGTTGAAAAAATGCAGAAATTAAGCACGATGCGACAGAGCAGTGAACCATCGCCTGTGAGGGCGTAGTGCAGTTGATCTTGAGGAGAGGAGCTGCTACAACTGCTGCTGCGCACTTCACCTTGACTCGCTGTTACAACATCGTGTTTAGAGCTCCGGAACGCCAGTGTGTCACGCCTGCCAGCTAGTGTTACGTCGCGCTGTGCCAGCGAAGCAGAGAACTCGCGCTGATCGATTGCCTTATGCTCAGTACTGCAGATAGAAACGTAAGGACAAGAGGGCTAGACAGCGGCAAAACAGTAATGGCTGCGGGTGCGCCCTTGTCTTATTACAATTCGAGGTCGCGGTGAATGTATGATGATTTATTGACATCGTTCAATTGAAAACAAAGTAAGAAAGGAATTGCACGACTGACTCATGAGTAATGTTACTCACAGAAGGAGTTACGACCAGTACAGACTATGACATCAGCACGAAATTAAGAAGACCCGAACTCGTTGTTGTTCGTGTTCTTTCACGGACTGTGAAATACAGGCATTCCCATCCGGTACATACGCTTCTACTCAGCAATTAAATTACCTTATTGTGCGTTACCGACTACCGGCTACCGGTAGGCTGTCGTGTGTGGGAGAAACAAACGGAAATGGCGAATTAAATCACGTCGCAGACGTAAAACATAATTATGCTCTAATAATCTCATAGCTTGCGAATCAACTTAGACCTGCACTTGGACGCTTATCAAATAATAAATGTATCAATGGCTTTAAACTTCACGAAATTGTAAGGAAAATACGTTAATTCGTCCTTGATAACGACGGTCGAGCTCTGAGGCTATGGATTAAATTATTTGGTGAAATACAGCAAAGAGCCACTTTTTATACAATTTGATTTACGAAGATTCGCATTTCGGTTTTTCACCCATCTTCACTTGGCGTAATACGTTTGTGCCTTCATCAGCACTAGATTCTTGTCGACTGTACTTTGAACGCTACAATTGTCTTTTATTCTGTAACTTGTAGTTCTTTTTCTTGCGTTTATACGCACAATGCGGACGCCTTTAGCCTTACTGATGCAACTCATAATTCATTGTGTGGTCGATTTGCGAACACTACGAATGATGTGATGCATCATTTCATCAGTAGCTAAAAATGTGCGTATTACGCGCATAAATAAATCCCCCAGAAGCTAAAATTTACAGAAAAAAAGGCAGCTATAGCGTTCAGAATACAGTCGATAAAAAACATGCTATTGATCAAGGTATAAATGTATTAGTCCAAATGAAAATGGGTGAGAAACCGCAACGGGTATTGGCATCGTAAAAGGTAGCTGGTTGCTGTACTTTCTCAAGTAAAGAAAAGCTTTTCGAAAGTAGCCGGTTCCTGTATTTCCTCAAATAAAGAAAAAGCGTTTCGAAATTAACCAGGCAGAAACATTTTTGGACAACGGTGAATGGCATTCCCAGCAATGTTTTTTTTTTTTTATTTTCTACCCTAATTCTCCAGTGCACTTTCAGGGGCTAGGATAAACCAGCGGTAACTCATGCCTGTCATAAGAGGCGACTAAAAGGATTCCTTTGCTTAGTCAAGCTTTCACATTAACGACCCGGCTGTCATCAGAATAACCGTCAGTATTAGCTTACATCATAGCTTCTCCTTCAACTTTTCGACTAATTACTTATGGCTCCCGTTTATGGTTTGTTCTCCACTTTTCTAAATTTATCGCAATTGCAAGCAGCTCTTTAGAGAAGGACACTTTACCTGGCTGGTAATCTGTACATCGTGACACCGTGCATCATCTATGCCGAGGAGTAGACGGTTGTCCGATCGGGATGGGGGAGGGAGAGACTGGAGCTCCGTGTAACGGCTACTATGCATTTAGCTCTCCGATCACAACTAACTAACATGGATCAAGGGTTCGTCTTCCATCGGTATCTAACGTTACAAACAGGCGAAGAATTGCACGCTAACATAGAGTGCACGTTGGACATTCTTTTCGTCGCATCAGGGAGGATCTAAGGATGTTTGGGTAGGCTCTGGAGCTTTCATCCTATTCTTCGGGCAAAGTATTTTATCTGATGTAATTAAGGTGTTGATTCATATGTGTGATGAACAACCCTATTTTTCTCTATCCGTGAGATGCTTCGGTTTGGATACATGCTCCTCTGTTGAGCTTATTTATGGGGGGTGCAGTTGGACAACACATGAGGGCAGGCGTTGCAAACAAGCCAGAACACCAACATCCTCGTTCGCCGATATGTCCAGTTTTCGAAATGGAGAAGATCAGGAAACATGAGGCGGTTGACCACTTGTCATACCAAAAAAGCAAGAAAAAGTTTGTTCGACTCCACTCACTCGAGATTACGCCACACTTTGGAAACATTAGCTCCGTCGACCCCCAGACTCACAGTACGGGGGTTAACCACGTCGCCACGGAGCCAACGACCTTTCTCCTTTGCATCATCAATCAAAGTTGTAAGAAAAGCAGATGTCAGGCTGCAGTTCATTGGGAGCATCGAAATATACCCTACGAAAAACCTGGTTTACAGTACATTAATTTGAGAGCTTTTAGAGTACAGCTCATTTCTTGCTACGCTTATAATGTTGGATTAAAAGAAGACATAGAGAAGAAACCAACGACAAGCTGCGCGTTTCGTCATGCGATCTTTTAGTAGACGCGAGAGCGTTCCGAAGATACTAAAAAAATTCCACTGACACACGCCAGATGATAGCCTTTGTGTATCACGGTATGCATTCGTTCCAATAAGAGTCGGGAAACATATACACCGTGCGTCCAAAATGTTCCGAGGCTGATTTTATTCGCGGCCTATAAACGACGTCAGCGCAGTAACTACGAAGGTAGACTGAACTGACAACTGTAAACAACATACGTGTATTAGTCCAGTCCTTTGAGAGCAGGCAGCCCTGGTATATCTTCCGCAGTGGAGCCACATCTCTGATTCAAGTTTCATGGGATTCTGCAGAATTTTTGCAAGAAGTTGTACCGCGCACTTTGACCCCCGAACAAAACAACGACACACACACACGCGCCTGCCTCACTTTAATTGAAATGTAACATCCTGACAATTCCTTTCTAGAAAATATAAGCACGGGTGACGAGACTCGGTGTTATCAATGCGAACCTACTACAGAAGGCAAAGTGCAGAAATTCACTTGTGTGACGCGCGAGGTGAACAACATCCGAAAGAAGGACTTTTCTGTCAGTTTCACATGGTTGTATGAACGTTCTGCCTGTTTTACTAAAGTGGAGGGCAGACTAGAACACCTGATGCATTAAGTTCTCTCAATATTTTGCCAATCCAGATTCGAAACTTTTTGTATTGACGGTTTTGATGTGATGTTTCAAGCTCTGCACTATTGCGCTCAACCCACTGAGCTTTGAGCCAATCGCCCTACGTTCAGAACAGTTCATGTCTAGTGCTGAAGTTATAGCGTGTATTTATTTATTTGTGAAGCTCTTTGGGCAAGGCGAACCAAAGCTACATGGTCGTGGAACGAGTCAGTACATATTCTACATGATGCAAATTACAATTAAATTAAATGGCTAAGTAATACGAAAAACGCTGGGAGAGAACATACGAATAAATAAAGTTACAAAGAAAAGTTCTCAGCAAGGAGCTCCTACACAGAACAGAAGGACTGTGACGGGAGTCTTAGATTTTAAGACTTAGTGTTTACGCTCAATTTTTTGTGTTGTGCTGGAAGCAGAAATGAAATCTACTGTACGCCTTTCTATAGAATACTTAAGAACTGTTACTCAAATGCAAATGTTTACTGACTGAATGTTGCAGTTTCTTCGGACTGACTCAGTAGTGTAGCAATAACAAATTACATTATAGAATTCCGAAACAACAGCCTACACGAAGTCTGCGAACTGACGCCGAAATTCCGTCTGACTGCTATTTTCTGGGCGGAGAGTGTTCATTTGTGGGCGCAAAGAATTGCCCCGAAGTACGATACCATGGGAGTGATACAGTTAAAGTAAGCGTAACGTAATTGCACACACTTCCGGATGGGGCCGTCTAGGATTAGGAAGACTCGAGTCGCTGGCGCTGACAGTAGCTACGGCGAAGAAAGTGAAGCTTGCCGTTACGTCAAACACGGTGTCGTAACTGTCAGCTGCTCCGCTCGTGGACCCAGGTCCAGAAACCGATCTCTGAATGACGGCGACGGGGTGGCGAAAAGAGCTGCATAAATTCTAGCACCAAAAAAGGCCAGTCACAGCGGCCGAGGCGGGACGCGACGTGACGGGTGCGGAAATGAGGCGTGTCGCGGTAAAAAGCGCTAATAGCGCGGCGCGGGTTATCTGCGGAGCGGGCGCGCCGCCAGCGCCGCCGGTTGACCTTGGCCGAGCCAAGGTCATGCTGCGCTGCCGCCGCACCGCTACTGCTCCTGGGGACGCGCGGCATAGCTCCGCCGTTACGTAGCGAGCATCTGCACGCTCCCTTATTTGGGTGACACCGGGTCTCCGGCCGCCGCTACCAATTACGTGTTCCTCCTCTGCGGCGCGAAGAGAACCTCCCAGCCCCTGGCAGAGAGAGGTAGTAGATCGCAACCACTCACTGCACTAATTAATGTAATACATTAATAGGGGAAAAATATTGTTTGACATTGTTGCTGTCAATTCCAAACCACATTTTAATAAGTCAAAGGACAGTAAGTGACATTCTTGGAGTGAGATGGGTATAAATGATAGTTATATTATTATTAAAAGCATTACTGAATACAACATTCAGAATATAACTCACTGATATTGTATGTATAGCTTCATTAATAACCACTGCATACAGATATTTTAAGCAATGTAACAGATTAACATAGAATTTTAAATTTTTTCAGAATCACGATTTTTGTCACTTACACCCCTTTACTTTTAACTCCTTCGTATGTTAAACCAATTCGGTTCCTTTTTCAGGAATGAACGTTAGGGGTAGATTTGGGAACGTCATCTTACTGGACAAAATATTAGTCATGAGCAGATTGGTCCTTTGTAACTCTGGAGGTGGTGTAGGACTGGTAGAACGTGCGCAAGGTAACTTGGCCAGTGTTCATTCTTTTGGGGTGAGTCCATCCTTCTATTTCGAAGAGGCAGCCATCTCTGTTGGCGGCCGCCTACTCAGCTCTGCGCTTTGCCCCTTACAGACGAAACCTCCTCCGCCCGCTTTGGTGCGGCCGCTGGCCGACTCGCTAAAAAGCGAGGACTTAGGCGAGCCCACGCCGGGTGCTCTGCAACCTTACTCGAACAATTTAAAAGAAAGTATTGAGTAAAACAAATTGATTCTCTAGAATCTCATACCCTTATTTGGCAACTTCACGATGGGCTGTCTATAATTTCGTTATTAGTCACAGTTATTGCAATATTTCGATCTAAAGTAAGCTACACCGCGAAACCCGAATTGTTTTCAATGAAAAATAGAGGCTGCAATGAATTTGCATTTGATGTATGTTATATGTGTACAAAATGTAGCAAACAAATTGAAACTTTCTTTAAACTTGAGATGAAATCTATGTCTATCTCCAATGTAGAGGTAATAGATTGTATGTAGTGCACTCACCTTCACCCATGCACGGAATAGTCATAACATACCTCGTACCTCATAAACAGTTTGAGATACTTAAATGAGTTTTTGGAAAAGGTAGCACACAAAGTGGAGAGTATTCTCTGTAAGTCAACTTGTGGAACTTTTTCACATAGCCCGACAGATTTTTTTTCCCAATGATGCAATTATTTTAATGGCCATCTACAGCTGCCAAAATGAGAGTTAATATGAGTTTACAACAATATAAGCAAGGGAATTGCATATTTATTTTCATACTGAGCATGAACTTTTCATAACCTATTGACCTAACTTTTCCTCACTTGTTTGTTTAATAACAGACTGTTCAAGGACCTACGTCTACATGATTACTATCTTCATGATTACTATTCCGCTTTCTAACAGCACATGGGAAAAATGTATACTTAAATCTTTCTGTACGAGCTCTGATTTCTGTTACATTATTATGACGATCATTTCTCGCTATGTAGCTAGGCGACTATATACTTCCACATTCGGAAGAGAAAGTTGGTGATAGAAATTTCGTGAACAGATCTCGCAGCAACGAAAAATGCCTTTGTTTAAATACTTGCCACTCCAACTCACTTATTATGTACGTATCATTCTCTCTCCCATATTTCACGATAAATGTAAAATAAGCTGTCCTTCTTTGGACTTTTTCGATGTCCTCCATCAATCGTATTTGGTAAGATGCAGGTTCCCATACCACACAGCACTACGCTAGCAGAGGGCGGCAAGTGCGCTGCTGGCAGTCTCATTAGTAGACCAGTTGCATGTTCTGCCGTAACTGTAGCTTCATCAGCATTTTAGTGAGTCTGTGTAAACCCTGCTGTCTTCTGGGCGAAAGAAGCTAATTTTAGCATGACAGCAAGAGAAAGATAAAAGTTTATACATCAGGCGGAAATAAAACGCTCCATCTGCTGCAGCTTCAGCGTCATCGTGCAATCCATTCTGTTTTTAGTAATAAATGGTTGGCTTGTCGAATAGTCCGTTGTACTGGGATAACCTGTTAATATGATAACACTCTCCTTGTGAGCAACCTTCAGCTGGTGAACTACATCTCCTCCTCCATTCAGTGACGGCTCACAGTTGACCCCCGTCTCGGACTACTGTTGTGCCCCCCCCCCCCCCTCCTTTCAGTGTCATCTGCGAGGGTATGGGTCTATTTTGCGTGCACTGTACCTCGCGGTCCTACAAGTCTCTACAGCTGATGTACGTCATGGCAGTGAATTCGTGTGCGTGGACCAGTTATATGGAATCAGCATAGTCAACACAGAGAATCGAGACGTGACATCATGAAGTGTAAACATCACGTCTGGACATGATGTTTACACTTCAACACTATCGTGCTGAAAAGGCATAAATATCTAAGCGAGACGAAACGCCGTACAATGGAAAATATATAAGCGTATATAACTGTTTCACTTGTATCTTGTCACCCGTATCTTATCATATGCGAGCTCAATAGCACGTTTTTTACTGTCCATACTATAAATAAAGTGCCGCTAAATATTCAAATATTCTTGTTCAGTGTACGAGCGGATGTCGTGCTGTTGATGAATACATTACTGTAACTGGAAAAGCTAGGCATTTTAAAGATGGATTGGGAATAGCTTTAAAATAAAGCTCTTTAAATGTATTTGTGGATAATTGCTTTCTTGACCAACAATCCTAAACATCTGGTGAGTTCAACAAGATTCAGCATCGATAAAGTATCTTCCATGTTTCATCTGTGTATGATTTTTCCTCTTAGAACACATTCTTCCCTGCTTCTACCAAATATACTCCAGTTTTGATATTTAGTTAACTGCTCTCTCTTTATATTTATCTCTTCTATAATTAACTCAAATATATGCAAAGCTTTTAATGGTTCTTATAAATCCTTACTTTACAACATCACACAGTTGGCTTAAAGACAAAAAGTTTGTCCAATATGAGACAGATTTAAGTATTGGCAAAACGTGTTCCAGGTGTTCATGAACAAAGTATTTGAAACGAGACCTGTGTTAAGGAATGGTATTTATAAGATTCTCCACCTGGACTAATATTGAATAGCGAAAGGTTTTGCTTCAGTTTCAGGAGAAAAACAAAGATTTTTCAGTTCGATGGTTTCACTAAATGGTATAAGAAGAAGAATGACGTGAACCAAAAGAGCTTAGTGCTCCAGCGGACTCTTGGTTGGCAGGTCTTTAAACTGTTAGCATTTTGTTTCCCTTTCTCTTACAGACAGTTTCATCGGATAAACAGTGTGCCATTCTCAAATTTGCGTATTAAAGTTCTGAAACGCCCTCTCGACTACAAGAGCATGCAATTAAAAGTGTGTGCCGCTTCAACTGCGCTACTGAACAACTGGGAAAAGATCCGCATACAATAACAAATTGCATTTTCGTATAACAAGAAACCCTTCGGAGATTTAGAAGGACCATTGTCGATTCAGTTTATTAAATGCAGAAGTAATGTTGCAGAGGCAAAGCTCGGTCGCTGCACTTTCTAAATAGGAAAACAACTTCAGTGAAGTTATTACAGGGTGGTTGCGACTCTACAATCCGAAAGAATATAATTCCTCCTCGGTGTTACAAAATCCTTTCACGTCACTGTTATTTTTATCTTTTTTATCATTTCGAGAAGCGAACATGGTGTATTATTTCCCGGCATTTGTCTTCTTTTCCGTCGAATTTGGGAACAAGCGACTTCGGGCCAGTAGCGATTGATGATCTGTGCTCCGCCGCAGAATGTCGCGGTTCCCGAGTCCTCTCACACACCGGCGAGCCTCGCTTACCTCTGAAGGAAAGCCGACGTTCTGCTCAGAAAAAGAGAGATATTTTCCCAGAGAGCCGCAGGGCGCCAACACAACAAGGCACCGCACCGACGTCAAAGAACTGACGCGGCAGCTCAAGAGGCTGCCGACTGGAATACGACAGACAGGTTTTTGGTCCCTCAGTACACACCTAACTGCCTGTCACGTACCTCTTATTGGCAGTTTCTACGTGAGCGAGTGCCAGATTCAACTTCCAAACCGAAGAGGCGTAATGTCGGATGAAAGCCATTCCGCTGCTCCACACTCTGGCGGACACTTCAAATTAGATCCGTTGTCTTCATGTGATACTGCAGCGTGTGTTGGTTGGTTGGGTGAACAGCTGTAGCTGTGGCTGGGGTGTCTGTCGTCTCTGCTCATAAGAGTCTGAATTAATACATATTACCAGAAGATGGAATAAATGGCTTTCAGAGACTCGCCGTCTATCATTGTTCCCTAGCGGATCGCTCAGCCCCTGACCTTCTGTCCCAGGCGTCGGATTTTGTTTTTCACAGCAGGTGTTTTGTCGCCTAATAAAAAACTGTTTAACAAAAAGCGCCAGCAGGGAAGCTACAGACCAATGAAAGTCAATATAATCTGCAATGCATCTGTCCAGAAATGGACACATAAATAAGAAGTAGACTGTTACAAGTTTTCTAACGCGTCACTCATAGTAAAGCAGCCACTAGACGAGCAACGGACTTCTTGTAGAATAAGTCAAAGTAACAGTTCACACAAACAATAACGCCTTCAGTAGAAAGGGTATAAGACAGGGATGTAGTCTTTCGTTCCTACTATTCGATATGTAGACAGAAGAAACATTGATGGAAATAAAAAAAAGGTTCAGCGGTGGGATGAAAATTCAAGGAGAATGGATATCAATGACACAATTCGCTGTTGATATTTCTATCCTGAGTGAAAGAGAAAAAGAATTACGTGATCTGCTGAATGGAATGAAAAGTCTAAATAGTACAGAATATGGATTGAGAGTAAACGAAAGGAAGACGCAAGTAATGAGAAGTAATAGAAATGAGAACAGCGAAAACTTAACAACACGACTGATGGTCACGAAGTAGATAAAGTTATGGAATTCTACTGCCTAGGCTGCAAAATAACCAATGACAAACAGAGCAAGGAGGGCATCAAAAGCAGACTAGCACTAGCAGAAAGGGCATTCCTGGGCAAGAGACATAAATTAGTATCAAACATAGGACTTGATTTGAGGAAGAAATTTCTGAGAATGTACATTTGGAGCAAAGCATTGTATGGTACTGAAACATGGACTGCGGGAATATCGGAACATAAGAGAATCGAAGCATTTGAGACGTGGTGCTACGTATGAATGTTGAAAGTTAGGTGCGTTGATAAGATAAGGAATGAGTAAGTTCTATGTAGAATCGCGGAGGAAAGGAATATGTGGGGTACACTGACAAGGTGAAGGACAGGATGATAGGCATCTATTAACACATCAGGCAATGACTTCCAGGGTACTAGAAGGCTATGCAGACATCAAAAGCCGACAGAGACTTTAATATGTACAGAACTGAGGACGCAGGTTGCAAATGCTACTTTGAGGTGAAGAGGTTGACACAGGAGACGAATTCGTGGCGGGCCGCATCAGACCAATCACATGACTGATGACTCAATAAAAAAACCATACAACAAAAGCAAACCATATAATTGCAGCGTGCTTCCTAATACTGTCACGAGCAACTCGCGGATGGACGACACATGGCTGCTCCCTAGGTAATGGAAGACAACACTTGCTGCCACAAAATACAGGTAACTATTGCAGGATGAACCTTGCGAAGTCGATATCTTTAGTAACTGTAACGGAATGCACTGGAGGACTGGTCTCCGAACTACTTACAGACTCGGTCGGCAAACTACAGTACGTTTCCGCGGTATGTTCGTGCTGTTCTGACCGATTGGAACGGCCAAGTTCTAGCCTTAAAGTCGGGTGGCCCGAATTGGTGCGGATTCCCAGAACGCGTCACACTTTGTACGTTTCCGCCATTGTGCGACTTCAAAGACTATTCGAAATAACGGCCAGGAAACCAAGGTAGATTTAGCAATCTTGAGTGTTTTCTATATCAAAGAAACGGTGAATGCCAAAATTATTCTGCTCCTCTAACCGATTATCTGATATCTCTGTAGTAGCGTAACTAAGATTTACGACTCGTGAATTAATTCATCAGTTTAGTCGGAATTTTATAGGAAGTTTGAGTCTGTAATCAGAATTAAAGGAGCAAGTTTGTTATTCTCTCATCCTTTGTCGTGGTGACGGGTCTCGACGAATGCCGTGGCCTCTCTACGCGCGTTATGTGCTTGACAAAGACACCGCGTTACAATATGTCGAATTATGGTTGCCTGCCTTACTACTTTACTACACAGATCGATCATGCTTTCGAACACAGAACACAGTATTTAATGAGCCTACTGCCACATGTATGACGCAGCCATTGTGGATGTGTTTCATTTCACGGTCACTATTTGCATATTTGGTTGTCGATTGCTTGCCGTGTTACTGTTACTTTTTCGCTGACTTCCTCCGTGGACATTTTAAGTAACTGATGCGACAGTCGTTCATATTACGTCATTATAATTTATGCAGACATTAAGGAATTTACGTATGCTAGCGGAGATTATGTCAATGTCTGCGAAAAAGGAATGCTACTACAGCCACCGATCTCTATCAAACAACTCGCATAAAGTTTTGTTGTACGATCTTGTGGTTTCGTAGCTACTATACTAAAATGCCACCATAGCCATGACAATTTCAACGACCATCTTTTGCCCAGAGATGACCACCACCTCCAAGATTCTACTACCCTTCCGTCAGGATCATAATTTTAATTTATTTGGTAATTACTTTCGGCAGTTGCCGTCATCACATTCTGTTAAAACAGAAAATAAAGCCAAACATTAGAAGAAACTTACATAACAGAAAAAATCTACTGGATATGTGCATTACATCTTATGACCTTTGCACGGGTTTCTTCAGATAGGCTGCATCCCGTCGGATGCACATGCGAGGCACAAGTGCTGTGTGACAGGCAGCAGAACCGCATCTCAAAAAGCAACTAGCTCCCGCTCCTAGAGAGTGTTGGTGGTAAGACGGCATGATTGACCTTAGCACATGGTTAACACAAATGCGCGTTTGTTGTAATATCGTCATTTTAACATATGGCATAGCTATTTTTATACTCATTGCTCTGTATTGTAATCAAAAAACACTTATAGATGGTACGACCTTATAGCTTTTTAATATTTATGTAGTAAGTTTCTAATGTTATGTTTTAATTTCATGTTTTGACAGAATCTGACGATGGCAATAGCCGAAACCAGTTACTAAAGAAATTAAAATTGAATTAAAATTGCGATGGCAGCGAAACACTGTAATGAAACGTGCAAAAATATGATCGTGAACTCTTACCCAGACTTTATGTATTCAATTGAAATAATGTAAACTGTCTTCTGACAAACTTGCAGCAGACAAAGACAGAGAGAAAGAGAGGGGGGAGGGGAGGAGGGGGGAGGGGATGGATACTGGAAAAAGAAGGTGCGTCTAGGAAGAGGTACTGAAGGAGAGAGAAGTGATGATAAAGATGGAGAGGAAGAAAGAAAGAAGAGAGAGAGAGAGAGAGAGAGAGAGAGAGAGAGAGAGAGAGAGAGAGAGAGAGACAGAGACAGAGAGAAGTTTAAGATAGGGGGAATACAGGAAGTCAAAAAGGAAGGAGTGCAAGAGAGAAGGATTGCGAGAGGGAGTGCACGAAAGAGAGGAGAGAGAAGGAAATGAAAGAGGGGGTGAGGGAGGCGAGAGAGAGGGAGAATATGGAGGGAGAGAAAGTACATCTACATCTACATGACTACTCTGCAACTCACATTTAAGTGCTTGGCAGAGGGTTCATCGAACTACAATCATACTATCTCTCTACTATTCCACTCCCGAACAGCGAGCGGGAAAAACGAACACCTAAACCTTTCTGTTCGAGCTCTGATTTCTCTTATTTTATTTTGATGATCATTCCTACCTATGTAGGTTGGGCTCAACAAAATATTTTCGCATTCGGAAGAGAAAGTTGGTGACTGAAATTTCGTAAAAAGGTCCCGCCGCGACGAAGAACGTCTATGCTGTAATGACTTCCATCCCAACTCGTGTATCATATCTGCCACACTCTCTCCCCTATAACGCGATAATACAAAACGAGCTGCCCTTTTTTGCACCCTTTCGATGTCCTCCGTCAATCCCACCTGGTAAGGATCCCACACCGCGCAGCAATATTCTAACAGAGGACGAAGGAGTGTAGTGTAAGCTGTCTCTTTAGTGGACTTGTTGCATCTTCTAAGTGTCCTGCCAATGAAACGCAACCTTTGGCTCGCCTTCCCGACAATATTATCTATGTGGTCCTTCCAACTGAAGTTGTTCGTAATTTTAACACCCAGGTACTTAGTTGAATTGACAGCCTTGAGAATTGTACTATTTATCGAGTAATCGAATTCCAACGGATTTCTTTTGGAACTCATGTGGATCATCTCACACTTTTCGTTATTTAGCGTCAACTGCCACCTGACACACCATACAGCAATCTTTTCTAAATCGCTTTGCAGCTGATACTGGTCTTCGGATGACCTTACTATACGGTAAATTACAGCATCATCCGCGAACAGTCTAAGAGAACTGCTCAGATTGTCACCCAGGTCATTTATATAGATCAGGAACAGTAGAGGTCCCAGGACGCTTCCCTGGGGAACACCTGATATCACTTCAGTTTTACTCGATGATTTGCCGTCTATTACTACGAACTGCGACCTTCCTGACAGGAAATCACGAATCCAGTCGCACAACTGAGACGATACCCCATAGCTCCGCAGCTTGATTAGAAGTCGCTTGTGAGGAACGGTGTCAAAAGCTTTCCGGAAATCTAGAAATACGGAAGTAGGGAGAAGGAGAATATGAAGGGGTGAGAAGGAAGCTGATAGGGGGAGAGAGATAAATGGGGAGAGACAGGGAAGTGGGAGGGGTTGGGCTCCTATGGTGACCAGGGGCACCAGCCGCAACCCTCACAACAATTACGATGCGCGGGTCAAATCAGGCGACGCTCGCGCGCCCCTCAGCAGCCATGCGGGAATATGAAATGTGAGAGATTGAAAATGGTAGGGTGTGCTCCTGTCGAAGTATTGGCGGTTGTCGACGACGTCACACAGCTGCGTTCCCGTAAGTTATTTGAACATGAAGTGTACATCCAGCCCCAGGAGGAGCACCGAGAACTAAGACGGACCACCGTATACCTTGTCGGGCATCAGCTCAAAAATGGCTCTGAGCACTATGGGACTTAACATCTGAGGTCATCAGTCCCCTGCAACTTAGAACTACTTAAACCTAACTAACCTAAGGACATCACACACATCCATGCCCGAGGCAGTATTCGAACATGCGACCGTAGCAGTCGCGCGATTCCAGACTGGAGCGCCTAGAGCCGCACGGCCACACAGGTCGACCGGACATCAGCAAGAGGTCACTGGTCGCAACACAAACCTACGCCTCCATCCTGTCGCGAGTGACCGGGGCACATCTTTTCCTGAACAGTCATCATTTAAGCCAACCCAGCGACCACTGCGGACAGTTCCCGTAGGCAGTCCATCACTTAAGCTCTAGTCGACGTGCCATCGGAGAAGGCTGCGTCAAGCCCAGGAGTTACACTCCGTAGTAGGCAATAGTTGTGTTAGTTTCTGCCGCTTTATTCTGGCTCCCGGGAGTTAGTTGGAGCCTGTACCTCAGAGTTGTGTTTAGCTGGAACCGCTGAAGAGGCAGAGTGAGTCCTTGTTATCACTATCGTAGCCACCAGCTTTTTGCAACCTAATAAAGAAGCTATTTGGCTATTTGTAACATCTACCGAGGCTCTCCTCAATTACTATTTTTCATGGGGAATAGGAAAAACAGTAGAGAGAGAGAGAGAGAGAGAGAGAGAGAGAGAGAGAGATAGAGAGAGAGAATACAAAAACTGAGAGTTGACAACAGTTACATAGACAAATAAAAAAAAGTTGACAGCAACTTTCAAAAAAACCATCCTGGAAAACTACAAAAGTTATGGCCAAAAGAAGTAGTGTTTAGGTATTACTACGTCTTATTTTGTTAAAAAATGAGGAGGTGAAGTGTCTATAAACAAAACGGTTAGAATCAACACTATGCTCGCTTTCATAAGACCTACTGGAGATATCTTCCACAAAAAATATAAAACTCGCCTGAGATAATACTGTAAATATTGTCATTGTAACACAAAAAAGACGTTTCGGTTGTAAACGAATGTTTATGTAGCTGCTAAGCAAACTTCATCAACAGTCTGGTTACTAGTCCCCTTTTCTTGAACGGTCATGGAATGTGCTCTTCGAAAACGACCACTATCAAACTTTCTTCTCAGCCTAATGTCACAGAATTGCCAGGCACGTGTTTTTTTTTTGTTGAAGTTTGTACTAAGTAACAAAGCTACTATTATCATACCAGTTCTCAGTGAGGTCGCCAAAGGAGCTATACTATAATGAGCCAAATCTATTCATAATGAGCACGGCACTGTCGGGTCTGGATTAAGAAATTTTCCTGTGCTCAGGACGTAACGTGAATCAAACTACAAGTTCTTAACACTGTTTCTGGGACCACTTAAGCGTTAGGGGTGGTGCAGCAGTTACCGCAGTGGACACGCACTCACAAGGAGTGGAGCTTCACCATCCAGCCATCCAGGTTTCACGTTTCCATAAATCGATTAAGACAATCACCGGCACAGTTCCTGCGTAAAGAACACTACCAGTTTCGTTCCGCGTCCTCAGCCTATCCGAGCTTATGCTCCATCGTCAATGACATCGTTGTTCACTCACTTTTTGATTTCTCCTGTTTTTGGTTGAGGTCGTCTGCTTGTAGTAAGAAAGTCCGGCCGGCTTCACGTTGTGCAGAAGGAGCGACTGATGGACGTTAGTCCGCGCAGAGCCGGGGCTGATAGCAGGCGCCCCGCGAAGCAGCCCCCCCCCCCCCCCTAACTCCTCCTTCACAAGCCCCGCAACGCGCGAGCCCTCTCGTCTGGCGCGACGCGTGAAATTGAAGCCGGCTTGCGCGGCGCCTCTTTGGCGTCTCCGCCTGCGACGTTTGTCTTTTTCTTCCTGCCGCCTCGCAACTTGCAGAGGGATGGGTTCCGCTTCCTCGAGGAGCCGCGAGGTCCGCCGTAGTCCGCTACGCCGAGCCTCTCGGAATTAGACTTCCTCGTGTCTCTCGGCCAAGTAAGGCGAGACACAGCGGCAGTTTTTACACACTGGAACCAGTCTAGCCAAGATGATTCCAGTTTTTTTTATTATTTTGTGTACAAATACAAACTATTGTCGACAATTTGATGTTCGAGAGACCTAATAACTTTTTTGCAGTATCGTCTTGCATCGCATATCTTACGAGTGCCAAAAGTGATTTATATTGCAGCAGACAATTTAAGCAGTTCCTAAAGACGCCATTATGTTCATATAGAGACGAGAAAATAGACAGCACGCATACTACGGAACTATTTGTCATGGCGTATTACTTCGTAGTCTTAAACTTTTTCCGCATTCGGTCATGAACTTCATCAAAGTCGATCAGCTTAGTGACAAAGGACGAGTGATATACGTTTGCGAGTCTCTGGAATGCAAGAACAGCGGAGCTTTTGCGTAGTCTCAAGGAGAACGACATGGAGAATTGTTTTCAGTTGCGAAATCAAGAAACTGAATCATGTGTTCTGGCTGGTTAAATGCTGCCTATCCACAAATATCTCTCTTATGCCAACCTTTCCATTTCAGACAAAGCAATTGCAAGCTATGTCATCAAGTATTTGCTGGATGTATTCCAGTCTCTGTCATACTCCGAAGTTTTTACCCTCTACAACTCCCTCTGGCACCATGAATGTTATTCCCTGGTGTCTCGACACATATCTTCTCATCCTGTTCCTTCTTCTTGTCAGTGTTTTCCATATATTACTTCCCTCACCCATTCTGCGCAGTACTTTGTTTCCTCCTCAGTCCCCCTAATTTTCAACATTGTTCTTTAATACCACATATCAAATGTTCTCTTCTGCTCCGGTTTTCCCACAGACCATGCATACAATGCTGTGCTCCAAACGTTCATTCCCATAAATTTGTTCCTCAAATTAAGACCTATGTTTGATACTAATGGACTTGTCTTGGCCAGAAATGCCCTTCTGCCTGTGCTAGTCTGCTTTTTACGTTCTCCTTGCTACGTCCGTCATGGGTTATTTTGCTGCCTAGATAGCAGAATTCCTTAAATTCATTTACTTCGTGATCACCAATTGTGACTTTAACTTCCTCGCTCTCCTCATTTCTGCTACTTCTCATTTACAGAAATAAGGGGACGTAAATAGGTACTGCTCCGAAGGCGACCACCAAAGTGTGGAAATATGTACACAAATTTGCAGCATTAACCTGTTTTCTTTTCTTTCTTTCAGCCGTCAGCAATATTACGAATTTGAGGACTTAAATGCATGATATGCGAAGTATTTAAGTCATCGTAGATATTTTATCATAAATAAGAGCGGTTCTACACACATTCCTTTTCTTTTTTTCTTTTTTAAACAAGAAAAACCTTTCGACGAAGGACTTACCCGAATGCAACGGAAATCTGTAGATAAGATGTACATGTACAGGCAATGATTTATTCAAGAGAAAAGTTTCGCAAATTGAGCAAAGTCAATAAGGTGTTGGTGCACTTCTGGCCCTTATGCAAGGAGCCATTCAGCTATGAATTGACTGTTGCATGTCCTCCTGCACATATCGTGCGTGTCAGATTTTCTGCAACTGACGTGCTAGATCGGCAAAATCTCTAGCTCGTTGAAGTGTCCTGCACATAATTCACCAAACACTCTCAGTTGGTCAGCTGGGGACAGATCTGGTCACAAAGCTGTCCAATGTACGGTTTGGCAAGCACAAAGACAAGCAGTAGAAACTTTCGCCGTGTTCGGGCTGGCATTATCTTGCTGAAATACAAGCCCAAGATGGCTTGCATGAAGGGCAACAAAACAGGACGTAGAATATTATTGACGTGCCGCTGTGCTGTAAGAATAGCGCGGATGATAACCAAAGGCTCCTGCTCTGAAAAGAAATGGGACCTTAGACAATCATTCCTCGCTGTCGGGCCGAATGCGACAGCCAGGTTGGCATTCCACTGCTGTCCAGGGCGTCTCACTGACTAGAGTAGTGATGACTGACGCTTCGAATGAGCCCAGATAACCAGAAAATCCGTGTCTGGAGGCGCCACAGAGAGACCGTGGCCAGAAAGTGGGCCAGACCTCTTACCGTTCCAGAATGTTTGGAACATTACGGGTAGGGCCCTCCAACCATCTAGGAATTTTGACGAGCTAAGGCACCAGTTGGACATAATTTAATACGATATTCCTTACGTGGACATCCAATAACTCTAGCAATCAAAGCCAAGGCGAATAACTGCTTGCATAAGGGCCAGAGGTGGACAAACGCGTTACTGACTTTCTCAATTTATGAAACTCGTTCTCTTGAATAACTCAACCAGTTAGTATTATGAAATTTTAATCTTTGTCTGCACATGTATATTACATCTGCCGATTTCGTCCCATTCGGGAATTCCTTCGTAATGCATCGTTATTTTTTTGTCTTAGAGTGAATTAAGAGAAGATTACGCATAATAAGTTGTTGTCTGTTACGTATTTTACAGACTGAGTAGATGTCCGCACTGCAATTTTACAAAGGAAGGATTCCCTGCTGCTTTTCATCGTAGGCCACGGTCATTGGTTCACGGCTCCTGAACTGTGGCTGGGATACGTACGGAAGGCGAGCTGTTTCCAAGCAACGTGGTGAAAACATGTTTATGTTTACCGAGTAGCTGGCTGTTTAACAGGTCACAGATAAGTATTTTAACTGACATGACTGGGTGTAGCACAGGAAGTTTCTTTCTGAACAAAGCTGGTTCTTGTTAAAAATCTGCTTCCTGGAAGTGAGAAAGTAAGTCTGATTGAACTGTGGCAGTTGAAAACATTCTGTAACACGGCGACCACAACATTTTATACAGTTTTCAACATACATTAGAGATGATTAAGTGCTATTTTCTGTTCACCACTGCGAATATATGTTTCAGTTCTCAGCGGTCTAGACAATAAATCTGTATCTTGGATACGATTTACGATTCCTTTTAAAGAACTTCTCTGACCTTTATTACGTCTTATATTTGCAGCTACTTTATGCAAGGTGTTTAACGACAAAACTCACCGTGGACGGATCGAAGATTAAAGCAAAATTTTGGCGTACCATCACTTGTAAAGCGCAGTGGAGCTCGAACCAGCTTCGTGGGTGGCAAAGCGTTTACATACTGAAAACGCTCACGCGATCCTCAGTGAAATGACACGCAACATGTTCGCACTAAATTATGGAACTGCCTACAAACTGACTGAAGCAGGAAGAAAACAAGTAATTGGTAAATGAATCTGAAGTTGAGAATAAATGGTATTACTATTTACTAGGGCGAAGTGAAGTGAAGTGAAACAAGGAAGGGAAAAAGGTAGACTTGTTATTGATTTAATACCATGGCGCTTTTTAAATCTGCCTGTTGGTTGTCAATTGTTACTTTTGTTAAAGTTGAAAGAAAGTTCAAAATCCTGCGCAGTTCACTCTATACCAATAACAATTTTGTGACTCCCGGGAAGTAGAATAGCTGCACTCATTTGTAAATTTTTGCGAATTTAATTTAACGACCTTGGAAGATGAGATGGTCACTTAATTAAACTTGGGCGTATGTGGTGAGTAGTTACTTCATGATTTATAGTTATTTTGCAAATGCTGTCTTGAGAAAATGAAGAAAATTAAAGCACCTCTTGCAGTTTTAATTTGAACATTTATTTTATACACGTTACAGCCAAGCACTCTGGTTGCATTCAGCAACGAATTCAAAACGAAATTTGCTATTTCCTGCAATGGCAGAGGCAGGGGTGGGGCGCAGCGTCAAAGCGGACGTATACATAACAAGGGTGGCTGGGCTGCCTCTTAAAATGTAAACAATTATTCATTTACTGTGAATAAAGTATTTTTGTTGAGTAGGTTCTGGTTTTATTGTGGTTTTATATCGACAAAATCTCGTGATTTGCCCGTGACTTTGGTATCCATATAAAGAAAACTGTAAAAAAAATGGCTCTGAGCACTATGGGACTTAACATCTGTGGTCATCAGTCCCCTAGAACTTAGAACTACTTAAACCTAATAACCTAAGGACATAGCACACATCCATGCCCGAGGCAGGATTCGAACCTGCGATGGTAGCGGTTGCGCAGTTCCAGACTGTAGTGCCTAGAACAGCACGGCCACATAGGTCGGCCCAAAGAAAACTGATCAGGGAACTCTAAGCGAGCTATATAACTTAAAAATATAGGTCACAGTGCGTTTTTCTGTGTCTTTGTGCATCATGTGAAATCTACGAGACGGATTTAGATGAACCTGACAGTCGAGTATTCTATGTAACTTCATGAAATAGCCTTTGTTTTGTCATAGGGGCTGCCCATGACACGACGAAACAGATTTGGTTCAAACTGAAGTAAATTAAGGCGAAAGTTTAGTTTACATTTATTAACCACGTTTGGTAATGAAAGCTTTTATAAGTACAACGATCATCGACGGTGGTTATTCAACACACTCTAGAGAATAGTTTCTTAAACACACGGACAAATGTGCTAACTAAATCTATTTTCGAGACTCCTCTGTTCGTACAAATATGTATCGTCCTGTTAGTAAGTGTGTTACACGTCGCATTATTTCTATATTCTTTGATCTGGAGTTTTAGTGGGCATTATATTACGCATTATATTACGTGATCAGAACGTTTGATTATTTACGCGATTGACTGTCATGGTTGTTAAAACACCAAATTTCAGAGTTTTTGTTTATGTTCATGGATATAAGAGAGAGGAATTTATGCGTTGAATAATGGAACATGGTGCCTATATTTTCTTATTAATGTTACGTTGCTAATTGTTTTCAAACAGTCCCCTGTGTGAAAGAATCGAGATTCTTCAGTAGTCGAGAATCCGTTACGGAATGTGGCATATTCTGTCTCAAGGGTTGGAGGATGATCATGAAGCTCATCTTAATTCCCTACGAGTTCCCACTGCTGGCTGCTGGGCGCTCGCTCGTTGAGGACGTGCAGACCGTTGAACCGCTGATCGTGATCGCCATATTCATGGCAGATGAGCCACGCTGAACGATACTGGAGGTTTTAAAGGTCGGCTTAAAAAGCTACTGTCGCTGGAGCAATATAGCGCGAAACCATTTAACAATCAACGCGCGAGTGTATGTAAGAAATAACACTAATGCTCAAGAAATCTCCGAGTTTTTATTAAAAATATCCGAGGGCTTGCATTGGAAGAAGGAAGAATATTACACTAGATAACGTCTGCGAAACATTAGTTTCCGTTCAGAACATCGTTTAGTGCATGTAGTTGCCGCTGTGGGAGACGAATATTGTGAACGCGGCAAACATCGGCGAGGAAAGTAAGCTGATTAGTTACGAAGGTTGTTTAGCAATATTACGACGTTATTTAATCTATATAATCAATAAATGCCGTTACTTGTGGCCATACTGGCTACATTAAGGGATCGTGACTTTGTAGAATAAGTACTTATTTGTATTTTCCGCCACAGTCACTTACATTTGTTTCATATTTAATTGAACATATTGAAACGTGTTTCGAGCATGTCTGTTTATCTTCAGGAGCTTATACATACAGAAAACTATTAGTAAGACATTCAACTTTTAAGTAACAATGTTCTGCGTGTATAAAGGCCTGAAGATAAGCAGAACGTCTTCGAAACGCCTTGCAGAACGTTAAATTAAACATAAATGAAACAGACTGGTAACAAAAAATGGTTCAAATGGCTCTGAGCACTATGGGACTTAACATCTATGGTCATCAGTCCCCTAGAACTTAGAACTACTTAAACATAACTAACCTAAGGACATCACACAACACCCAGCCATCACGACGCAGAGAAAGTCCCTGACCCCGCCGGGAATCGAACCCGGGCGTGGAAAGCGAAAACGCTACCGCACGACCACTAGATGCGGGCGACTGGTAGCAGAAAATGTAAATAAATAATACATATGGTATCTACTATTGCCTTTCTGTTCAAAAAATAAATTTCAAATGCGACTTAATAACTACTCCACTATGAAATTCGAACCCACTATCTATATAACAACGTCCACTTAAATTTATGACTCTACAATGGAATGTAGTTGAATCGGAATCACTAACATGCTCCAGTTCAGTGATTCGTATATTACATCAAGATTTACATTCACACAGTATCGAGATCTAGCTCTAATTATCACCCGTATCAGCGCCATGTGCCGTGCCAGGGTGACTATCTTCAGTATAAGTTTTACGTTCATTTAGTTTTTATTCAAATATAAATATGATTGTTGGTACAATTTCGTTGACTTCGTTGTAACACAGTAAGAATTTGAATAGAATAATAATGCATAAAACTATACACTCCCAAAATGGAAATTACGCCGTCCACAATAATAATAATAATAATAATAATAATAATATAGAGTAATATCACAGTTTTGAACACGGCTATTATTGAGCAACCGTATACTGGTTTCAACATAGGGTTAAACAGGCAACTAGTTGCACATAAACGATAGGTGCATTCACCTAGGTTTCGACATCTACTAGGGATGTCTTCATCAGAATAAATGTTGCTAAATCGTAAAATTACATTTCTCAAAAGCAGTAGTCAGAATTTGGAGCAGCTATGCTCCTGTAAAAAGTAAAATATAACGTTGTAGCCTTTGCCACGTGTGCCCAGCTTGGAACAATATCAAACTGATGTTTACTTTTGACAGTAGCATAGCTGCTCCAAATTCTCACTATTGCTTTGTAGCAATGTAATTTTACGATTTAGCAACATTTATTCTGATGAAGACATCCCTAGTAGGTGCCAAAACCTAGCGTTTATGTGCAGCCGACAGCTGTTTAATCCTATGTCAATAATAGAGAAATATTTAATAAATAACAAGAAGTTACTTAATTTTATTGGTTTTAGTAGCGGAAAAGAACGGATCAAATTTTCAGCCATAGCCTCTTAGCAGAAAAATTTAGGAAACAAACTAGATTTAAACAAGATGGAATTTAAAATTTTAACAACAAAATGATAAAAGGTGGAAATACTCAGCTGAACAACATCTACTATTCTCTTCATGTACGTGATCCATATTGCAATAATATAATTAAGTGGACTCAAAGTACACTTGGAGGATGGAGAAATTTGCCAGAAAAAAAGTATTCAACTCATATTTGAAAACCTGCAGTTTGCCGGTAATAGCCGTCAATTCTTGTCAACCAGCCTGACGTTTCAGTGACGTGGTGGTTGGGCCGCTATGGAGTCGGTCATTCTGTCTCAGAGGTCGTGATGGCACTGGGCTTTTCAAGGCCACCGTGTGAAGGCTACACATCGGTTTGGAGAAAACCGTTGCCTTAGAGTCAACTACAAAGGAACGGACGTATTGACGGTAGGGATAGTTGTCGACTCTCTAGAGACGCAACAGCAGATGAAGGGTCACCACTTTTACCTTTGTTCACAGCACGTCACAGAACACAGAAAATAGTATGACTGCAAGGGTCACTAACATTGCGCGAAGGGGAAAAGATAAAAAAAAAATGGTGGCTCAGTCTAGTGAGTGGCGGTACACGTCGTTGGCAGGTTATGAGTACGTCGAAAACTAATGCGGGTGCGATCACTCCACTTACCAACAGGACACCTTTCAGATAGATGGTGGAGATATTCTGATAAGGGGATTGTTATACAGGGACCTACTGCTCAACAATGCACATCGGTTCGTTCTGTTACAGCAAAAATGACATTTCCCTTTGACATTAGAGTACAATGGGGTGCTACATATTGCTGCTGCTCGAATAAAATAGCTTCGACAGATTGCACTGCCAGGCGTGCAGCGAGCCACGCTTGAGAATGAACTTCATGTACTTTTAAAACAAGCGACACAGTGTACACATTGTGTTCGAGGAAGAACAGCGATTGGCTATCCACTGACCCCTACCACTCGAGTCACTCAAATGTCATACCTGTTTTAATCGACGTAAAGGTAGGTCTGCTTAATTCCGTTTATCTTATGTCAGCGTAATTAGCAAAGCTGTGAACTAAGCTTTTGGGCTCGAGCAGAATTCGTCATCATATATAGTCTCTTGCACAATTTGTTCATAGTCGGCGCTATAACGGAACATTCTCCTTTAGCATCACTTTTCCTCAACAGTGGTTACCGATACCAGTACGACTTTTCAAATTTTGGACAGGTCAATATTATCTAACTGCTTTTCTGAAAACTTTCATATAATTTCATACACAATATGTTATATTTCATACTAAAATTTATGAAAAGTAATTACTTTATTTTCGATGTTACAATCGATAAGTACTAGTTCTGAATGTACAGTTAAAATTATTTTTATGGAAACATTTGAAATTACAAATTATTTGACACACTTAAAATTTCCATTATTAATTATCCAACCTAGTACTGTTCACTGTGTTTATTTCTCGAATCATTTATGAAATAATAATCGAAATTAATAGAAATTCATTTGCCAAGAAAAATTGTAAACCCTTTGGAATATGGTTAATAGCGCCAAGTAATGTACTAGTAAGCATGGCTCTGATTTTATCGGGCGTATTTTTGTTTTTTGGGCGAACAATGCAATTTCGGTTTTGTTAATATGAAAATTCAAAAGACTGTATGCTACACTAAACTGTGACAAAATATATGAACGTAACAACAAAAATTTTGCGATAACAATGTTCAAATTTATTTAGATCAATTCAACCATGAGGACTTAAAATGTGAGAATTTCAGCTTGAAGAATTAGTCTCCTAGACAAGAAGAACTGGAGCCAACACGAAAAGCTAAGTATAGCAAGTTTATTGTAACCTTCGCTCCTCTTAAATTTTTTATAAAAGGCTCTGCTTATTGTGGTCATTAGCTGGAATTAGAAAGGAGGGGGAGATTGCAGCACCATAGCCGCAAGTGTAGTAAATGATGACGGCTTTGTGCCAATTAAATAGTTTTGAGTTAGACCTGTTCTTCGTTCCACAAACAATTCCGACTTTATAAGCCATTTTCGAGTGTTCAGCTGTCCACAATAGTACATTACATTAACGCCGAGAAGCGGAGACACATTGGTGGAACGTAACATGACGCCTAGAACAAATTGCGTATGTGTGAAAATGGCAGTGTATTCACATTATGTCTTCCCCTCATTTCGGTTTACAAATTGACAAATAGCTGGTGCGCTCAACACAGGAAAATTGTCCAAAGACGTAACGCTGACCAAAGAATAAAACTAAGGACGGACTAGTAATTTCAGCAATCTGTGCACCTATATTTATGTCCACAGACAAAGGAAAGCTAGTAAAAAATAAAATTATTGAGAAGTATGGTGTAGGAAAATGGAAAGATCTGAAATTAAAAAAAAACTGACGGTGCATAAATGATATAAACAAATAAATAAATAAGTAAATAATTACGCTGTCATTTTTAAGCATGTGGAATCTTGTTATAGTTGTTACCGTGGCGCGAAAGTAGTGTGCTGTTATATACAGCTAAACATTCGATAATGGTTTATAAAGCCAAAACTGGTTGCGGAACAAAGAACTAGACCAAATAAAGAATGCTTAAGTGGAAAAACATCGCCTTCATCTTCTCTTTAACAACATTACACTTAAAGAAAAGTCCGCTACGTTCGCTCGATTGGCATGTAGTCAGTGCGTATGAAAATCATCGCCTATTTTGAAACCGTGGAGCGTTCGGTTTCCATAATTGTATATGAGAGGCTTTATATTGTTTTTTTTCCTGCCCTGCAGCAGGCACCTCCATAATTTTTTTTTCATACAAATAAACACAAGTAGCCGAGAGCACTAATACGCTGCTTATTGGGCGCGGGTAGGCGCGCCGACCCCGGATCGATTCCGCCCCCCCTCCCTCCCCTCGTGGATTAACGACGAGAACCGTTGTGCCAGCCAGCCTGGATGTGGTTTTTAGACGGGTTTCCACATCCCACTAGGTGAATACCGGGCTGGTCCCCATGTCCCGCCTCAGTTACACGACTCGCGGACGTTTGAACACGTCCGCACTATTCCATGGCTAACACTAGACGTTCAGTCCCAGGGGTGGGGAGTTTGTCGTGGCGACAGGAGGATCATCCGGCCACCCCTTAAAATGAACCATGCCAAATCTGACCTTAACAATGGCGACCATGCGCAACACGCGGGACAAAGGCACTAGCAAACGAAAAAGAAGAAGACCAATAAACACAAGTAGCTATCACGATCTCATCGTTAGCGACGTAAAATTGTCACATTGCCAGAACAGCCGGATCTGGACAGTAGTCAACACGTACTTGGCTACTCGAGACCAGCTATTTTGAATTGTATATCTTGTTAGACACTGAACGAAATGACTCATCTTGCTTTACTGAAGTCGTCTTGACGATGTCCGGTAGTAAATCTCTAAATTTATGAACTACTGTTTTAGAAACAGATGTATTGTCGTTATGCTAGCGTTAAACACTGTGTTACAGCTGCCGCAGTATTATTTTACGCACACAATGCGAGCATCATAACACATTTGGCTCTAATTATTACGTGTTATGATACTACACAGTAATGATTGCGTAATATGACCACTGAGAGCTTTGTGTTAACGTTGTCTGCAGTTTACGATCTGGAAAACTTTATAAATGAGGAACATAATTGGAACTGTCTGCTGTTTCAGGAAGCTCGTAGTCAACACGGAATTCGATTTTTTCGAAAGAGCGCACATTGCAGAACAGCGAGAAGACTGTCGAACTATTGTAGCTCACTGTAATCTTTCAACTTAAGAAAAACAGAACAGCAGTTGAAACTTTTGAATGGGTAGTTCGTATCTTAAAGTGTTCGTGCACTTAAGAGACTAAATTAGGATAAGCTACTAGAGCGATAACAATCCGACGTATATGTTATGGAAACCCCTCACGAATAACGAAACACAATGCGAATTTATGTAAAATCAAACTGATGTAGGATCGGTTTTTTGACATTGCACAGCTTCGTTATATACAGTCAATCGATAGTATCTCCATTGCACGAGCTACCTGTTCGATTTTAACAGGGTAGTGAGGACCAGAAACGCCCACACACAAAAAATCGAATAACATTAGCATGGAAAGAAGTAAAGTAAATATAGCAGAGGCAAATTACGTTTGGCAGAAGGCATCTGAAGAGAATTATTTGTCTGTTTAGCAGTGACAAAGAAAGTTGAGTCAGGACTGGAGGCGTGGTCATATATCATAATTCAGAAAACCCGGGTTCGAATCTCAGTAAGGCATTTTCATTAATTACACCGTATTCTTCCGATGTGATTGTCAGACCTGACATTTCCGATGTATGAATGTATGGTACTCTCAACTGTATCTATCATACATAAAGGATTTCTCCTTAAGAAGGCGTTCCCCTTGTTGCAAGAAGACAGTAAACTCCCAGACTCCATAGTATTTGAGGTTGCACGCTTACGGATTGGTAGGGAAGTGCTACAGGTTGTTCTACAGTGTTTTAAAGATTTCAAACTCGCTAAAGAACAAGATACAGCGACGGTGGTGCCATCTTTTAATACAGAATTTACGAAGAAATTCTATTAATTCCTGCAGCAGCTACGGAAGGTATGTTCAAAATCTGGGTGAATCGCCGTAGCGAATGGTCGTCATTCTGTTCGACGTCATTTTGTTCACAAGTAAACTTGAATAAATCTTCCACCTTGTGTATAGTGATCAACGTTATTTCGCGTATAGTTTGTGTGTTATTCAGATTTGAAATCGTCAAAACATTGTGGAGCACCCTATACTTTAGAGCGAACTATTGTTCGTATTGCAGATTGCAAGATATTTGGTTTGAATGTACTGAAACAATTTACTTTAAAAGCATCTAGAACGGCAAGAACGTAGCGACATTAAATTTTCCTCCACCTAGTAACTCCAAGTAACACTTGACAGTTGCACTTTTCACGTATGGTCCCAGATTTACTCACTGTCTTTGTGGCAACTTGGAACAGAGCAAATCACCTTATGTTCATCATCTTAGAAGGTTGATTTTACGATATTTGGGAAAGAAAAAGGTTTATACCTAAAGTTTAGACCAATGGTCTTTTTTTCCGCTGGTTACTTGAATGAAGGGAACACATGGATCCAATGAGAACGTAAGAAGTATAATTATTAGTGGCACGGGGAGACTGTAATTTTCGCTGCTATCAACAGAATCTGTAACGATTGTGGACGAGAAGACCATCACTGGTTTTCCTAAATGCCGAGCTGGCTACTTCAACAACAACACTGCCGTCCCCCCACCGCCCGTTTCTCGCCTAATCCAAGCTGGTATTCTGGATCGCTAACCTACATTCCCACGCTTCTCTTTAGCCGACGTTGCTAACCGACAACTGTGCAGTGTTACTCTAGTCGGGGAATCTCGGTTCGAATCCTGATGGTGCAATGAATTTCCATCGGTACTATTTGCCCGACAGGGGGAGGAGAAGTGGTGGTGTACGGCTCCTGATCACAAAATTTTGCACCATTACCGTGGATTAAATTACAAACCTTTCCGCAGTTTCTCGTGAACTGTGGGAATATGGGACTATTGATGGTGATTCGTCTGTCGGGTGAAGTCGTTAGTTTCCCCGTTAGTGCAAGTACTGGGTTTCATCCTCTCCCTTGTTTTAGCGTCATACAACAAAAAACTACACGCTTATACATACTCATTATAGACACCATCGGTCAACAGAAACATCTAAGAAACAACTGTCAGAATTGACTATGGAAAGATGTCATTGTGCGAAGTGTATGGAACAAAAACCTTTCCAATAAGGATAATTAAACGTTCCCCTTGAGTCTCCCACCAAAACATGTCATACAACTTTACCTTCATTCCACTTCGTATATATTTATATCTTTTTGTATCTTACAGCTAGATGCCTAAAATTGCTGCGTTATGGTACTGCAACGGTTTTGATTTACAGACATGTGCCCGAGGAAACGGCTCCACCCACACCTACACACGAAGACTACTCCCTCCCTCACTCCGTCGCTTCGGCATTCATTTAATGCGCCGCCAATCCCGGTGCAAGCGAAATATCGAGGAATTTTAACGAGACTCATTTCAGGCATGTAATTAATTTGCAATTCAATTTTTAAAAAATTTTACTGCGCTTTACGTAAATGCAGTAATTGGTTCGGGATTGGGTTCGCAATGAAAAAGAATAAATACGCTCATATATGCTAAAAACAGAGCCTGTGGTCTGTGCGGCTGCGAGTGACAGTTACCTGCCAGCCTCGGAATAAGGCGGCCCAGCCGAGTGCTGTACTCGATGCTAGTGGCAAACGGGCGACGTGGCGCAACTGCGAAACACCGGACTCCTATTTAGGAGGACTGTGGTTAAAATCCTTTCACGACAAGCCAGGTTTAGGTTTTCCCTTTATAGTTTTTGGCACATGTCGGAAACGGTTACGTGCAAATGCCCGTTTCCCATGTTTCCTCCAACGCGAGCCTGTGTTCCGTCACTAACGCTCTCACCATCGACGATACACTGAACCTCAGTCTTCTTTCCTTTCGACAAACTTCGTTACGAAATTATCTAGTATGTTAGGTAAGATAATTCAGGTGATGAGATTTTTCTTGTAGAGACGCAATTGTAACATTGCTTGATGTGATTACAATTTCAACAAAACTGGATCATTTATACTGAAGAAAAAGCTTAACAAATTGATCTTATCAGTAACGCGTTGGTTCACTTCTGGCTATCGTGCAAGTCGTTATTAGGCTTGGCATTGATTGATAAGAGTTGCTGGAAGTTCTCCTGAGGGTACTGTGCCAAATTCTCTCCAATTAGCGTGTTAGAACTTCAAAATCCCGAGCTGGTTTGAAGATCCTACCCACAATGCTCCTTGATGTTGTTGGTGTGGTCTTCGGTCCTGAGACTGGTTTGATGCAGCCCTTCATGCTTCTCTCTATGCTGTGCAACCTTCTTAATCTTCCAGTACCTACTGCAACTTACATCTTTCAGAATCTGCTTAGTGTATTCATCTCTTGGTCTCCCTCTACGATTTTTACCCTCCACGCTGCCCTCCAATACTAAATTGGTGATCACGTGATGCCTCAGAACATGTCCTACGAATCGATCTCTTCTTCTAGTCAAGTTGTGCCACAAACTCCTCTTCTCCCCAATCCTATTCAGTACCTCCTCATTAGTCATGTGATCTACCCATCTGTAGCACCACATTTCGAAAGCTTCTATTCTCTTCTTGTTCAAACTTTTTATCGTCCATATTTCACTTCCATACATGGCTACACTCCATACAAATTGTTTCAGTTAAGACTTCCTGACACTTAAATCTATACTCGATGTTAACAAATTTCTATTCTTCAGAAACGCTTCCCTTGCCATTGCCAGTCTACATTTTATATCCTCTCTACTTCGATCATCATCAGTTACTTTGCTCCCTAAATAGCAAAACTCCTTTACTACTTTAAGTGTCTCATTTCCTAATCTAATTCCCTCAGCATCACCCGACTTAATTCGACTACATTCCATTATCCTTTGGTTTGGTTACATTCATCTTATATCCTCCTTTCAAGACACTCTCCATTCCATTCAACTGCTCTTCCAAGTCCTTTGCTGTCTATGATAGAATTACAATGTCGTCGGCAAATCTCAAAGTTTTTATTTCTTGTCCATGGATTTTAATACCTACTCCAAACTTTTCTTTTGTTTCTTTTACTGCTTGCTCAATATACAGATTGAATAACATCGGAGATAGGCTACAACCCTGTCTCAGTCCCTTTCCAACCACTGTTTCACTTTCATACCCCTCGACTCTTATAACTGCCATCTGGATTCTGTACAAATTGTAAATAGCCTTTTGATTCCTGTATTTTACCCCTGTCACCCTCAGAATTTTAAAGAGAGTATTCCAGTCAACATTGGCAAAAGCTTTCTCTAAGTCTACAAATGCTAGAAACGTAGGTTTGTCTTTCCTTAACCTATCTTCTAAGATAAGTCGTAGGGTCAGGATTGTCTCACGTGTTCCAATATTTCTACGGAATCCAAACTGATCTTCCCCGAGTTCGGCTTCTACCAGTTTTTCCATTCGTCTGTAAAGAATTCGTGTTAGTATTTTGCAGCCGTGGCTTATTAAACTGATACAATGCTCCTAACGTTCTCAATTGCGGAAAGAATCGGTGATCTTGTTAGCCAAGATAACTTTCGGCAAGCATGAAGACAAGTAGTAGAAACTTTCGTTGTGTGCGGGTGGGCATTATCTTGCTGAAATGTAAGCCCAGGACCTCTTGCCATGAAGGGCAACAAAATGCGGCGTAGGATATCGTCAACGTACCGCTGTGCTGAAGGGTGCCACGGATGACATCAAACTGGTCCTGCAACGAAACGAAATGGCACCCCAGATCATCCCTCCTGCTTGTAGGGCCGTACGACGGGCAACAGTCAGGTTGGTATCCCACCACTGTCCGATGCGTCACAAGAAATGTCTTCGGTCTAGAATCACATCGATTGTATCAGAACTGTCTACGGTGATGAGTCCCGCTTCGAACTGAGCCCCGATAACCAGCCGAGTAACTGCTTGCAACCGAGCGAGGTGGTTAGCACTCTGGACTCGCATTCGGGAGGACGACGCTTCAAACCCGCGTTCGGTCATCCTGATTTAGGTTTCCCACGATTTCCCTAAATCACTTCAGGCAAATGCCGAGATGGTTCTTTGAAAGGGCACGGCCGATTTCCTTCCCCTTCCCTCCGTAATCCGATGGGATCGACGACATCGCTGTTTGGTCCCTTCCCCCAAACCAACCAACCAACTGAAACTTCCTGGCAGATTAAAACTGTGTGCCCAACCGAGACGCGGGGAAGTGCTCTACCAGTGGTAGAGTCTCGGTGGAAGAGCACTTGCCCGCGAAAGGCAAAGGTCCAGAGTTCGAGTCTCGGTCGGGCACACAGTTTTAATCTGGCAGGAAGTTTCATATCAGTGCACACTCCTCTGCAGAGTGAAAATGTCATTCTGGAACCAACCAACAGCTTGGATAATGGTCGGAGGTGGAACAATGGGTTGCTGATTTGCTCTTTTTCTTGAATAAATAATTCAATTTTTCTGAAATTGTAATCATGTGTTTCTCTGTAGATTTACATAAAATCTACCGCTTTACGTCCCTCTCTGATAATTCCTTTATGGTGCGTCTGTGTTGTACAGATTGCTCTGAAGTCCACACAATTTATGTTAAGTTCAACAGAACCACGGAACTTCAAAAAGGTTGACATAATGTCTAATGGAAAAAGCAGTTATCACTTTCTGCAAATGTATATCAGATTTGTTGACACTCTAGATCATTTCCATCAGCGGTCTCTTACACAATGGAATGGCTAACTACTATCCCGAACCATCCGTAAAGAAATGATTGTTCTGAAAAAGGATGTCAAAAAATTGGTAGACAAAAGAAATACGCCAATCATAGTGGCACTTTTCAAATATACGCTGATGCAATTGATTTCCTTCACTTATTGACATACCATCCCAGTATTCCAGCTCTCAAAGATTCTTCCTTTTAGATTTGAGCAGAAAGAACAGAAATTCCTGACTGCCTATTCACGCAAGTGTTTGTCGCGCCGAGTAAATGTAACTTCTAACGACGAACGTGGTCCACAGTTTTGGATTTACTATTGGGCATGCCCTATGGTAGTAAATTAGTTTTCTTCGCAAAATAAATGTATATCGTTTTATAAAATGAATTCAAGTAAATGTCATACGTGAACAACAAGTATAGACGACATGTGGTAATCGTCTACACAGAGGACAATTACATCAACATTTATCGGCTTGTTACGAGCTACCCAACAGGCTACGAATGGTTTTTGTCAACTGAGAAGGCGATGGGAACCTGTGTATGGGTCTGAACTGCTTTATGTGGTATGTTCTGAATTTACTAGTGCTGAACCGCCCAGCTAATCTTCTTAGGATAGGTATCCATTAGCTGGTATGTGCGACCACATGCCAATCTTCACCCTGTCGACTGCCCACTATAATACGTGTTCAGCTATCTGTAAAATGTTAAGCCCCGTAGTGCTTAGTGCCAGCCTGTCTGTAAAGCTATATACTGATATATTTTGCGACTTTTTCATAATCGGCGTTCTGCTTTCGGTTCAATGATTAATTACATTAATTGGTACTTCGAATTTTTATTTATGTGACACAAGTATGCAGTTTTTGAGTGTAACTGACAGCTCATGATTTCTCTTGGCTCAAATGGCTCTGAGCACTATGGGACTCAACTGCTCTGGTCATCAGTCCCCTAGAACTTAGAACTACTTAAACCTAACTAACCTAAGGACATCACACACATCCATGCCCGAGGCAGGATTCGAACCTGCGACCGTAGCAGTCACACGGTTCCGGACTGCGCGCCTAGAACCGCGAGACCACCGCGGCCGGCAGGATTTCTTTTTCATATTTCATTCTGTATATTTGTGGACTGTTGTAGAACTTTCTTGTTTCCAGCAAATGTTGCAGTTACCCAGGAGTGAGGCACTGAAATAATTTTGATGCATATCGTTTGCTCCATTTTGATACGGGACCCAAGGTTGAACCGTCACAACACGTTTATGAGCCCGTAGCAGTTACATCGGAGTGGGGTACGAAGGTCCGATAGCTGGAAAGGAAACAATACACTGTGAACTGTTATCACCTAACATCCAGACTAGGTCCTGAAAAGCTCATAAAAGTTCCTGGTGCAGTTATTACCACGTTATAGCACGAAACAAGCGCCGAATAATCACACTCGTATACGCTGACTTGCTGACGAAACACTGTGATAAGCGAACGTAACTGAGGTTTCGCGGAAACTTGCCGAGATTTATGGCAACAGTTTTCATCTCTGGGCTCTGATTAAGCCCCAAAAACTTATCAGTTACTTCCCGGACGTCAGAATGAGGCGCTCTCACTTCGCAGATGGCCTGTGGCAAAATCTCCACTTCTAAGTATTCCGATTTTTTCAACAATTTCTGTCTATAAGAGCTCTGCTTACAGGTTGACTGAGTTTTGCGTCAATCACGGTAATGTTCATGGTTTCTGTCCCCTCTCTGCTAACTGTAGCCTCTGTTCGATGCTATCTCCTGGCGGGAGCTCTCCTATTACGTATTACGCTCAAAGGAAATTCCTTGGCGTAATAGGATGTCGGTTGATAAACACGTCAGATCAGTCACTCCAGCAAGCACACTCTTGTACCTAGTACTAGAGACCTATCCGAGACCAACTACTGTCATTCTAGGGAAACTCAGTTTATCAGCTTAGAATTACCGTCTATGAGACCACCGTAGGTAGACATCGTGCGGCCCGCTCTGAAAATCCTGTGGATGCCCGTCTTCCATAGCATTATCGAGCGAAGTGGTGCAGTGGTTAGCACACTGGACTCGTACGACGATTCAAATCAGCCTCTGGCCACCCGTAAGTATGTTTACCGCGGTTTCCCTGGATTGCTACAGGTATGTTCCAAGATGGTTCCTTTGAAAGGACAAGGCCGCTTTCTTTCCCCATCCTTGAAACATTCCGAGCTCTGTCTTTAATGACCACGAAGTCGGTGAGACGTTAAACCCTAATCTTCCTTCCTCCATGGTATAAACGTTCCATGCACACAGCTGCAATGTTTTGAGCAAATTTTAATGTCCGTCAATCCACTGTCTTACAATCTGGTTCTACTAATTGCTACTACGGAAGCCAGTTTCTACAAGTAATTTATAGACGCCTGAACGTAAATATGAAGATCAACATAACGATAATAAATTGAGCAACTTTTTCTTGGGTCGATGGGAAAAACAGAAAGAAAATGAGAACAAGTTTCAAGCAGTATGAAAGCATAATGCAGTAATGAGCTATAAATGACGTCCTCCCGTTTACTTCACTCTTTCTTGCCACTATGCTTACACAGTTCGAGCATCTGATCTTTCCAGCTGAAGATCGATTGACTTTACAATATTAAATACACTCCTGGAAATTGAAATAAGAACACCGTGAATTCATTGTCCCAGGAAGGGGAAACTTTATTGACACATTCCTGGGGTCAGATACATCACATGATCACACTGACAGAACCACAGGCACATAGACACAGGCAACAGAGCATGCACAATGTCGGCACTAGTACAGTGTATATCCACCTTTCGCAGCAATGCAGGCTGCTATTCTCCCATGGAGACGATCGTAGAGATGCTGGATGTAGTCCTGTGGAACGGCTTGCCATGCCATTTCCACCTGGCGCCTCAGTTGGACCAGCGTTGGTGCTGGACGTGCAGACCGCGTGAGACGACGCTTCATCCAGTCCCAAACATGCTCAATGGGGGACAGATCCGGAGATCTTGCTCGCCAGGGTAGTTGACTTACACCTTCTAGAGCACGTTGGGTGGCACGGGATACATGCGGACGTGCATTGTCATGTTGGAACAGCAAGTTCCCTTGCCGGTTTAGGAATGGTAGAACGATGGGTTCGATGACGGTTTGGATGTACCGTGCACTATTCAGTGTCCCCTCGACGATCACCAGAGGTGTACGGCCAGTGTAGGAGATCGCTCCCCACACCATGATGCCGGGTGTAGGCCCTGTGTGCCTCGGTCGTATGCAGTCCTGATTGTGGCGCTCACCTGCACGGCGCCAAACACGCATACGACCATCATTGGCACCAAGGCAGAAGCGACTCTCATCGCTGAAGACGACACGTCTCCATTCGTCCCTCCATTCACGCCTGTCGCGACACCACTGGAGGCGGGCTGCACGATGTTGGGGCGTGAGCGGAAGACGGCCTAACGGTGTGTGGGACCGTAGCCCAGCTTCATGGAGACGGTTGCGAATGGTCCTCGCCGATACCCCAGGAGCAACAGTGTCCCTAATATGCTGGGAAGTAGCGGTGCGGTCCCCTACGGCACTGCGTAGGATCCTACGGTCTTGGCGTGCATCCGTGCGTCGCTGCGGTCCGGTCCCAGGTCGACGGGCACGTGCACCTTCCGCCGACCACTGGCGACAACATCGATGTACTGTGGAGACCTCACGCCCCACGTGTTGAGCAATTCGGCGGTACGTCCACCCGGCCTCCCGCATGCCCACTATACGCCCTCGCTCAAAGTCCGTCAACTGCACATACGGTTCACGTCCACGCTGTCGCGGCATGCTACCATTGTTAAAGACTGCGATGGAGCTCCGTATGCCACGGCAAACTGGCTGACACTGACGGCGGCGGTGCACAAATGCTGCGCAGCGTGTGATCATTGCTTGTACAGCCCTCTCGCAGTGTCCGGAGCAAGTATGGTGGGTCTCACACTCCGGTGTCAATGTGTTCTTTTTTCCATTTCCAGGAGTGTATTATGTAGGTGTGTGTCGACAAGAAAATAGAACGATCTGTTAATTTAGAGAGATTTTTTGGCGATGTTGATTCGACTATTTTCTTTGAAACTGTGAAGGTTGCAAGAATAAGATACAAACAACGAAAAAAAGGTTATTTACAACTTGTTCAGAAACCAGACAGCAGTTGTGAGCGTCGAGCAACACGAAAAGGGAGCGGAGGTTGAGAGGACTATTCAGTCTATACACTGAGCAAGCAGTGAAGGAAACAAATCTGGAAAAGTTCAGGGAGGAGAAATAAAAACATGGTGGTTTGCTGATGATGTAATTCTATCAGAGATGGCAAAAATATTTGGAAGATCAGGTGAAAGGAAACGATAGTGCCTCGTAAAGAGATTATAAGATGAACATTAATAAAAATAACATTAATAAAAATAAAACAGGGATAATGAAATACAGTCGAATAAATCTGCTGACGCTAAGAGAGTTATATTAGGAAATGAGGCACTAAAAGTTGTAGATGGGTTTTCCTATTTGGGCAGTAAAATAACCCACGATGGCTGAAAGAGAAAGAATGGAAAGTGTTCTCACTGTGTTGGTGGCCTGTACGTATGCTAATAAGAATTTTTCGAGGATCCGATGATGACAGTGAGATTCAGCCGAAACTGGTCATTGTGAAATCAGATAAAAATACCAAGCAGTCTTCGCTGCAGAAGATTTTCCTTCCAGCAATGAAAGATCGCTCCTTACGAACATGTGCAACCAATATAATATGCAATACCATTAGTAAGGTCACAGACCGCATTGGGAAAGTTTTAGGCAAGTATGGGGTGGAAACTATTTTCAGACCCACGAGGAAAATAAAAGAATCTTTAAGGTCAGCATAAGATGCACGACACCCTTTGGCTACACCGGGGGTATATAAAATTCCTTGTAGTTGTGGACAGGTTTACATCGGTACCACAAAGAGAAGTGTGAACACCTGTCTTGTTGAACATAAGAGGAATTGCCGCCTGGGTCACACGGATAAATCGGCCGTAGCGGAACATGTTTACCAGGAAGGTGATCATGAAATAAAATTCAGCGAGACGAGCGTCATATCAAAAACCTCGCATTATTATGCACGCTTGTATAGAGAGGCTATCGAGATTGACAAACATCGTAATAATTTTAACAGCAAAGACGAAGGTGTTAAACTGGATAAAATTTGGATGTCAGCGTTGCACCGTAAGAGTGAGGATCGATTACTTTCAATCGAGAATGTTGGCGTCACCAGAGACAATCTCATAGCCGACGCCACGTGATCAACAGTGGCGCCCTCTGTACTGCCTATATAATCAGCGCTTCCTCGAGTTCTCTTCGCAGTTCGCCGCTTTACCTCCGAGGATGTCTTACGCAGTCGGAGACGAAACGTCAGGAGAGAGTTTTATACTTCGACCACGGCCTATCAGCCCGGAAGTTTTAAGTGAAGACCAAGAAAACTGTTTCTGAAAAAGAGGACTTCGTTAACATCGAACATAAATGTAGGTGTCAGAAAGCCCTTTTTTAGGTATTTGTATGGAGTGTAGACATTTACGGAAAAGAAACGTGCAAGGTAACAAGTTGAGGCAAGAAGCGACTAAAGGCTTCTGAAATGTGGTGCTACAGAAGAATAACAAGAGTGTGTTGAATCGTATTGGGGGAAAATGAAATTTATGGTACAAGTTGGCTGAAAGAAGATTTGTCAAAGAATTTTAATTAATTCTCATCCCTTTGCGTAAATAAACTTAATCAACTGCTTCAGAATGAAAGCCTCTTGTTCATCAAATCCTGAAATACCGCATAATGAAAATTGCATATGGCATTAGTGGACGGGAGTCCCATTTAAGATGTTCAGCTGCATGGTGCAAGCTTTCTTATTTGACGCCATTTCAACGATTTGCGTGTTGGTCGTGATGAGGAAATAAACCAAGTCAAGAGCAGAGAAAACTCCGACTCCGCCCTGCAATCGAACCAGGATCCCGTGATCGAGAATCTGCAATGATAACTTGAAGACCGGCAGTTGACTTCCGCGTTCTGACGTAACGGAACAGACATTTTCGGTTACTTCATAAAAAAATTCTTGAAATCGTCCACGTCTGTTTGTTTTCGCTTTTAGAAATTTCCCTATTATTACTAAAATTTATTGGAAGTCAGAACATGACGTAATAGGTTTTGTGGGAGATGACTCACAGGAACTGATACGACTAAAGAATGAAAATACGCAGGTCTTGGTAACCAATATAATTTTTTGTTAACATCTCACAATTATCCAATCTGTGACATCCCCATCATCAGAAGTGTGTAACAAACATATAAGACAAGAAGTGAAATTTAATCATCAGCGTAGAGAACCTGACAACCACACACAATGATGTGACAAAGGTGATGAAATGGGGATATGCAAAATGGTTCAAACGGGTCTGAGCACTATGGGATTCAACTGCTGTGGTCATCAGTCCCCTAGAACTTAGAACTACTTAAACCTAACTAACCTAAGGACATCACACACATCCATGCCCGAGGCAGGATTCGAACCTACGACCGTAGGAGTCGCACGGTTCCGGACTGCGCGCCTAGAACCGCGAGACCACCGCGGCCGGCGGGGATATGCACAACAATCCCACAATAACTGTAGTGCCTCGCAGACAAGGTATAAAAGGGCAGCTCACTGACGGAGCTGTTATTTGTACTCAGATGGTTGATGTGAAAAGGTTTCCGAAGTAATTATAGCCACACAAAGGAAATTAACAGACTTTGAACGCGAAATGTTAGTTGGAACTAGACGCATGGGACATTCCATTTCGGAAATCATTAGAGAATTCACTATTCCAACATCCACAGTATCAAGAGTGTGCCGAGAATATCAAACTACAAGCGTACCTCTCACCAAGGACGACGCAAATGGTTCAAATGGTTCTGAGCACTATGGGACTTAACATCTGAGGTCATCAGTCCCCTAGACTTAGAGGTTCTTAAACCTAACTAATCTAAGGACATCACACACATTCATGCCCGAGGCAGGATTCGAAGCTGCGACCGTAGCGGTCGCGCAGTTCCAGACTGAATTGTCTACAACCGCTCGGTCACAGTGGCCGGACAACGCAGTGGCCGACTGCCTTCACTTAACGACCGAGAGCAGCGACGTTTGTGTATAGTTGCGGTGCTAACAGACTAGCAACTTGTCGTGGAATAACTGTAGAAATCAATGAGGAACGTAGGACGAACATATCCGTTAGGACAGTGTGGCGAAATCTGGCTATGACAGCTGACGAACGACACGCGCGAGCGCCTTTGATAAGAGCACAACATCACCTGCAGCATCTCTCCTGGGCCCGTGACCATATCAGTTGGACCCTAGACGTGGCCTGGTCAGATGAGAGTTGATTTCAGTTGGTAAGAGAAATTGGTTTGAAGAACATTCTGGATAGTTCGAGCGAATGGTTTGGCCATCCAGATCGCCCGACATGAATCCTACTGAACATTTATGGGACATATTCGAACACAAAATCATGTACCAGCAACACTTTCGCATTTATGGACGGCTATAGAGGCAGCAAGGCTCAGTATTTCTGCAGTAGGCTTCCAACGATTTATCTGAGTCTATGCCAAGATACTGCACTGTGCCTGGAAATAGGAGGTCCAACACGTTATAAGGTTCAATCCCGGGTCCGGCCATCCTGATTTAGGTTTTCCGTGATTTTCCTAAATCGCTCCAGGCAAATGCCGGGATGGTTCCTTTGAAAGGGCACGCCTGACTTCCTTCCCCGTTCTTCCCTAATACGATGAGACCGATGACCTCGCTGTCTGGTTTCCTCCCCCACAACAACCAACCCAACACGATATAAGGAGGTGTCCCCAGACTTTTGCCACCCCGGTGTACAGTCCTAGGTCACCTCGTATTACATTCTGGTGGACCATCAGTGCTCATACCGACTCAAGCAGAACAACACGGCACAAAGTAGACAATCTCGCCAATAGACGGCATTCACGAATGTATGCCTATGTCGACAGATATTACAAAGTTGAATTATTTAACTGGCACAACTATAAAATTTAGTTGATGGCACAATAAAAAATGATTTTCATGATGAAAGAAGCATTTTGTCGAAAGCTGCAGCTGTTACATTCCGAGCTGATGGATTTTCACTGTAGAAGGTGTCACCATGCTAAGAGCAGTGTTATGCTTCACAACAATACCACAGCCTGTCATTAGTCACTGATCAACTTATTCTTCGACACATTCATGGACGACCATTACGTAGTAACAAAAATATCACTAGCGGTGTATAAGGTAGAAATACCACGATTCAGGTAGTTCTTTCTTATCCATTACTCCATGTTTTAATTATTATTAAATAATTAAAACATGGTTACAAATGCCTCGTTGAGGTACTGGGTGGTTATAATTAAAGTGCAGTTACAGAGGTCTAGTCTAGGCTGTTGTTATCGTATGGCAGTGAACTGTAACAGATATGTGCCTCAATGCGGAACAGATTTAAATGTAAGCCAAATTGACTGTGTGGACGATGTGGCCTATTATACACCCTATTTTAGATCAATGTGACGGTGATGAGCTGAGTATATTTATACACTCCTGGAAATGGAAAAAAGAACACATTGACACCGGTGTGTCAGACCCACCATACTTGCTCCGGACACTGCGAGAGGGCTGTACAAGCAATGATCACACGCACGGCACAGCGGACACACCAGGCACCGCGGTGTTAGCCGTCGAATGGCGTTAGCTGCGCTGCATTTGTGCACCGCCGCCGTCAGTGTCAGCCAGTTTGCCGTGGCATACGGAACTCCACCGCAGTCTTTAACAATGGTAGCATGCCGCGACAGCGTGGATGTGAACCGTATGTGCAGTTGACGGACTTTGAGCGAGGGCGTATAGTGGGCATGCGGGAGGCCGGGTGGACGTACCGCCGAATTGCTCAACACGTGGGGGGTGAGGTCTCCACAGTACATCGATGTTGTCGCCAGTGGTCGGCGGAAGGTGCACGTGCCCGTCGACCTGGGACCGGACCGCAGCGACGCACGGATGCACGCCAAGACCGTAGGATCCTACGCAGTGCCGTAGGGGACCGCACCGCCACTTCCCAGCAAATTAGGGACACTGTTGCTCCTGGGGTATCGGCGAGGACCATTCGCAACCGTCTCCATGAAGCTGGGCTACGGTCCCACACACCGTTAGGCCGTCTTCCGCTCACGCCCCAACATCGTGCAGCCCGCCTCCAGTGGTGTCGCGACAGGCGTGAATGGAGGGACGAATGGAGACGTGTCGTCTTCAGCGATGAGAGTCACTTCTGCCTTGGTGCCAATGATGGTCGTATGCGTGTTTGGCGTCGTGCAGGTGAGCGCCACAATCAGGACTGCATACGACCGAGGCACACAGGGCCAACACCCGGCATCATGGTGTGGGGAGCGATCTCCTACACTGGCCGTACACCTCTGGTGATCGTCGAGGGGACACTGAATAGTGCACGGTACATCCAACCCGTCATCGAACCCATCGTTCTACCATTCCTAGACCGACAAGGGAACTTGCTGTTCCAACAGGACAATGCACGTCCGCATGTATCCCGTGCCACCCAACGTGCTCTAGAAGGTGTAAGTCAACTACCCTGGCGAGCAAGATCTCCGGATCTGTCCCCCATTGAGCATGTTTGGGACTGGATGAAGCGTCGTCTCACGCGGTCTGCACGTCCAGCACCAACGCTGGTCCAACTGAGGCGCCAGGTGGAAATGGCATGGCAAGCCGTTCCACAGGACTACATCCAGCATCTCTACGATCGTCTCCATGGGAGAATAGCAGCCTGCATTGCTGCGAAAGGTGGATATACACTGTACTAGTGCCGACATTGTGCATGCTCTGTTGCCTGTGTTTATGTGCCTGTGGTTCTGTCAGTGTGATCATGTGATGTATCTGACCCCAGGAATGTGTCAATAAAGTTTCCCCTTCCTGAGACAATGAATTCACGGTGTTCTAATTTCAATTTCCAGGAGTGTATGTTTTGACGATGCCATTACGTCCTTATCACTTTAGGACATGGTGTAGAGAAGGTCTGAGGATGGACATTACTGACTGAAACAGGTCATGGTCAAAAGAATTGATATTGTGATCAAAGACTGCAATAAAAAAAAATTGTAAAAAAATAGATCCAATTTTGGCCACCAGATGCAAATCTGGCGCTTTGAATGCAAGAAATATTTCCGTATGTATTGATTAGGAGTGGAACCTGGGCAGAAAAGGTCAAAGGCATAATGTTGATTTTATTATTAACCACCACTTACACAACCTGTTCAATATTAGATCAGATGATGCACAGCGTCAGATTTGCAGCTGGTGGTCAAAACTGGAATTAATTTTTTCGGCGTATATCGGTTCCGCATTAACATATCTACCAAGTTTCCCAGCCTACTATAATTATAGCCCACATTGGGAAATCCGAGAATAGCTGCACTTTAGTTATAACCACCCGGTATTGTGCCAACCCCAGATTTGTAGTCAGCGATTAAAATGCAATCTTCAGATGTACAGGAGTTGGACAAAAATATAAAAATACCAAAAACAGAACACATTACGATGCCCAATAAGGTCTAGTAGGACAACAGGCATTCAGAACAGCTCCCAAACGTCTCTGAATGGATAAATACAGATGCTTCATGGTTTTCAAGGGAGATAGATAGCAATCACGTGCCCTTCTCTCCAGAGCAGACCACAGAGACTTGATAACATTCAGACTTGGTGACTTTGGTGGCCAGGGGGGGATATTAAACTTGATCCACGTGCTCGCAAAACCAGCGAATTCTCTGACCAGGAGCCCTGTCGCCTTGGAACACAGCTTTGGGGAACAAACATTCTACCACTGGATGATCAGCCGGTTGGTCAAACAATTCTTGGCAGTAATGCAATCTTGAAGAGTAACGATCGAGCCCATGGAACATCACGATATGGCCGGCCAAATCATCAACGAAACCTCGTCGTTTTTCACTCTTTGGACGTAAACTCGACCATAATTTGATTTGACATTTATCCGACCAAATGACTTTATTTCAGTGCTTCATAGCGCACGTGTTATGGCTTAGGCAGCACGTTTTCCTGTTATGGGAATTTCGTCTGTGATTAGTGGTTTTGGAAATCCAATACGCCCGGCAAATCTCTGTTTCTGAAGTTCCCTTCCTGTTGTTTCGGCGCTGACAGGCTTTGAGAGTGGACTTTTGCAGTGTCGTACTCTTGCTTTTCATTTAATGTCCACGCATATACACTACTTGCCATTAAAATTGCTACACCACGAATATGACGTGCTACAGACGCGAAATTTAACCGACAGAAAGATGATGCTGTGATATGTTGGCGCCTATGGCGACACCTACAAGGGGCTGACATGAGGAAAGTTTCCAACCGACTTCTCACACACAAACAGCAGTTGACCGGCGTTTCCTGGTGGAACGTTGTTATGATGCCTCGTGTAAGGAGGAGAAATGCGGACCATCACGTTTCCGACTTTCATAAAGGTCGGATTATAGCCTATCACGATTGCGGTTCATCGTATCGCGACACTGTTGCACGCGTTGGTCGAGATCCAATGACTGTTAGCAGAATAATGGAATCGGTGGGTTCAGGAGCGTAATACGGAACGCCGTACTGGATCCCAACGGCCTCGTATCACTAGCAGTCGAGATGACAGGCATCTTATCCGCATGGCTATAGCAGATCGTGCAGCCTCGTCTCGATCCCTGAATCAACAGATGGGGACGTTTGCAAGACAACAACCATCTGCACGAACAGTTCGACGACGTATGCAGCAGCATGGACTATCAGCTCGGAGACCATGGCTGCGGTTAACCTTGACGCTGCATCACAGACAGGAGCGCCTGCGATGGTGTGCTCGACGATGAGCCTGGATGCACGAATGGGAAATCGCCATTTTTTCGGATGAATCCAGGTTCTGTTTACAGAATCATGATGGTCGCATCCGTGTTTGGCGACATCGCGGTGAACGCACATTGGAAGCATGTATTCGTTATCGCCATACTGGCGTAACACCGAGCGTGATGGTATGGGGTGCCATTGCTTACACTCTCGGTCACCTCTTGTTCGAAACTGACGGCACTTTGAACAGTGGATGTTACATTTCAGATGTGTTACGACCCTTGGCTCTACCCTTCATTCGATCCCTGCGAAACCCTACATTTCAGCAGGATAATGCACGACCGCTTGTTGCACGTCCTGTACGGGCCTTTCTGGATACAGAAAATGTTCGACTGCTGCCCTGGCCAGCACGTTCTCCAGATCTCTCACCAACTGAAAAGTCTGGTCAATGGTGGCCGAGCAACTGGCTCGTCACAATACGCCAGTCACTACTTTCGATGAACTGTGGTATCGTATTGAATCTGCATAGGCAATTGTACCTGTACAAGCCATCCAAGCTCTGTTTGACTGAATGCCCAGGCGTATCAAGGGCGCTATTACGGCCAAAGGTAGTTATTCTGGGTACTGATTTCTCAGGATCTATGCACCCAAATTGCCTAAAAATGTAATCACATGTCAGTTCTAGTATAATATATTTGTCCAATGAATGCCCGTTTATCATCTGTGTTTCTTCTTGGTGTAGCAATTTTAATGGCCAGTAGTGTACTTATTCAGAAAATACATTATTGTGTGTGGAATGTGAGTGAACATTATCGTAATATTTACAATCATCGTTACTAAAATAATAAATACGAGGGATGGAACTTAAATAGTGGCAACTATTTATTCACAACCGACACAAAAAAAGTTACTTGTTTGACCCTGTTACTGTCCTTCAAAGTAGTCACCAGCATTGTGTGGAACCCGTTGCTAGCGATGTGGAAGGCGTAGTACATCGTTAGCAGAGCCTGTTCTGTTGATGGTGCGAGTGGAGCGGTCTAAAATTATGGTGATTCTCGTGTACGACTGTGATTGTGTTATCCTAACGCATTACACTACTCCACGGCCGACCATCAGTGCACAATATTACTGTTCTTTTTTGGAGCATCACCTGCGACCAGCTCTGCGAAAGAAGCGGCGACACTTTCTGCGCAACCCACCCATCATTTTGGTCAATAATGCGCAGGCGCATATAGCGCAAGCTGTGGCCGCTCTGTTCGGTCGATGGGATGGGAAGTACTGTACCATCCACCATATTCCCCGGACTTAAGTCGTGACTTTGATTTGACTCCTAAGATGAAGGAACCACTTCGCGGCATTCGCTTCAGAACTGTTCCAGAGATTCGACAGGCAGTAGACCGCTCCATTCGTACCATCAACAGAACAGGCTCTGCTAACGGTACACTAAGCCATCCACATCGCTGGTAACGGGCTCTACACAATGCTGGCGATTACTTTGAAGGACAGTGAGAGGTGCAAACATGATTTGCGAGCAATTTGAGACGGCCGCCGAATTCTATTTTGTTTCATACCATAAATTAGCTTACAGTGTCATTGTGAACTGGTTGTGCAATGGTTATTTGGTTCATAAGATTCTTCGTAACTCTGACGCACGGGGTGGTTGACGTGGTAAGAATGACATCAAAAGCCACCGTAATTAAAGAAGCTGCTTCAGTCAAATGAGGGGAGTTCTGGAGAATTTTAAATGAGTTAGGCCAGCTGCCATCAGAGTGACAAGAATAACAAAATGTGTGAAATGTGTGTGAAATCTTGTGGGACTTAACTACTAAGGTCATCAGTCCCTAAGCTTACACACTACGTAACCTAAATTATCCTAAGGACGAACACACACACCCATGCCCGAGGAAGGACTCGAACCTCCGCCAGGACCAGCCACACAATAATAACAGTTGGGATGAGATGATTCTAATAAGTAGTATGGTGGCAACGCCGGAGCGCCATGCCGGATTGAAGACATGTGTTGTATTCTGAATGATAATAAACAAACAATAGGCATTTTAGTTGTTTTTCGACCATTTCAAATAATCACACCCATACGACCCTGGCCGAAAAAAAGAATCAAGGTAAGTATATAAATATATCCACGGGAACTCTTTAACTGGAGACTCCATTGATGGAGACTCGCCTTTATTCCAAAACAGTGTAATATAGTTTTAAAAAAAATGTCACATACTACTACAGGAGGCAGTACTGCTCAAAATTCGAAAAAAATGTTCTTATAATGAATGATCAGTTGGGAAACCAAAGTCAGTTGAGACATGGACCGTGACGAGTAATCTGTAGTATTTTACAGGAAACTGGAAATTTGTGGTAAGGACTATGGGTCCAATTTACTGAGGTCATTTGTCCCTAGGATTACACACTATTAAAACTAACTTAAACTAACTCACGCTAAGAACAACACACACACTCATGCCCGACGGAGGACTGGAACCTCCGAAGGGTGCAGCCGCACGAACCGTGACAAGACGCCTACGACCGCACGTCTACCCCGCGCGGCCATTTTACAGTTGGAGCAGGATTCTCTACAGATGGAGTAGTAAATTACCATAACACGTACGGGTGGACAAATGCAGTTTCTCGAGCAGTCACGAGGGCGAGACATCAGGAAGGAGTCACTACCAACATATAAATAGGAACTGTCGATGACTGGCTCACAGGGCCATACACTTTACAGAAAAGGTTGGCAGGTGCCGTGTATCACCCATTTCTGCCCGGAGACTTTCCAGCACTACTGGAGAGTATTACCTTTGCAGTAAGACAAGGCCTCTGGCTTATGCATGATAGGGCCCCATCTTATTTTCAACGGATCGTCCGACGGTACCTAACCGTAACGTGTCAAGAGCGATGGATTGGTCGAGGAGATCTGGCAGCCTAGGCTCTCCATTCATAGAGACTGAACCAGTTAGATTTCTGGCTACGGGACCCTTTAAAGGCATAGTGTGCCCATCCCATCGATAATGTACAGACTTTACAGGAGCCTGTGAACAATGCTTGCGACGCAATCCGAACGGAGTCAGATATACTTGCTTCATTCACTGCGAAGAAGGGCTGAATAATGCGCCAGAATGCGTGGTAATCCCACATGCAGCACTAACTGCGTTTTCTACTCTTGCGTAACAGATAGGTATGAGAGGACAGATTGACCCATATCTCAATAGCTATTTGGTTCGGCCTACATATTTATAGAAACTTTTTTTCTGTTTTTGACCAACACTGTCTTCTAGTTTTGACCAATTCTATCTCCTTCCAGAATATATGTTTGATTTTTTAAACCCCCGGTGCAGGCAGTCGATGATAGCGCACTTACTAGTGCAGAGATCAGTGGATGCACTCGAGCCGCCAGGTTAGCCGAGTGCGCTAACGGGCTGTTTCCTGGACTCGGGTAGGCGCGCCGGCCCCAGATCGAATCCGCCCGGCGGATTAACGACTGTATGTGGTTTTAGGCGATTTCCACATCCCCCAAGGTGAATACCGGGCTGGTCCCCACGTCCCGCCTCAGTTACCAGGCTCGCAGACATATGACCACTTACGCACTTTTCCATGGGTTACACTAGTCGCAGACAGTTGGGGTACACTACTTCCTTCCTGGGGGATACGGAGTGGCGGTAGGAAGGGCATCCGGCCACCCCTTCAACTAACATTGCCACATCCGATTAACCGTGCCGACCCTACGTAACCGCGGGAAAAACAGCACAAGCAAAAGAAAGAAAGAAAGAAGATCAGTGGAAGCACTCGTGTGGCCTGCAGCGCGTCTCTTAGCGCTCGCCAGCGGAGCGGGTGGTCCTTGGTTTGGAAGGCGGCCGGCGCCGCCTCGAGCCGTGGCTCGCAGCTCGCAGCGCCCGGCGCCGTGCCGCCGACGGATTGCTCCACTTAAGGGGGCGCCAATACGTCACGAAGCGAATCCCGGCCCGCCTGTCCTTCGTTAAGGATTTGCCAAGGAGCCGTCTGCAGAAAAGTCTTCGTGCCAAGAGTCAAGCAGCGAGCGCTGAAATCACTCGTTTTCAAGCCGCCTGGGTTGAACGTGACAGGCGCAGCTTAGTTCTAGCTAATAGCGATCGTTGCGAACCAGTATAGCCCAATTCACAATTTGCAGTTCTTTAGAATACTGGACACACTATGCTCACGGCTTGTATTTTACACTACTGGCCATTAAAATTGCTATACCAAGAAGAACTGCAGATGATAAATGGGTATTCATTGGACAAATATATTATACTAGAACTGAGATGTGATTACATTCTCACGCAATTTGGATGCATAGATCCTGAGAAATCAGTACACAGAAGAACCACCTCTGGCCGTAATAACGACCTTGATACGCCTGGGCATTGAGTCAAATAGAGCTTGGATGGAGTGTACAGGTACAGATGCCCACGCAACTTCAACACGATACGACAGTTCATCAAAAGTAGTGACTGGCGTATTGTGACGAGTCAGTTGCTCGGCCACCATCGACCAGACGTTTTCAATTGGTGAGAGATCTGGAGAATGTGCTGGTCAGGGCAGCAGTCGAACATTTTCTGTATCCAGAAAGGCCCGTACAGGACCTGCAACATGCGGTCGTGCATTATCCTGTTGAAATGTAGAGTTTCGCAGGGATCGGATGAAGGGTAGAGCCACGGTTCGTAACACATCTGAAATGTAACGTCCACTATTCAAAGTGCCGTCAGTGTGAACAAGAGGTGACCGAGACGTGTAACCAATGGCACCGCATACCATCACGCCAGGTGAAACGCCAGTATGGCGACAACGGTTACACGCTTCCAATGTACGTTCACCGCGATGTCGCCAAACACGGACGCGACCATCATGATGCTGTAAACAGAACCTGGATTCATCCGAAAAAATGACGATTTGCCATTCGTGCACCCAGGTTCGTCGTTGAGTACAACATCGCAGGCGCTACTGTCTGTGATGCAGCGTCAAGGTTAACCGCAGCCATGGTCTCCGAGCTGATAGTCCATGCTGCTGCAAACGTCGTCGAACTGTTCGCTCAGATGGTTGTTGTCTTGCAAACGTCCCCATCTGTTGACTCAGGGATCGAGACGTGGCTGCACGATCCGTTACAGCCATGCGGATAAGATGCCTGTTATCTCGACTGCTAGTGATACGAGGCCGTTGGGATCCAGCACGGCGTTCCGTATTAACCTCATGAACCCACTGATTGCATATTCTGATAACAGTCATTCGATCTCAACCAAGGCGAGCAGCAATGTCGCAATACGATAAACCGCAATCTTGATAGGCTACAATCTGACCTTCATCAAAGTCGAAAATGTGATGGTACGCATTTCTCCTCCTTACACGTGGTATCACAACAACGTTTCACCAGACAAACCCGGTCAACTGCTGTTTGTGTGTGATAAATCGGTTGGAAACTTCCCTCATGTCAGCACGTTGTAGGTGGCGTCACCGGCGCCAACCTGGTGTGAATGCTCTGAAAAGCTAATCATTTGCATATCAGAGCATCTTCTTCCTGTCGGTTAAATTTCGCGCCTGCAGCACGTCATCTTCGTGGTGTAGCAATTTTAATGGCCAGCAGTGTATCGATACAATATCTAATAGAGTGCATCACTTGTATGAATAGTCCTCTGCGACGTCTTACCACTATAGTCAGACGGTCTTCTGGCCACTAATCGAGATACATGGAACGGGGCAAGTGAATTAGTAAACTGCCAGAAGTACCCTGCCACACACACAGACACACACACACACACACAAAATTCTAATGGCTCTGAGCACTATCGGACTTAACTTCTGAGGTCATTTGTCCCCTAGAACTTAGAACTACTTAAACCTAACTAACCTAAGGACATCACACACATCCATGCCCGAGGCAGCAATCGAACCTGCGACCGTAGCGGTCGCGCGGTTCCAGACTGTATCGCCTAGAACCGATCGGTCACTCCGGCCGGCCCACACACACACGCACAGGGTAAAGGGTTTTGAGAAATAGAATTTTCGATACCACAACAATCGAAACGATTTGAAGCAGCTGCAAAATAAACACGTAAGCATCTCAATAATATCCTTCTGCGATAAAATGCAAAAGTTTCGGTCGTGTTTCTGCGATCTTCTTTAGCGCGTGTATTAATTTATCTTCGGAGTGGGTACGTGAATATACGAGGTCCAATTGCATTGATCTGACCACGACGTATGTCCGACAACAAACTGGATAAGTGGAGGGTAAATGAAGCGTTCGGAAGGACGAGGGGGGGGGGGGGGGGAGGGAGGGGAGGGAGGACGCGGATGCGGCTGCTGCTACGGTCGCAGGTTCGGATCCTGCCTTAGGCATGGATGTAGGTGATGTCCTTAGGTTAGTTAGGTTTAAGTAGTTCTAAGTCTAGGGGACTGATGACCTCAGGTGTTAAGTCCCATAGTGCTTAGAGCCATTTGAACCATTTTTTGAGGACGCACAAAACAGTACAGTGGTTGTTGTAATGCGGAAACGGAGCGATTTATCTGACTCAAAATGGGCTTGATAATTGGTTTTCTGGCTAAGGATAGAAGCATTTGTGAAACGACGAAGTATGTAAATCGCTCGCGTGCCGCATAGAAAAATGGCGCTCTCAAAATCGGCACCACGAGCCATTGATGAAAGGGGCGAACGTTGTCTGCGGAGATTTATATAGGCGAACAGACGTGAAACTGTGGAGCGACTGAGTTTGCAGAAGAACCAAGAGGCTATCAACAGCGTCTCCTCAACGACAGTTCAGCGAACGTTGCTGCATAAGGTGCCTGATTCATTCATCCATGCTAACTGCTATTCATCGGCAACTAAAGCTGGAATTTGCACACCAACGCAGCCACTGGACGTCCACTGAGTGGCTACAGGTGGCCTTGCTATAAGAATCACGTTTTATGTTCCATCAGAAAGATAACTGAGCCCTACAATAAATATGGGAAAATTCCAGGCCGGAGAAGCGAGCATTGTGGTCAGGGGGAGTGTTTCCATGGCATTCCCTGGTTTATCTTATCATTAGGGGAGGCACGGTGGATCAAAATAAGTGTGTATCTTATCTTGACGACCATGTTCATCCACACCTGCAGTTTGTTTTTCCTGGAATGAAGCTATCGACCAGCAAGTCAATTCGACGTGTCACCAGCTCGCAATACACGTGCATACTTCGAAGAGCAGCGGGATGAGTTTACCGTACTCTCCTGGCCACGAGACTGCCCACCTCTATCGGGTTGTTCGCACCGTGAATCCTCAACCGAGAAACCTGGTCCAGCTGGCCAAGTCACCGGAGTCGGTATGGCCGTTGGTACCTTCCAGTTCCTTATTGCGCCCAAGATATGGCCACTCAGGCTGTTAACAGGTCATTAGATTAATGTGACTAGACAGTTTAATTTCATAAGAAGGACAGTTGTAAATCTTGAAGCACGCCACAAACATCACTCGAGAGAACGACTCCGGGCTCCCTCTCGGCGACCTGGTTTCAAGCGATACCTCAAGAGAGGCCGCGTGTCACCAGCGGCAGCACCGGATTGACGCGAGCGGCTGAACAGACAGCGCGTGCAGAAATGCCGTCGATTTTCTGTGACTGAAAGCGGGACCTCCAGAAGCTTGTCGCCGATTCGCGTTTGCTACCTGTTGATAGCAAGCCGTGTAAGACTCCAATTGTCTCCTACACAACCTCTCCTCCTCTGCTAAAAAACAGAATAGCTAAATTTTACAACCAATTAAATCTGGGTGCTTTGATGTCGCTGGTCTTATGAACGTTAGAAATATTCTTGCGATTTATCATTATAGTATTTCATGAGATGACGCCGCATTACAGCCAGAAGAAATGAGCTGAGCTCCAAAATGATTTTGAAATGCCTGAGCTAGCAGGCCAGAGAGGGTTAGGTTGTGGAAACGGGCCAGTTGCACTCAACATACAAACTTTATTATCAACACAGAGTATTACAACAAGAATGAAAAACACTCAAAACTATAATAGACCTACTTGATTAACTTTAGATTGGCTGAAGGCCACATTTAAAAGACACAAGGCCTGAGCAAAAATTCAAATACAAGATTCTTCTGTAGGTTTCACCCAAGAATATTTTCTAAATCTGGAATCTAATCTGATGTCGCAATTTAATTTCAATGGAACCCCCGTGTCTATAACTTTGAAGCTCTGTAGTCTCGTTGGGTGACGTTTCCGGACATGGGTTCCTATTCAAAATAAAAAGTACTCACTCCCCTCTACATGTCCTAGGAGTCTGTAGGGAGTTGCCGACCACCCTGCATCTGTCAACATTGTGTTAAATAATGCCGTACAGCGCTACGTAGGCTCACGAAGATTCTCCCAAGTACTTGCGCGGAGTCTGTGTTGTGTGCCGGCGTGCACAGGCGTGTCAGGAAGAGCGGAATGCGCTGTCACTGCTGCTGAGGCGGAAGCGGCCAGGTATGCGCGCGATGCGTGCGCAGACGGGTGCACGCACTGCGCCCGGAGTCACGCACCGCGCGCCGCAGCCCATTGTTTGCTCCAGCCAGCGTTTACCGATGCTGAATTGTCGGCCGCAAAATAAACGCCCGGTCTTAAATTCGTCTCACGCGCCTTGCCGCGCGAGAAGAACGAGGTGCGGTGTGCGTACGTGATGTGGTTCATGAGGGCGGGAAAGTACAGCGCCGACTGAATCATCTACAAACTGCGAAACTGCCGCGAGCGGGCTGCGGATTATCTCTCCCACCGGTGCACGAAATCTCCGTGTGCGATCACAGTTCGCCACAGCCACGTTCCGTGTTCGTGAAAAGACGGCGTTTACTGTCAAATTAAGAACGTAAACTCCGAGCGTAATCTGGAAACGTTTCGCACAAAAAAAAGTCTCATTTGACTGCAAACTATGACAATGATCGATCAGAAATGGTTCTTCCACGAATGTTTCTGGTAGCCGCAAAGAAGACTCGAGCTGCCTCTTAAAAACCATCAGGCGTGGGAGGTAAAATCTTCCAGGTCTTTGGGGCTCGTCATGTCCCTAGTCAGAGCTCTTTTCACAAATCGATGTTTTGACCCCTCTGCTGGGAACTTTTTAAGGATCTTCTGGCGTTTCCATTTAGCTAAACGTTCCCAGCAGAAGGATGGCGCCGGCCGGAGTGGCCGTGCGGTTCTAGGCGCTCCAGTCTGGAGCCGAGCGACCGCTACGGTCACAGGTTCGAATCCTGCCTCGGGCGTGGATGTAGGTGATGTCCTTAGGTTAGTTAGGTTTAAGTAGTTCTAACTTCTAGGCGACTGATGACCTCAGAAGTTAAGTCGCATAGTGCTCAGAGCCATCTGCACCATTTAGAAGGATGGCAACGTCGATTTTATAATGACAAAATTTGTGGAGGAACATGACGCGGCCTAACAACCTAGAGGTTTTAAATTCACTGACAACGGCCACGAAAGCCTACAGACTTAGACCACTAGGGATCTTTCCTTGATACGAGGACGACTTGGTCGCATGACTTCCTCACCACAGTTTACGAATTGTGGAGTACTGGGTTGGTGCATAAGTTCATAGTTTTTTTCCTTAAAATAAACACAATGGATACACATAAACCAGACTTTAGTCATCAGTAATATATTCTCCTTCATTATATACAACAGTCTGACAACGCTGGCGTAGCTTTTCGATTCTACGGCTGCACAAATCACTTGATTTTGTGGCGAAGAACTCGTCGAGCCATGTTCGGAGCGCATTTCATCCAGAAAGGAAGTTTCTTGAAGGTAGTTCGCTTGAGAGCCGAAAAGGTGAAAATCTGAGGACACAAGATCAGGTGGATGAGGAGTGTCTTTCCCAGCCCGGTTCCTGTATCTTGCAGAATGCGGGGGAACATTGTCTTGGAGTGCACCACTTAACATAGTCTTCTTAGTCGTTGTTCTTGGATTGCGTCTGCAAGACGTTGACAATAAGTGTTAGCAGTGATGGATACATCTACACTGAAAACTACTATCTTAAGTCCGCCCGAACAGGCCTTGGGAAGGCCAACGGTACCGCCCGGCCGCCATGTCATCCTCAGTCGACAGGCGTCACTGGACTCTGGAGGGGCATGTGGTCAGCACACCGCACTTCCGGCCATATGTCAGTTTACGAGACCGGAGAAGCTATCCCCTTAGAAAAATTAATGAATTACTGTGCTGATAAACCTCTTACGTTATTTGATTTTCAAACAGCTGATCAGAACTGAACATATTCAGACATTTCTCTCTTTACTTATTCTGATCAACACTAAACTGACACACAATATTTTTAGCGCCGCGCAATCTGACTTTCAATAATCCCTACAAAAGAATGGTCCTGACTAACAATAACCTATACCTTTCATGAATCACTTACCTCACAAATATCTTCTTTACTCGAACTGCTGCAATACACAGAGGGTCAATACGGCCAGCTAAATAAAAGATTCTAACTACTGAAGGCACTAACCACTGATGGGCATAGTTAGCAAATGAAAGATTTTGATAGAGAAGAAACAATGTATTTACCTTAATAATGTTCAAAAGACATCATATATATATATATATATATATACGTCAGTTCATGATATCCAGTATTACAAATTTACTCTTTCTGATGGACACACGTCCAAATCGTCCGCTCTCAAAATTCTACTCTCTCTCTTCCCACATGCACCACTGCTGGCGGCTCACCTTCAACTGCGCAACGATACGCGCTGTTCACATCCAACTGCCCAACACTACAATAGCAAAAATTCCAACAATGCAAACTAGCCACAGACTGCACACATCACAGTTAGTGATTTTCATACAGAGCTCTACGTGGCGTTTCCAACATAAAAACCTAAACAGCCTACCTACAACACAACCGCTGTTCCATAAGATGGAAAACATTATCTTTTTTGGATGCGCTCTGGACTTTGTACGAGGAGTCGCTGCCTTGCTTGGGCTCAACCATTCCTTTTTTTCCTTTATGTTACAATAAAGACATCTTTACGAGATAGGAATGGCCGATGTTGTTCACGAGTCAATAGTTGACAAGCAAGTCCCCCAATCCACGCCACGGTGATCAGGGGAATGGTTCCTGAGTGAAGAGTTAGAGTTCGTCTTTCTGTTCTATCGGCTGTAATGGTTTCTTGCTGATTTCTTGATTTATACAATGATTCTTGATTGCAGATTTGTGACATAGTAACAGTCACAGCCACTGGCGACTGCTTTCTGTAGCAACAGTGATGGTGACAAAGTCATAACTTCTTTCGCATAAAACCATTTTTGTTTTGTTTAAGTGTGCTTTGTTGACTACCAATAACGGAGATGTTTGCCCAGTGCTAGTAATCTTTGCCAGGAAGATAACGTATCCTTTCATTGCGAAGAAAATGTGTGCCGTGCAAATTAGAATATTGGATGTTGCTGGGATGCTATGCATTCAGAAATAAAGTATCGATTAATCTCAGTTCGATAACGTATGACCTGCGCTACACGCGTAAGGTGACCATAATGCTATTATCTTAATGGAAGCAGTAAAAATTAACAGAACACTTGTAGCGGCCAACCATTAATGTGCTTAAATTTGTGGATATTAAGTTTAATACGTTATGTCGCCGATGTGATCTGGGAGCGCATTAACAGCAATATAAATGTTGCACCGGGATAGTGGCTGATGGCGCTCCATGATTGATACGGAACTCAATTTGCACTGGCTCCAAACATGCATTATGCATGGCTCGGCGGCAGTATCCCGCATCGGTTTTAATCGCACAGCGCCGGGGGAAGCGGCCTCCCGTTAGTCGAATGGGCGTTACTGCCGCTGACGGCCTTCTGGTACATTCCGGAGAACACACGAAACGCTACGAACAAAGCACACAAAATCTGAATAATATCTTCCGCCATTTACAAATGCGAGTGCTGGCGCAATGCATACAATCTTCCGGCATATCGTCGTTGAACCAGTGCGGCCGTTGTAGCAGAAACCCGCCATCAGCGGAAGAATCTCCACTTCTGTTCAGAATTACCTGGTTTGTTTGGAACAACAGTGGAATCTCGTTTATCCAGACCAGATGGGACCGTACGTCGTACGGATATTGGAAAATCCAGTTAATCCCGAAAATCAGGAAAAAATAGAAAAAGGCAAGTATTAAATGCTATAAACTCTCTTATGCACTTACAAGGAAAGGCACAAGGAACAGATAATTTTCACATAAATATTGACCAAACTCTGCAAAAAAGGGAGTTTTGTGTACTGAAATTGTCGGTTAAGTTTGTGTTGAGCTCGACTCGAATGTCGTTCATGTGCTGCAACACCAGTAGTTCGGCCGTTGTTGTTTCGGCCTGATGTCCTAAATAATCGTTATTTTGTCCAGTTGTGTTTTTGCCTCCATGTAATCTCATATCTGTATACTTGCATTACCATGCATCGTACAGTAGCCAGTGTCACTGTCTATTCACAGCTGGTTATTTATTCAGCTCTATAACATCCATGGAAATACGATACTGCGTGAAGAGTTTGACAGAGCACTGAAAGACTTGGGTCGAAACAAGGCCCCGGGAGTAGACAACACTCCATTAGAACTACTGACGGCCTTGGGAGAGCCAGTCCTGACAAAACTCTACCATCTGGTGAGCAAGATGTATGAGACTGGCAATATAGCCTCAGACTTCAAGAAAAATCTAACAATTCCAATCCCAAAGAAAGCATGTGCTGACAGGTGTGAAAATTACCGAACAATCAGTTTAATAAGTCACGGATGAAATATACAAACGCGAATTCTTTACAGACGAATGGAAAAACTGGTAGAAACCGACCTCGGGGAAGATTAGTTTGGATTCCATACAAATATTGGAACACGTCAGGCAATACTGACCCTACGACTTATCTTAGAAGCTAGATTAAGGAAAGGCAAATCTACGTTTCTAGCATTTGTAGACTAAGAGAAAGCTTTTGCCAATGTTGACTGGAATACTCTCTTTCAAATTCTGAAGGTGGCAGGGGTAAAAAAACAGGGAGATGAATACACTAAGCACATTCAGAAGGATGTAGGCTTCAGTAGGTACTGGGAGATGAAGACTCTTGCACAGGATAGAGTGGCATGGAGACCTGCATCAAACCAGTTTCAGGACTGAAGACCACAACAACATAACATCCATATCTTACTTTCTGAAATTTGTGGTAATTCCTATGGGACCAAACTGCTAAGATCATCGGTCCCTAGGCTTACACACTACTTAATCTAACGTAAACTTACACTAAGTACAACACACACACCCATGCCCGAGGGAGGACTCGAACCTCCGACGGGGGGAGTGATGCGAACCGTGACAAGGCGCCTAGACCACGCGGATACCCCGCGCTGCTCTGAGTATAGCTTGGAATATTTGCAAAGGCTTCAATGCCATATTCAGTAGCAGCATTTTTCTAAAATTCTCCTTTACCCATCGTATGCACTGCACTTAAATTTTTTGCCGTGGACACTGATACATTGTTTCTCTTTGACGTCATTTCACACTCGCAACAAACGTGGGAAATAAGATACTGCAGAGCTAAATGGCAACTCGTTAACCAACACACTGTCAGAATTCGTGTATGGCGGTTGGCTGCGCCAAAATGTAGTCATTTTCGTCGTAGACTGTTGCCGCCCCTACGTTAGTAGTATTAAGCATCACAAAAGAAACGGGCCAGATGAGCCGGAGATCCAGATTAACGACGGTCGCATAAACGAGGTTCCACTGTACAGGGTTCGACTGCGACTCATTGGTAGAACACTTGGAAGGTGCAACAGGTCTACGAAAGAGACTGCGTACACTACGCTTGTCCGCCCTACTCTGCAGTACTGCTGTGCGGTGTGGGATTCGCATCAGGTGGGACTGACGGATGACATCGAAAAAGTACAAAGAAGGGCATCTCGTTTTGTATCATCGCAAAATAGGGGAGATAGTGTCACAGACATGATACGTGAATTGGGGTGGCAATCATTATAACCAAGGCGTTTTTCGTTGCGACGGGATCTTCTCATGAAGTTTCAATCTTCATCTTTCTCCTCCGATTGCGAAAATATTCTGTTGGCACCCACCTACATAGGGAGATAAAATAAGAGAAATCAGGGCTCGCACGGAAAAATGTAAGTGCTCGTTTTTCCCGCGTGCCGTTCGAGAGTGGAACGGTAGAGAGGCAGCATGAAGGTGGTTCATTGAACCCTCTGCCAGGCACTTTATTGTGAATAGCAGAGTAATCACGTAGATGTAAATGTAGATCTTATCGAAATAGTAATATTTTAGGACGGTGGCACGGAACATCAAGTGGTTTGGATAAAGTGGTACACAGGCGTTTTCTTAATAACAAAGTATGGCTTAATTGCTATTCATAACGGTTGTTAACCATTGAAAACCGGTCGTTAGTAAATCGTAACAAGCAAAGAAGAGCGTATACTACATATTAGATGGAAATAAAACTAAACTACTCATAGTTATATTAATTTGCGACTAACCCTAAAATTTGATAAAATAGCGCATGTGTCAATGGAAGAGTTGTGTATAATAAGGCGATAACGAGTTGTAAATTTATAAAATTTATTTATACGTCATGCAAAGCCGATTTGCAGCAAATCGCCGGCCGGGATGGCCGAGCGGTTCTAGGCGCTACAGTCTAGAACCGCGCGACCGCTACGATCGCAGGTTCGAATCCTGCCTCGGGCATGGGTGTGTGTGATGTCCTTAGGTTAGTTAGGTTTAAGTAGTTCTAAGTTCTAGGGGACTGATGACCTTAGAAGTTAAGTCCCATAGTGCTCAGAGCCATTTTTTTTTTTTTTTTTTTTTTTTTTTTTTTTTTTTTTTTTTTTTTGCAGCAAATCAACTACCTGTGGAGCGAACCGCACAGCAGAATGAATGTTACCTGTAACGTCAGTGAAAAAATCCCTGGAGTAATGGTTACGTGTAATGGAGTTAACGGCAATCGAGCATTGTCATCGATCAATCGTGGATGCAGAGGTCGGCAGAACAGCAGGTTTTGCCTTCTCGACGGGTTGTTGCACTTTCGGGTGTACTGAGTACAGGGAACTGTGAAAGTGCTTGTGCAGTGTTATTGTCGTGTTTGTTCTATAGATCACGATAAGAGAGGACGGATCGAGATCATATCGGTGCCAGCAAATGGCCTGCTCCTTTGTAAAGCCCTCTTACACGAGCGAATATCTGGACCACTCAACTACTCTTGGCTAGTAAGTTTACTGCGGGGATCTGGTCTATTATTCCCGTACCGAGACTCGCTTGACATAAGTAGTGGTTTTTGTTTACAAATCGGCGCCAAAACTGCAAACTTTTTGAGTTCCGTCACCTATACAGTCTGTCGCCTGTATGTTGAAGTGAGGTTACGAGGGCTGTCCTCCTAAAACGTCGGCACAGAGTAACTACATTATGGAATTAGCAAACACAACATGGTTTATTAATAACAATAGCGAAATTCATAGTGGGCATTGTTGACATAGGTCGCGTGAGTAATTCATCACCGGCCGGTGTGGCCGAGCAGTTCTAGACGCTTCAGTCCGGAACCGCGCGACTGCTGCGGTCGCAGGTTCGAATCCTGCCTCGGGAATGGATGCGTGTGATAACCTTAGGTTAGTTAGGTTTAAGTAGTTCTAAGCTCATATGTTAAGTCCCATATTGCTCAGAGTTATTTGATTTTTAGTAATTCTTCAAACGGCTGGGGATCGAGGAAAAATAAAATGTGTCGTCTAAACATTTAAAAACATCAAAATTTATTTCCAATAGGTAATATATACATACAAAGACATCAAGCAATAGTTATCTGGCAACATAAAACGTTCTTTTATATCATCCTTCTTATTTTATTGTCTTTCGCAGTCCGCCCCAGGTAGCTGAGTGGTTGCCTGCCGGCACGGTAGCTCAGCGTGTTTGGTCCGAGAGTTAGCTGCCCTCTGTAATAAAAAAACTGAGTTCACCGATGAATAACGAACTTAAACGGATTTACGATGTCCGCCCCGAGCAGATGCAACGAACAAAAGCGAACAAAATGAGATTTTTTATAAAAAAAAGTGGTCAGCGTGACAGACTGTCAATCCTAAGGGCCCGGGTTCGAGTCCCGGCTGGGTCGGAGATTTTCTCCGCTCAGGGACTGGGTGTTGTGTTGTCCTAATCATCATCATTTCATCCCCATCGACGCAAAAGTCGCCGAAGTGGCGTCAACTCGAAAGACCTGCACCAGGCGAACGGTCTACCCGTCTGGAGGCCCTAGCCACACATTTCATTTCATTTCATTGTCTTTCGCTACGATTAGAATAAAGACTTCGAAGAAAAGAAAGCACAAAATCGATTACTACAATATGAGTGTGGTGAGCACTGGTTAGCTTTCAGTGTTGGAAACTGCGCATGTGCATGTGCCGTCTTCTGCATAATAAGGATTTTATAACACTGCGTTCTGCATAGTATTTGCTGTCACTGGTTCAACATGTATGGTGGCCGTTTTACACATTAAAAAGTGACTTTCACTCACCATGAGTGGCCAGTTTTGACCAGAATTTCGCACTTATAAAAGGGCTTTACAGCGCCAACCTGTCGGCTGACCTTGAGGTCACCATCGATAATGACACATTGCTTTTTAATGTCCCCACATACAGCAGATGTCGATAGCGACTCCGAGATGTCGTTCACCACTACAACAACAGTCGGCCGCTGACGGCAAGAGGCAGGACCGGCATGGTACACGAGACACACCGCTCGCACGATGCTAGAGCCGCCGGACGGCCAGTACGCACTTGTTTCGTGTTATATAAAGCACTTCATACCTTGTCTTACTACTACGTGTACAATGATAGCGCTTTCTTTCTGGATTGTCTGGTTTTCACTATTGGTACTCTTGTTCTGTTTCGTAATGGGACAACGCAGAGAGATTTGCAATTTTACCAAGGACTTTGGCAAACAGCCTGATCATCAGGAACAGTATATCACCCTTTCTCCATCCCTCCCGTGCCAACCAAATACTGGTGATGAAAGAGGGCTTCCACCAATGCAGAAGCTTGCGTTAGTAACCTCAGCTACGAAGGCAATGAATTGTTCTCAGCGACAGCACTGATCCATCGTGATACTGTCCCCACAGATGCCACACACAGTTAACAAATTTCCTGACTGTGTAAATGCTAGCCATCTGGCTCGAAAAGATAAGACCTTAGGCAACATGGGCTGCTTGTCTCCTCTCATAGCTACTTGTTAAATGTCCAGCGTATACCACATAAACATCACGAGCTTCGGATTGCAACCAGATCTACAGTGTAGTATCTCTGTAATGTATGCTGATGTTCCTGGGGAGGTGCTTCGCTCATTTCTGCTGAACATCGTTGAAAAGGTTGTGCTGTTGACGTTTTTCTGGCTCCAGTTTGCAAGCACTAACTTATTAGATGTAGAAGAACAAGCTATGCGCCTGACCCAAAGTTTTTATTGGTGTTTCAGATATGAAGTGAGTCACGCATTTCGTCCATCACTTTTCTCTCCATTGATTTTTGGACAACATGGTTGTGGAGATGAAGCAGCGATTTTTGCATGATTAATCAATTATTCAAGAACAGTCCTAATCGCATTTATTGTTATTATAATACCGCCAACCGGTTTCAACCCGACGTAGGGGTCATCTTCTGGGCGTTAACACTGTGAAATTATAGATATCCGTCAGAACGACTCCATTAAACAACAGCTAACATTACGTAAATTTAAAATATGTTACGCATTGGTCGACTGCTGGTGGAGTCACTCCTGTCTACATAACGGCAGGAAACTATGCGAGAATAACCCTTCGTATGGGCTTAAATAGCGTGCCGAGATCACGTGAATAGACGGTAACTCCCCTAGCGGCGATCAACGGCATTTAATACAGTTTATTATATGTAATTACTAGTCGCCTTAGTTTAACATAAATTTAAGTGATAGTAAATAACAGAAAACGGAACCATTCCCTTTAAAAAGAGTTACAATTATAATGTTAATTATAAAATAATAACAAATGTTCCGTAGTCAACACGTAAAATTCGTAAAAGTATGTGCCATAATATAAAGTAAAACAATTTCTGACACACAAAAACTGGTGTCGTCTTGTATTATAATATATCTATTCGTACATTTACGTATACAACATTTGAGTCAGTTTACTAAAACGGCTAATACGGAAGGACTACAGAGTCCTCTACTCCTGGTGGTGAGGACGCCGTTACCATGGATTATAAAGCGGATATTAGGCTCCTCCCTCTAGTCTGTGTAGCAACGACGCCGTCGTCATGGTAGCAGCTGGTGTGTTCGTATGGCGTTATCTTTGCCCTGGCCACGGCGACCGTTGCCGTGGTAGCGGTATATCATGGCCCTTCATCCACAGAGAAGTTGTCACTTATTTCAGGTTATGGAAATATCGACACTCAAGGATGACCTAAAAGTTCTAAAGATTGGAAAAAGTTTACGACGCGTTTGTAGTGTCCATGAAAGGAATTAAAGTACTAAAATAATAAAACGAAAAGTAGCATCATTGTGTACAAATAATATTTTCGAATAGCTCGATTTTTTTTATCGTGACACTCTGTTTGTTCATTCAGCATCGCTGCCGGATTCCGTTTACTATGTATAAAAATTTCCAAGCTCTCTAGAATATCCATCATACGTCCTTTTTGGGTTACATGCAGTATCTTCAGATTTTCCCGTATGTTGATTTCTGCATGTTCCAGTAGTATGTTCTTTAAATCTGGTATTAAAACTGTACTTAATGCCGTTGATCGCCGCTGGAGGTGTTGCCGTCTATTCACGTGATCTCAGCACGCTAAGTCCATACGAAGGGTTAGTCTCGCATTGTTTCCTGCCATTATGTAGACAGGAGTGACATCACCAGCAGTCGACCTATGGGTAACATATTTTAAATTTGCGTAATTTTAGCTGTTGTATAATGGAGTCTTTCTGACGGCTATCTATAATTTCACAGTGTAAACGCCCTAAGATGACCCCTACGTCAGGTTAAAACAGGTTAGCGGTATTATAATAACAATAAATGCGATTAAGACTGTTTTTGAATAAATGACTTTTCTATCCATTTGGAGTTTCAGCTACAAGAAACGTTGTTGTGGGACATCGTGGAATATTCACACTTCAGTCTCTATAGTATCATAACGTTCCGATAGGTTGTGGCGTTATACGTAGCCTTCAAAACGGCGTCTGTAACGGAAGTTCTTTCCAACCAGATAGCTGTCATTCAGTTTCTTTTGCCGGAAAAAAACAGACCATCGCAGATATTCATAGGCGCCTGTAGAATGTCTACGGATACCTGCCAGTGAGCAAAAGCAGGGTGAGTCATTGCAACAAGATCGCGCAAACCTGTCCGATTTCTCGCGTGCCGGCCGGCTGCGCACAGTGTAGGACATCAGCGTGTTCGTCTCCACAAACATGCAAACAAATTCTCCTTCTCAATGACAAAGCATGGCCTCACACCTGTCTGCGCACCCCAGAACAGCTCACTGGACTTTTATTCCTTGTCCACCCTACAGCCCTGATCTCACATCTTCCGGTTTCCATCTGTTCACCCCAGTGAAGGATGCACTCTATGGGAAGCAGTGATTATTTATGTAGCAAGCCGTTGGCTCAGATATTGACCAGTAGTGGGGTACCATGCGGACATAAAGGCCCTCCCAGTAAGCTGGCGTAAGATCGTAACGTTGAACGTAGATTATGTTTAAAAATAGGGTATTGTAACCCAAAGAGTAGGGAACAATACAGTGTATTGGAATCCCGAATAAAACCAACCTGATTTTAGAAAAAAAAGTGTTGCATTACTTATTGAAATAAATAAAGAAAAAGAAAAACGTGCTTCGTCAGCGTGTGACCTAAGGGTGACGTTGACCACAGTTGTAGAAACATCTAGACAGTTCGCCAGGTTTGGCAATCTCGCTCTTTAACTTATTCCTACAGCTAAAAGTACAGTAGCTGCAAGACTATGAAATTAGATTTTCGAAAAAACGTGCTCGTAACCGTGAGGTTATGATTTGTGGCTCAGCAGATGTTAAAACTCGTTACGCGGAGTTAGCCAAGTGAGGGGAAGGAGTAACGATGCTGAAAATTACCCCGCGCTCAATGTAAGCGTAATTATCCGACTACGGCAAGTGCAAGATGTTAATCTCAGTAAGGTGTTACTGGACATATTTCAAGCTACAAACTGACATCTGAATGGTACGGCGAATGAAACTGAACGATAGCCCAAAGCAACAAAAGTGAGGAACACAAATTTCACGCTCGAAACAAATTGCATCTGTCCAATGCATGATTAACGAGAGGCACCTCCGCTGCGAGACAGGAAGAGAAATTTTAATCTGTTGTGCGGTCACCGTGTTGTTAATTATCCTAGAATCATGCATGCGAACAGGTTAACACCATTTATTCGACACCGCTTTTCTCGTTCCGGTAATGGAAAGTCCTCTTTTAAATCGATGTGACAAAACTTTCTAACAGTGCATATTTTCCACCCTCGGAAAGCGACTCCCATCACATCCACCTATGGCTACTGAAACTTTAGCTCCAAGAATAGGTTAAAGAGAAGTGTGTGTGTGCGTGGGCGGGGGGGGGGGGGGGCGACACAAGCGAACAGGTTAGATGTTCCTACAACTGGCTTCAAAACACTAAGCCACTCTATGACAAAGCATTTTTTCAATTTCATTTTATTAATATTATTTTCAGTGCATGCCTCTTCTCGCGATTTTTTTTTTTTTTTTTTTTTTTTTTGTCATGTGGATAAGAAGACGAGTCGTTTAACCTTTCACAAGGTAACATGTAAGAATAATTTCTTTTCAGCCTCATAAAACACACTTTCTGATGTTTCCTGTAAATGACACTTTCACTTATCTCAGACGTGAAGCTGCGGTCGCACGCCTTTTCCATAGAAACAAATCAGAGCTGAAATTTAATTTTATTTTTTTGTGAAACGCTTGGAACATTGCTGAGAAATGAATTTTTGTATTTGTTTTTCCAGCAGAATTCAATAAATGTGTCCATCTTGCACAAAGTTTCCCATTGTTAATTATTCATGCAAAATGTTCATTAATTGTTTTGCTATGACTCATTCTGTAGTCATGGATTTTCAGTTAAACGTTCCATGTTTTTAGTTGAACGTTCCATGTTCATGACGCCTACAATCGATGTATACTTTGATGCACATACAGCGCAAGCCACCGTCTTTACATTGTGTACTCACATACTAATAACTTTTTCCACATAATAGGCTTTCATTTCCTCGTCGGGGATATTTTTTCTCAGAATTAATTTAAAATTAGTTCTGATACAGGTACTGGGAAGGTTTTCTTCGGTTGGAAGAAGAGTGTGGACCTGGAAACCCTTTCCCAAATGTTTCCAATTGGGATTCCATTTGCACCATTTCCAGCTTGCATGGAACGTGGCTGGAAGGTCTCTGGTTGTACAATAGTTCGTTATTCGGAAACACGATCTACTTCTGGTGCTACGGGATGAGAAGTATTTAAAAATATGAAATACACGTATTGTTTTGCGAAGTTTCTTATAAATAAGTTAGTATTTTCGAATGAGGTTACCGTATTTATTTTGTGAGCAGCAACAAACTGCACCGCAATTGTATTACCTGTCCTACAGAGGCGACCACTATTCTCAGGGCCTAGCTAAATGTGGCAGTGATTGAGGCACTGAATTCCTATTCGGAGGAAACAGAGTTTAAATAAGAGTTTGACTGTCACGATTCAGGTCTTCTGTGGTTTCACTGCAGTTAGGATGGGTCTTTGAGAAACGTAAGGTTTGATTTCCTACTTTTACCGAAACCCAGCTCGTGGTACTTCTCTGTTGGTTTCGTTGTCGACGCCATGTGAAACCTTCGCCTTCTGCTTTCTTAGTCTCGGGATTCGTTTAGATCTCACGACTTGCGACATATGTTCGGTGATGTCGAGCTATTTTTGTTTATATCTACTGACAATGCCACATTGGACTGATCATTTCATAGACTGGAATAAAGTAATAACCTTAATGATCAATCGCAAGCTTTCAGATGCGTTTTGTGAGCGCTCACGAGCCTTTCTAAGTCATACAGTCTGCAGTAATATCTCCTATCTGAGGCACACCATCAGATGTGCAATTTATACTAGAAGCAGTTATTGCAAATTCGAAAATGAAGGTAAGTTCCTTGTGGAGTTGATGTAACGACCCTTTATTTTGTGATTTAAATTCAACGGTCGCACAGAATCGGATGTACAAATTACGCTCCTACTTTTTTTAAAGAATTTTCTTTGTGGAGATTCATGCACTGACGTCGAAGTTCTGACATCTCATTTTTCTTCGCACCTTCCCAATTTTATCCACAGCTTCGTAATTTTGTTAATTGTTTTTGCTTCTGAGACATCGCGGCGGGAACAGATTTCCTAACATTCTTCTTCTGACGTGTGTGTGTGTGTGTGTGTGAAGCTACTTCCATTACATGTCCATCTAGTTGCAGGAGCATCGCTCAGTCTGTCAGCAGCCACTTGTGAAACCATTCAGAGCAAACAACATTAACCGCCTATCCGTCGCGCAGACCACCCGCGCTACGCCAAGTATATATTTCTGACGTGGAGAGCTTGACGTATTTACACACCGGTTCTTTTCTCGGAATGTGTCACGTCTCCAAAATGACTGCAATGTCACCTCTCATTTTTTAGCATCAGCCTCTTCATATGATAACGCCCTTCGGGTAAACTGCTTGACTTTATAAGTCAGCACTAAGGAGAAAGTAAACATAAGCAATTTTTTCGGTCCATTTTTTATTATGGCTCGTGTGTTAGCGCCCCGGTACTGGTGCGAGCCCGCAAAAGATCAGGGATAGTTTGCTAGGTAAATATTACGGACAATAAGGTCCTGTTTACGTCAAGGTGTGGTTCTATACTGCTTACAGCTAGGGCACTGTTTGTCTAGGAGACGCCCGATAAAAGCGTTTCAACACATTTGCGATAACGCTGCCGCATGACGGGGAAAGTATTCGCTGCAGATCCCATAGTGGTGCAGAATACACACTCGCGTCCAGACGACATACTTCCGTCATGGAACGGTAGCAACGGAACGACAAAAAGCACTAAATTCGCGAAAACTATGCGTAACTGAACTAACGTTTAAAATTTGCAACATAAATTCGATTACAACCCTATATATGAATATATAACCGCCTAGACGAATATTAAAACTTTTATTTCAGTCGGTGTTACTGCGAAAATTGAGTTGTTATAAATCGGCATATATTTCGAGACCTCCTGACTACATCTACTTGTTTCTGACGTACAAAGTACCTTTTACTTGGTTTAGAATAGTATTATTTTTAGGTCTAAAGCAGTAGTTCTTTCTCATTTTATTGCGTGTAACCCACGACTTAAACTGATACTCTGCAGATGACGAGGAGTTAACCCCTTTCAGTCTCCAAAGGAAACGCCTTGTAAAATGGTTCAAATGCATTATGGGACTTAACTTCTGAGGTCATCAGTCCCCTAGACTTAAAACTACTTAAACCTAACCAACCTAAGGACATGACACACATCCATGCCTGAGGCAGGATTCGAACCTGCGACCGTGGCAACAACGCGGTTCCGGTCTAAAGCGCCTAGAACCGCTCTGCCACAACGGCAGGCAAACGCCTTGTAGACAGAGACTGAAGTGGATCCAAATCGTAGAATACTGTTCGTGGTGGCCACATTGCTTTCTTACCCGTCGCTTATCTGCTGATATGCTCGGGGTCATTATAGTTCTGCTTATCTCCATGTTAATCATCTGATGACACCTCAGACACAAAGACAGTAGCATTCTAGCAGTTTTCAAAGAGTCTTTGGTCACCACCACAGAGCATTAATATCTTAGGAGTGAGCATAATGTATTGCGCATATCGCCTATGTCAAACCGGAATTGTCATCTGATTCCAGTAAAACGTCTTTTGTTTACACTACTCGGCTAACCCGCGACTTTAATATTACGCTCACTTGACCTGTTTCAACTCATTAGTTTATTAGTAAGAGTGATGCTAAATAATTGTTACTGTTTCGCAATCAATGACTTTTCGTAGGTAAGTACTACAAAGTCACCTGACTTTGGAGGCAGTCTGTGTTGACGACAAAGATTCTGTTCCGCGAGTATGAAAACTCTACAGATTTCCCATCCTAAGCGGACGGCATTCGACAGGAAATTCTAACCGAGTGTTCATCATTCGTGTCGTGTGTCAAACATATTACAACAGTTAGTGTTTATTAGTTACTATACAGTGATATAGTCACACAGACAAAGAAGTTGAGACATTAGCCACTACGGGGGAGCTACTAAGGTGTTAGAAGTTGATACCGTAATAAGCCGAAAACCGCTAAGTAGTAAACGAGTGCCGGCCGCGGTGGCATTGCGGTTTCTAGGCACTTCAGTCTGGAACCGCGGGACTGCTACGGTCGCAGGTCTGAATCCTGCCTCGGGCATGGATGTGTGATGTCCATAGGTTAGTTAGGTTTAAGTAGTTCTAAGTTCTAGGGGACTGATGACCTCAGTTGTTGAGTCCCATAGTGCTCAGAGCCATTTGAACCATTTGAAGTAAACGAGTATTAGCGTAATACAACGCATTTTTTTCAACGTTCACCCTAACAGAATATGTGATTATTTCGATTTGCTATTGTATTTTTCGGCCTTGTGTCACACAAATAATATCACGACTAGTTTTGACTTAATACCAAGTCATCATCATATGATTAGTAGAAATATAAATAAAAAGGTTGGATGGTAAAATACTGAAAAACTAAATTACAAATAAAATCTTTACAAGATGGTAACAGTCAGATGAAACAAGTAAATAACTAACAATTAAAGTGCCTAATAAAGTAAATAAATCCCTGACTATAGTTGAATCCGTAGTTTGAAGAAGGCAATAAGCGCGAAAAAAAATCGAAAGGTGTGTTAGCGTACAATGCAAATCGTAAACAATAAAAAGCGAACAAAAACCACTCATGTGTCTGCTTAATCGGGCTTGGGATTATTCGTTAGTTTGAAGAAGGGAACATATCCTAGTTTCAAGTTCGTCCACCTTCAATGCTTTCGGCGCTCTGTAGGTTGGTTTTCATATCTGCTGTTCAGTTGCTTAAAAACTCGTGTTTGCAGTGCGTGAGGATAATGTTTAGTGCTTAATGTTTGACGTTTGAATGTAGATATTCTTCATTAAAAATCAATGAATATTAGTTATTCATGTGGTAACTATCCTAGATGGCTTAATAGCGTGTCAGTTTGGCAACAACGAAGTTCCTGGAAGTGTTCTCATTTTATGTTTTCAAATATAGGCAGTTAGAGTACTTCTTACCTAAAAGTCATTTAGCCGCATCTGATTACACTGATGGTGTAGTGAAGAACCCTTTCTTGCTGCAAAAGAAAAAGTGTGTTCCCATTCCAACAAAATGATATACAATGCAAAAATTCCAGCAAAAGACGAAGATCAAGGATGCATGCAAGATAGCTACATAGATTCCGTATGAGTACAGACCATTTCATGAGGAGAAGTTGATGAGATCAACAACAGCTACTGCATAGGCGCTAAAAATGGAGCACAGTAATGATTTTCAGGGTAAATTTCGTACACAATGCTTTCAAAACCTGCTAGTAGTATAGACCTTTTCTGAATCTGTTCTATTATGAACGTTTTGTTCAAATGGTTCAAATAGCTCTGAGCACTATGGGACTTAACATCTGAGGTCATCAGTTCCCTAGAACTTAGAACTACTTAAACCTAATCTAAGGACATCACACACATCCATGCCCGAGGCAGGATTCGAACCTGCGACCGTAGCGGTCGCGCGGTTCCGGACTGAAGCGCCTAGAACCGCTCGGCCACAACGTTTTGTGAAAATATATCTATTTCTGAAGTTGTTATAAGACGTTTCATGATCAGTTTGAATAAGAGAACAAATCCTCGGTTTTTAATATTGTAATGCATCGCTCAGGACAATCCATTTTGTTTTTCCAAGGTCCTGTAAAAAATCTCCTATAAATCTTTGGTTAAGATAAAATTTAAAAAAGAGGAGCAAATTTTTTATATCTCCCCACAAAAGAAATTTTTTGGATTCGTTCTCTTCTTCAAACTACCAGTTCAATTGCTACCACATCAGTACAGCGGCGAGAACCAATGTGGAATTAGTAGCGACAGACATCACTAGATTGTGTGATGAGAGGAAGTTCAAGAATTGGACTGAATCTTGAATGCGATCTCTTATTTATTTTCGATAATGATAGAAGCCGAAGGAATGAATTAAAATTTGTGCCACACCTGTGACTTGAAGTGCGGTCTCCTGGTTACTGGACAGGTGTGCTAGCCATTACACCAGCACAGCTGTGTAGCTAACACCTCTGTCTAGCAAACAGGAGATCCAGGTTCAAGTCCCAGCAGTGGCACAAATTTTAATTCATTTCTTCAGCTTCTATCATTATTGAAGATAAAGCTAAGACTCACAAATCCCAAGGAAAATTTAATTCTGTCTTATTTATTTATTAGTTGCCTTTGTTAGATGTGACCTGCACCCTAGATGGTATTTCAATGTGTGTTTCACAATTACTTTTATTAATAAAAAAATAAAGGGAATTAAAAACGTTTGGAGATAGTACCAACAGAAATCGCTAGATCGCGGGGCGAGCAAAAGACAGAACAGAGCCCGAGATATCTTGAGCTGTCACGCGAGCAGCGCAGTTCACGCTCAAGTTCCGGTCTGCCGAGTATCTGTAACCGGGGGCTCGTTCTCTTCTTGTTCGCGTCGCAGCGACGTCCCAGCGCGGTAGGGTCCCGCGAGGCGAGACAGTAATCTGCGGTCAGCTGCCGCCACAGCCGCACCGCAGCCTAGCCGGACGCTGATTGGCTGGCGCGGAGGTCGATGCGGACCGATTTGTCCGCCAGGTGGCCTAATGGGGTCGCGCCTGAATCCCTGCACCAATTACGCCCTCTCCTTCGCAGAGGATTCGCTCGGGCGCCTCGCTCGAGAAAATACACGCTCTGTCACCCTTTCTCTTAACATCGTCCATTAGCACCACCTGCAGCTGTTAACACTTTCGATGAAGACTTACTTGTGTAGTATGCATTAGCTGAGTGGTTCTCTGCCGCTAACAGCACGGTCCAAGTCGCTCTGTTTCACGCTTTTAGTACAACGGAATCCAAAAGTAGGGGAAAAATTATGTGCCACCCTTGATCCACGTTCCTCATTGACGAAAGCTCCACGTCTGTTGCGGCAAATTGGAAAGGCAGTAGCACTGCAAGTAGACAGCTTCACAATTAGTAGGGAATAATCACTCGTTATACACGGTGTCGTTCAGTGGGGAGAGGACTGTCTTTTTGGGGAGAGAACTTTGTTCTGATTTTTCACTTCTTTTGTCCTGGTTCAAATGGTTCAAATGGCTCTGAGCACTATGGGACTTAACATCTTAGGTCATCAGTCCCCTACAACTTAGAACTAGTTAAACCTAACTAACCTAAGGACATCACACACATCCATGCCCGAGGCAGGATTCGAACCTGCGACCGTAGCAGTCCCGCGGTTCCGGACTGCAGCGCTAGAACCGCACGACCACCGCGGCCGGCCTTTTGTCCTGTTCACACGACCTGTAGGCGAATGAGGAAACTGATGATAGGATACAGAGAGGAACAGCACGACGCAGAAGAAAGTATACTGAGGTGACAAAAGTCACCGGCCAGGGTGGCCGAGAGGTTCTAGGCGCTTCAGTCTGGAACCGCGCGACCGCTACGGTTGCAGGTTCGAATCCTGCCTCGGGCGTGTATGTGTGTGATGTCCTTAGGTTAGTTAGGTTCAAGTAGTTCTAAGGGACTGATGACCTCTGATGTTAAGTCCCATAGTGCTCAGAGCCATCTGACAAAAGTCGTGGGACAGCGATATGCACATATACAGATGGCGATAGTATAGCGTATACAAGGTATAAAAGGACAGTCAAAGATGCTCTTATACCTTTGGTGTGTGAAGGTAAGACGTACGCCAGCCTGCATAGTGAGTAGATGTAGCGCATCGCCCAGAAACTAAATAACACGCAACGTCATATCGTCCGCCCCCGGTAGCTGTGTGGTCAGCGCGACAGAATGTCAATCCTAAGGGCCCGGGTTCGATTCCCGGTTGGGTCGGATATTCTCTCCCTTCAGGGACTGGGTGTTGTGTTGTCCTTACCATCATCATTTTCATGCCCATCGACAAGCAAGTCGCCGATGTGGCGTCAACTCGAAAGAATTGCACCAGGCAAATGGTCTACCCGATGGGAGGCCCTAGCTACACGGCATTTCCAACGTCATATCTAGCTTATTATGGTACTCACTACCTGCATTAGGAACTACGAGTACGTACAAGATAATCTGTTTCGCCCTTCAACTGCCTTATTCTGACAGACCAGCGGAACGGTATGCCAGAAATATCTGGTACTGCCTCTTCTGTAGTTCTACGTTTTAAGTGATTTCCAATGCCATGTTTGAGAACCATAAGTGAGAAAAGTACGGTGGCACCTATTGCTGTGTAGCTTACACGTTTCGTGATTGTTGGACACGCGTGTGCAATAACGGTGTAGAAAAGCCAGTCGCAACATTCCTTTCGTCATCTCCACGAAAATCGGTAGTGGGGTACCCCAGACATCGTGTACTGATGTGTGACAGCACTCGTTTTCTTATTAAACATTTTTCGTGGTGGGGCGCTATTGCTTTTCATCTGACTAAAACCTATGTAGACGTCCATTCGCTTTGATATTCCACTACCGTTCTTCGTAGAGACTACGAAAGGAATTCTGCGACTGGAACACCGTTATTGCACGTGGTCGTTCAAAAACCACGAAGCATGAGAGCTACACAGCAATAATTGCCGTCATACTTTGCCCACATATGGTTCTCGAGTGTGGCACTGGAAATTACTTAAAATGCAGAACTGCAAAAGAGGCAGTACCAGATAAATCTAGCACACTGCCTCGCTGCTCCCAGTCAGAATCAGGCAGGTGAAGAGGGAAACAGATTATCTTGTGTGCAGTTACTAACGAAGGCAGAGAGCACCGCAATAAGCTAGATATGACGTTGCGAGATATGAGGTCAACGAGACATCGAGCTCTGCCGTCCTTTACCTCCGTCAATGAGATTTTCGTGCCCTCGTATATCGAACTGAGAGCTCCCTCTGTATAACGTGGCTAGAGAGCATCCACGCACAGTCCGAGGAATTTGAGCCTTGCGAATACGAAAGCGTCCACACTCACCAATGTCACAGCAAGACTGTCGTTTCTGTCGTAATGGGTGATGTCTGTGAAAATGAAGGACGTGTTCACTGCTCAACTGGACAGCCAAACACAGCCTTTCGTTGTCTTGATATATGTTTCCGTAACTGAACGCAGTGCACTTAACATTAATCATCACAAAAGTCTGAGATCGTCTTACGTGTCGTTCCCCAATCTCACCAGACCCCTCAGCGTCCAGTTTCTCTTCTTCCATTTAAGTCATTTTGGCCTGCTCCCATTGACCACATCTGCTACGTTCAAGCTGGCCGGAATGGCCGAGCGGTTCTAGGCGCTTCAGTCTGTAACCGCGCGACCGCTACGGTCGCAGGTTCGAATCCTGCCTTGGGCACGGGTGTGTGTGATGTCCTTAGGTTAGTTAGGTTTAAGTAGTTCTAAGCTCTAGGGGACTGCTGACCTCAGGAGTTAAGTCCCATAGAGCTCAGAGACTTTTTTTTTATATACGTTCAAAGAAACATTCAATCTGCCACCCAGCAGAGTGGAAGGAACTGTTCTGTTTTATAAAATCCAAAAATGCGCAGTTGTTATAGGTTGCTTCCGAGAGACACTCGCTTACTTTAAGCATTTTTTGTGCGAGTAAAGGACCTATTTTCAAGCAGTTCCAGAGGTGCTCTCGTTCAACTTGCATCTACCTACCTATCTTCTCTTCCTCGACCATTATGAAAGAAGGTAGGAAACTTTAACTTCTTCTCTACAATGAGGTCATTCTACAGTCCAGACTGTACGATTATGGTAGAGCGAATCGACTGTTGCCACATTTGTGAAATCATTATGCATTCGGCTCAACTGATGGAATGGGAGCTATGTGAACCCTGAATGAGAATGGCTGGACAAGAATTTGTATCTCACTGGGCAAGAATTGCAAATACGTGTGCAGTGTTAGAGCAGTATTCCTACTCAACCTCATTGGACACAACAGTAATTAACGATATGAAGCTTGCAGCCTTCTACCAAAAGAATCATCACAGTACGAAGTACGCATGTTCGTAGCCAGGGTTGTTGACGCTCGCTTGTACCCAGCTACTAGATAAGGAAATAGCCAATTCGAATACTGCAGGCTAGAAAATGCTTCTCGATCAATACATTAGCGGCAAGAGGAAAAAAAGTTCGTGAAAATCAGCAGTTGGGTACACGTCTTGGGTTAAAACGAAATTTCTTCGCAGTGAGTTATGATGTGAAACCAGGTGACAGTGTTTATAATGGTGAGTCGTTTGTCCGATAGGAAAGTTATAGTTTAAATATCAGAATATGTGACGGCACATGTCCTTCCATCTCATTGTCACTAACAACATAAAAATGCAGTTTATGTGTACATACACTCTTTGCAATCATTTATTCAACAGTACACTTACGACATTTCATCGACGCTTCATAATTAGAAGTTGCCGTTGTGCGATAAGAGAAAGAACCTTTCTAATTAGGTGTCTATCCTTGGGATCCCAATGGAAATAGTGGCATATGGCTTTAAATTTTCAACTTTTTCTGCAGCCTAGTGCTTCCTCTGTAAAAATGTCGTTGCCTAGAGAGAGACTGGGCGAGTGGTTGTGTGCACTGCTGGAGCAGACACTCCAGTAACTTTACGCTGAAGCATTGCTACAGCGCGTCTCCAGATATGTAAACCTCCTATCTTCTCAGTAATATTCAGGCAGTAAGATATGGAAGTGATGGACAGCACAAAACTTTTTGAATGAGCTTCAGTGGAAAAGAAACTACCAAATGCTTCTTTAAACTTGTGCGAGTTGCCTCAGAAATGTGATGTGAAAAAATGCCCAACTTATCATTCAACCGTCAAGAGGACGAGAAAGATTTATATGTATCCCATATTACCAAAAGTTGTCTGTTAAAACTGAGTTACTACTTACATGCAATTGGAATTTCTAGAGTGTAGTAGCATGCTGGCTGCCTTTTATCATTTTCAGATTACCTGCAGAGAAGAGAATAAATTTAAACAATTAGTTACTTAGAATACTATATGTTCTAAACTAAAAATTATTAAGTTATTAACAAAAAAAGATGAATATAAATCACCAACCAACATATTCAACATTTATAAAATGTTAGAACAGGGTTCCGCGACTGACAGCCCCAAGTCCGATCACATACGACTGTACGTGAGTGCTGTTCCATTCCCGGTGGAACCCACATCGATCTCCAACCCAACAACCATATGCCTTTTAATGAATAATCACTAGCTGCTCCATTACTGATTCTTTCAAGAATCGAACTCCCGTATACAAAACACCTTCAAATGTCTGATTACTTTACAAACAGTTACTGTATTAATATTCACCCCTAGTATAATGAAAAAGTCAAAACCAAAACAGCCCTCTGTTTTAAGAAAAGCTAGTTTTTCACGCATCTCAGTGTTTATGGTGTCATATCTCCTGAAGATGTGTCGTTCAACGATACAGTTTTGCAGGTACATTCAGTGGTATATGTCGATACTGTTTGCAAAATCTGTTGTGAACTGAAACAGTAGTAAAGAGGTAATAAATTAATATGTTATGCCTGATTCTCAAGATTTATAGCATGAACAGCATTTTGTGGAGGTGTTAGTTTCAAAACGGTTTGAAATTATGTGTAGAGTTTGTTGGAAGTCCCTAAGTGCTGTTATTCTCGAATATTGGATGAAAATAGTCTTGAAAATTTGCACGCCATGAGTTACACAGCCTCAGGGCATACATACAGTTACTATCTGTAATACGAGAGCTATTCGGAAAGTAAGGTCAGATTGGGCGCGAAATGGAAACCATAGAGAAAAGCCAATGAAGGTTTGTACAGTTGTGTTGGGCAGTGTCTCTAGTTTACCCGTCGATCGCGTCATATCGCTCTTTCCTATTCTGAGCGCACAGTGAGCACGTAAAGATGCGTAGGAAATAGCGTCTCCCGCCAAGTATGGAGGCCTGGTGAGAGATGTCGCCTGATGTCAGGCAGCCCACATAACATAACTGTTACGGATTTCCTTCTTTATGACAATTCTCAGCAGTCTCATACCTTCCACACACCAACATAATAGTCGCTTTGTTGCTACTCGCTCCAATGATTTTAGAAATACCGATGGAATATTACTTACCTCTTCTGCCTTATTTGATCAAGTCTTCCCTAGCTCTTTTAAATTCTCATTATAGTACTGGATCCCCTATCTACTCCTTGTCAACTCCTGTTTCCTTTCCTGTGACGTCATGAGACAAGCCCTCCCCCTTGTAGCGAGGCCTTTATCATCAGACGATTGCTCCCCCTCATAAACGCCTTCAACGTACTCTTTCCACTTATCCGCTCTCTCCTCTGCATTCGACAGTTAATCTAAAATCCATTGTTCATAGCATTTCTAACCAGGTGAAAATAGAAAAACTACCACTGCTTCCAAAACCCGTATTAACTTTGTAGTGGAATTCTTTGGTCTCGAATCGAACACGTGTGTCATAATTCTACGACGTATTGACCTCAGTGATGTGTGCCTGCAATTTTGGCATCTGACTCATATCGTTTCCAAATACGTTGCAGTGTCAAATGGACCGTCCTTAATAATCTTCCAACAGTCAGCGGCATAGTGAAATAAAAAGCGAGCAGTCGGCTTACGGTACTCACAAGTTTCGCCCGGCTTGCAGAGCAAATATTTCGCGTAAACATTTAACCTGCGCTGCTTCAAATGTCGCTGCCAACTAGGGCCGAAAGAGTGAGTGGGGCCGCGTGTCCGCATATTCGTGTTGACACATTTCAAACGAACAGCGGGGGAAAAATTACAGCGCTACAAAATTACCGACGAGAAAATGTCGCTGCGTGACCGGAATTCGTGTTCGGCATAGCGACAACGGAAAAAAATTGGAAAAAAAAGAGAAGTACGGGAGAGAGTGTATGTGGGGCAGGGGGTAGGGAAAAAGTGAGCAACACAGGTCGGTGCGTGACAGGCGAATGTTTAAAACACGGGGAATTCCATCAGCGTGCAGTTTTCGGATTTAAATACATTACGGGAAATATTATAGCGAGTCGCCGCGCGGCGCTCGCTCTTTCTAATGGACGCGCGGTCGTGTCCTGACCCGACGAAAGACTTGCGGCAGCCTCCTTTTAGTGCATGCACCGCTGTGCACTGGGAAAAAAGAAAGCAGCAGCGTCGATAAGCTGCCTGAAAGAGCCGGGACGGCGGTGCATTACGCACAACAGCGGGGTGCAGAGGACGTGGCTGACTACTTTCTGAGCAGCACTGCCGATTCCTGAGCGCATACAAGGATGTGCTACAACTGTTACATTTCTCGAAAGTATGTGCCCGTTGTTCTTCTTGACTGCTTGTGCTGGGTTGTTTTGACTATGCCTTCTGTACTGATGTTGCATTTTAGGAGGGATTTTAGCGATGTGTTGAACTGTTGGCGCCGAACTGGTCAAGAATGTATTTGTGGCCTGGGGATGATTCATGTACGGCTGACGCTGGTGATAAACGTAAAAATTTGTTTGTGATCTCGGCTTCGAGGATTTTCAATCCGTAATATAAAAGTTAACGACAAATCTTTTCTCCTGAACGCTCACAGCGTCAACATACAGTATGAACGTAGTTTTGGATGAGCCCGAAGGAAACGTAATCAGACCTCTTATGTTTTAGATACATATAAAGTAATTATCAGATATGATCACCAGATATGTAAGACTATGCACTGATGATACCATGGTATACAGAAAGTGTCGTCTTTGTGAGATGGTAAGGAACTGCGTTGCTTGGTATAATGAGAGTTCTCTTTTAATAAGGATAAATGTAAGATAAAGTCTTTATGTCTCGAAATCTGGCAGAGAACCTTAAGAGGTTCTTGTCATATATAAAGTACATCAGCGACAAGTCGCAATCCATACCTTCACAGCGTTATAGCAATGGTAATGTCTCTGATCACAGTTGTTAAAAACGGTATTAACAAACGAAGATGAAGTAAATATTCCAGAATTCGTATCAAGTACGACTGCTAATATGAGCCGGCCGAGGTGACCGAGCGGTTCTAGGCGCTCCAGTCTGGAAGCGCGCTGCTGCTACGATCGCAGGTTCGAATCCTGCCTCGGGTATGGATATGTGTGATGTCCTTAGGTTAGTTAGATTTAAGTAGTTCTAAGTTCTAGGAGACTGATCTCCTCAGTAGTTAAGTACCATAGTGCTCAGAGCCATTTGGAATTTTTTTTCTAACATAAGCGTTAGACGTAGATACCCTCGGTCTAGCGAAGAATCTTAAATCACTTAATAAAAGTAATGCCAGATTGTATACCAGATAAGTTCTTTTTAGAGAATGCTGATATAACAGCTCCGTACGTAACAATCGTTTGCAACTGCTCGTTCGTCGAATGATCCGTACCTAGAGCGTGGAGAGTTGCACAGGTCACACCAATACCCAAGAAAGGAAATAGGAGTAATACGCTGGATCACAGATTTACAGTAGGATTTTGGAACGTATATTGTTTTCAAACATTACGAAATACCTTGAAGAAAACGGTTTATTAACAAACAGTCAACACGGATTTATAAAATATCGTCCTTGTGAAACACAACTGACTCTTTATTCTCATAAAGTATTGACTGTTGTACGTAGGTAGGGATTCTCAAACTGATTCCATACTTTTAGATTTCCAGAGGGCTTTTGACACCGTTGCGAAAAGGTGACTTCTAGCCAAGTTGCGCGCCTACGGAGTATCGTCTCAGTTGTGCGACTGGATTCGTGATAGCCTAACAGAAAGGCCACAGTTCGAAGTAATTGACAGAAAGCCGTCGAGTAAAACAGAAGGAACTTATAGCGTTCCAAAAGGAAGTGTAACAGTTACCCTGCTGTTCCTGATCTACATAAACGAGTTAGGGGACAATTTTACCAGTCATCTTAGATTTTTGACAGATTGTTCTGTCATTTACCGTCTTGGAAAGTCATCAGCTGATCAAAACCAGTAGCAAAATAATTTAGAAATCTCTATATGTGTGCATTTTGAGCGAAACGAATGCAGGGAGGGACGCAAGGGGAGAGGTGGGGGATGGGGAGAGGCTCGTGGGGGTCATGACTCTCACAGAGATTAATAGCTCGATATTTAACAGTAATAAACGTATAACCACTCGCTTGCCGAAAGATCCCTACGTCAGAACTGAGAAATAGCAAGGGTCACAGCAACACAAGAAAGGAAATAGCCAGCCGGAGTGGCCGTGCGGTTCTAAGCGCTACAGTCTGGAACCGCGAGACCGCTACGGTCGCAGGTTCGAATCCTGCCTCGGGCATGGATGTGTGTGATGACCTTAGGTTAGTTAGGTTTAAGTAGTTCTAAGTTCTAGGGGACTGATGACCTCAGTAGTTAAGTCCCATAATGCTCAGAGCCATTTGAACATTTGAAGGGAAATAGAGATGACCCGTTTAAATATAAACCCATATCGCTTATATCAATTTGCAGTAAGATTTTGGCACATATACTGCTTTCAAACATTATGAAATATCTCGGAGAAAATGATATGTTGGCATAGACCACGGATTCAAAGAAATACGTCTCTGTTTATCGGACTTCGTGTATTGTGTAATATGAAGGAAGAAGGCAACGCAGTGGTATATTAAAAACCGTCAGCACGGCAAAAGTCGTGAAACACGAGGAGGAACTGTGGTCTAAGAGAAATCCAGGGGAGCGGTGGCTGCGATAAGGCGCGGAAAGTGCGGGTCGCAGCATTCGCGGCGGTGCGTGCGGCCGTGAGTCAGCGAGGCTGGCCGAGCGAGCGGGCGGGCACGCGATCGCCAGTGTGTGCCGTGCCTATCTGGACGGTGTACGTCAGCCGATAGCGCGCTTCCCAGGGCCCGCCCTCGACGCCGAGATAAGCGCTCGCTCGTCGCTCCTCGCTCGCCAAAAGCCGGCCCGGCCGGGGGATGCGAGGCGAAACACGTCGCGATCTCAGGCGGCCTACACTCGCTGGCGACACCAGCAGAAAACGGTGAAGGAAACGCCGCGCCTCTCTGCACTCGGCCTTAACAGCGAGGGGTGGCGCTCGTATGCTCATACTCTTCCTGAAAAATATTCAGTCAGTTCAGAAACTACCCTCCCCAGGCAGTTACGACGTAGGAAGCTAGTTGTTGTAACTTCGACCCAACTGCCCACCGCCTTCGAACCTTCATCTTTGTATTGGTTGTCCGTTATTTTGTAAAGTTACTCTACCGTGTATAAACCACAAGCGTCCAACAAGGAGGGGTGCCGGCAGAAAATGGAATATTTAAAAGTAACAATGGGACTTTGAGGCATCCGATTTTGTAAAGAAGCGTACTGGATTTTTTGTTTGGATGGTTGGCAGTACCTTTCGTTGTAGCTTCTCATACACTGAAGTTACAAAAGACAGTGGATACCTCCTAGGATCGTGTCAGAACTCATTTATCTCCGCGTAGTACAGCAGCTTGACGTGGCCTGGACTCAGCAAGTATTTGGAAGCTTTCTGCAGAAATATTGACCTATGCTGCCTCCATAGCCGTCTATTGCTTGCGAAAGTGTAGCCGCTGCAGGATTTTGTGCGCGAACTGACCTCTCGATTGTTTCCCAAAATGTTCGATGGGATTCATTTCCGACTATTTGGATGGCCAAACAATGTGCTCGAATGGTCCAGAACCTTCTTCGATGATGATGACGGCCGGCCGCGGTGGCTGTGCGGTTCTAGGCGCTACAGTCTGGAACCGCGCGACCGCTACGGTCTCAGGTTCGAATCCTGCCTCGAGCATGGATGTGTGTGATGTCCTTAGGTTAGTTAGGTTTGAGTAGTTACAAGTTCTAGGGGACTGATGACCTCAGATGTTAAGTCCCATAGTGCTCAGAGCCATTTGAACCATGATGATGACGATGATGTTTGTTTTGTGGGCGCTCAACTGCGCAGTTATCAGCGCCCATACAAATTCCCAACCTTTCCTCAGTCCTAACTCGCCACTTTCATGAATGATGAAGAAATGATGAGGACAACACAAACACCCAGTCATCTCGAGGCAGGTGAAAATTCCTGACCCCGCCGGGAATCGAATCTGGGATCCCGTGCTCGGGAAGAGAGAGAGCGACCGCGAGACTACGAGCTGCGGACATCTTCGAACTAGTGGCGAACATTTGTGGCCCTGTTTGGAAACTTGGAGTCCATGAATGGCGGCAAATGGTCTCCAAGTAGGCGAACGTAAACATTTACAGTCAATGACTACTTCAGTTGGACCACCCAGTCTATTCCATATAAACACAGGCCACACCATTATGAAGGCACCATCAGCTTGCACAGTTACTTGCTGACAACTTGGGTCCATGGCTTCGTGGGGGTCTCCGCCACACTCGTAATCCCGATACCTACTATCAGCTTCTACAAACTAAAATCGTCTCTCATCTGACCAGGCCACAGTTTTAGAGTCGTCTAGGGTCCAGTCGATGTGGTCATTAGCCCATCAGAGGCCTGCAGGCGACGTCGTATTGTTAGCGCACTGGTTGAGCGGCTGGCCACCCCGATGGACTGAGGGGCTGCCAACAGTTCTCCCCCAACGACTGTCCAGCAAACATGTCGCGTATGGGCATGTGCAGCAGGCACCTGGTTTATACAGCATGCTGACTGCGACACGACACGACGAAGGCTGGAATTTGCACTGCAAATCCGCTACTTGATGTCCACAGGTGGCCTTTTCCGATGAATCACCTTTTATGTTTCAGTGGACACATGGCCGTTGGCGTGTAGAGAGTGAAACATTTGAAAGTAAACACCCTGCAACAATTGTCGGAAGTATCAAGGCTGGAGGGCTTTCTCTGGGTGATATCGTAATTCTGTAAAGCACAATGGATCAGCGCCTGCATGCGTTTATCCCTGGGGACCATGTCCATCCCTACACCCAGTTCGTTTCGCCTCAGTACAAGGCACATCAGCAGGACAATGCAAAGTGTCACACAGCTGGTCGTGTCCATATGTGGTTCCAAGAGGACGAGGAGTTCGCTGCAAGCTCCTTGTCACCAGTCTCTTCGGATTAAAGGCCAATTGGGAATCTGTGGGACCACCGGATCCTCCAACAAAAAGCATGGCCAGCTGGCCATGGCACTCGAGTGCTCGTGGCTCTGCAACCTTGTCGGTACCTCATTAATTCTTCTTCCTGCACGTCCACACCACAGAAAGTGGTTATTCTGGCTTTTGACGGGTTGTCACATTAATTTGACTGCACGATCTGAACGGTGATTTTGCTAAGTGGGGACAAACTGCAGTTCTCTACAAGGTTAGGAGCAAAAACTGTAGAAAGGACATCTGGTTGGAAATACGTTGCAGAATATCTACTACTACTTGAAGATGGAAATAAAAGATCCTCGACAGTGACATTCATATCAGCACCAGGCACTAGCATGGGGTAAGCCAGATGACTATACATATCATTCTCCATAACAACTGACACTCTCCGTATCGCGTATGTCAGGCCTTATTGTCTTTGGAACTGCCTCCTGCAGCGACAGTTTTACTGGGATTCCTGTCAGCCATACTATTCACAGGTGAGGCAACATTTACGATGGGCAGTACCATCGATCTTCACAACAGCACATATGGCCTATGGAGAATCCCCACGGTATGGTGGCAGCCATCAGCACCGATTCAGCCGCGACGTATGGGAGGGAATTATTTGGGACCAATCAGCCTTCTAAAGACATTTGCACTTCCTGCAGGTGACGCTGCCTCCCCTGCTAGGTGAAGTGCCTTTGGTGTGTGTGGCTAGCAGAGAATGGTGCTCCAGCTCTCTAGCCTTCTGAGTGTGGAGCTAAAACACTAGTACAGAAGAGCAGTCCAACTTTCCTGGTGTTCTCATGTGTGCTGTCAATCATTGAAACCTACATTGTCGGAAGTCTTTCATCTCTGACTTCAAGTGGGTAAGTGGGTGTAGCGCCTCATCAAACACCCCCTCCAGCCCGTGAGGAACGCTTTTCCGGTTGTATGTCCGTAACACATTTTTGCTGCTTATTCTCACATGGGTGGTTTGCTGTTGTTTGTCCTTACTTAGTAAAATCATCCTGTATACTTTCCGAAACGTATCACATACCCGCAGCACTGCACTGAACGACATTATATCAGTATTTACATCATTTTCAGACTGATAATTACAGCTATTACAAGACATATGTCTTTATATTGGCTAGTATCTCGAGGTATGTTTGGCAAGAGTAAGTCATTAATGCCTGTTTAATGCCTATTTTTCTCTGGGCAGCATGTCACATGAAGTGTGAACGCGCGGACGAAAACGGTTAGTCTACAACGACAGGCGCCGTCCACATAGTGGTGCTTTTACGACCTTGCAGGAAACATCAGATCGTCAAGTTTGTGACGTGTTTGACGTTTTGGTGGGAATACTCTTCATCGTAGAGAAAAAAACAACCTACACACTAACAAATAAAAATATCTGCAATAATACCCGTTACACGCTGTACAATACACGAAAATAATTGCGATGCACTTTCATCATTCTCGATTTCTCTGTTTTTTGGAACTCGCTTTTTCTTTTGTGGCATTGGCTTTGTTTGCACATCACTTTAGTTTTTTCACATGTCACACAATTTGTCTTTACAGAAATTTTACTGAGTTTTCAGCACTGTGCTTTTGTGCATTCGCGAAGTTGGCTGCACTTATAATCCAGACAAAAAACAAATGTACACCGAAAAACACACAGTTGAATGGAAACACCCCCTCCAGCCCGTGAGGAGGAAAGAAAGGGAAATCGTCCCATTCTTTCTATGGAGACAACTTCTGTCTGTGTGTGTGTGTGTGTGTGTGTGTGTGTGTGTGTGTGTGTGTGTGTGTGAAGGTTTAGAAAAAAGATGTGAAGTACAAAGAACGCAAAAAAACGTTCTAAGGGTGAAATTACAACCAAGTTTCTTTTTGACTTAAACCCATGCTAACAACTAGGGAAGAAACCTGTCGACTTCAGACTACCTAAAAAAAAAGAGGAATAAACACCGTTAGTAAATTGTACATCAGTCCAGAGCAAAAAACTGTTTTCAATCTGCAAATAACAAAATTTAGAAACGTTTTATGTATACCATATTTACAGAAACAACACTTAAGATGCCTTGTTAATAACAAAGAAATGCTTATGGCGTAAAATTCTGCTAAACTGCATAGTACGCTTAAGAAAAAGTAAATACCAATTGACAAATTATTTATTTTTTGTTTTATTTGCATCTTTCCTGTATTGTTCGTGTGGATGCTGAGCTGTTGTAGAACTTTGCATTCCTCTGCAGCCACAATGCACGTTGTCTTGAAAAAGGATATCGCTGCTGGGATATGCTCCGGTTTGGGCCATATGTGTGAATATGAGAAAGAGAGAGAGAGAGAGAGAGAGAGAGAGAGAGAGAGAGAGAGAGAGAGAGAGAGAATGTTGCTGCGACCGGTTTCGTGAAACAAGTGAACGGTTGAAAGATGTTTAGCACACATGGTCGTCATAGCCTGCATCTTTACTCAGAAAGTATACTAATTCCAAAAGCAGACGTAATAATCTGTCTGAAAGGCACTAGCGAATGTCTCATGGTCGAATGTGATTCTGGAGACTTCCTCGGTAGCTGACCCTCTTCAGCTAGCAGCCTTTGTTGCACACGGTTCTTAATTTTTTTGAGTGCACTGCCACTATCTTCAATGTTTATCCTTGCCCAGATGTTTAGACTGGAACCTGTGTAAGTGTTGATGTTACATTTCTCTAAGTGTACGTGTCAAAATGTAATGCAGATACCACGCTTTACAACATACGCCCCTTATGTTGGTCCCCTGTGTCAACGAAATCTCCAGCTGTCTCGATTTGTGTTATCTTCTGTTCATCAGTAAATATGTGTACAAATCTTCCATTAGCCGAAATCGTTATTAATGACGTCTTAAAGATGGTCCTTGATGACCGAGTATCCCTCAGACATCATATGCGATCTCTAACATTGTGCCATAACCTGCCGCACTTGTTCCGTTTTCTTCGTTATCGAAAGCGTTCCAATCAATTTCTAAACACATTTTCTGCCAATGACTTCTTTTCGAAACACTTTTATCAGACACAGCGGAAATCTCTGCTATCTCCGTCTCCACAGACTGCAACAAAATTCAATGTTCATCTATTCCTTCATTAGGTATGTGTACTCTTGCAGGCTACTTCGTTCTATTACATTTGTAGTTAACTGTAATACTAATGGGCGTGTAAACACTTAGAGCTAGTGACATTTATATAACATGGCTCAGAATAACCACTTGGCAACTTTGCAAATCTAACAACAATTGAATAATGAAAACTAGACGAATTTCTGACATTTTACCGAAGACCACGACGACGACTATTTGTGTAATGTGTAGAGTGAAAAATGTACAGAAAGTAGAAGTGGTGGAAGTGTGGAGCAGCTAGTGTAGAAGTTCCAAATCGACGGTTTTTTTTTTCTTCAACAGCCTGCTTTCCCGATGAACACTGAGATGTTATTGAAGTGGTAAGGAAAAATATGAAAGTAAGCACCAAAGATCCAAAGTTCGAGTCCCGGTCCGCCACATAGTTTTAATTTGCCAGGAAATTTCAGAAGATTCACTATTAATAAACTGGAAAGCTCATTAACAAATATAAGTAAAATAGTTTTAGGTAAAATTCCCAGTTTTTGACTTTCTGATTATCATGAGTTTCCAAGTCTCCGCTGTGTTAGACCGAGCTAGATAGACATTGGCGCGTACTCGGGAGGAGAAGGGCTTAAATCCCTGCCCTACCAACATGTTTTCCATGGTTTCGCTAAATATAGTAAACCAAACGTTGAGTTGATTCTTTAAATAAGACTACTGACGGTTTATTTCTTTACCTTCACCTCTTTTTCACCTAAAACTACTTCTCTAATGACCACATTGTGAACAGGGCGTTAAAATCGATTTTTTATAAGTGCCTTCCTATCAATGTGTCACTGTACAAGCAGCGCAACAGTCCAGAAAAACCAAAAAATTTGATAAAAGTAAAATGCGGGATATCTAACCCAAGCACAAAGACGACCCGAGTCATTTGCAAACGATGTGGATATTTTAACCTAAGGCATTTACATTGGAATGACTCACTTTGTAATCCAGTAAACAATCAGTGAGTACGAACAGTAACATAAGACGGAAAACAGATACAATCGAGGAGTAGCTACTCCACACAACAATTGAGAAAGTTAGTATAAAGTTTAATTTTCGCAAAATAACATCACGGGATTTGCAGGATGTTGTTCCAATATTTAGTATGTAACATAAAAACAGTGGTTGGAGAAGAACAACAAGTATGTAGACCTGGACGATCAACAATATTTACTCCCAGATAGGTTATAGAAAAGAAATAGGATTTTGGAAAAGGCTTATGACACTGTTAGAAGGGAAAAGATATGACCTCCGCAGTGCTTTTTAATACAGTCGTACAGTCATGGACAACATCATAAAGAAAGTTCGACAAGGGTCAACAGCAAGTGATACGAAAATCATAGCATACGCACATCGTGTGATGATTTGGGCAGGAAATGAGTAGAAATCGGAAGAACAACTAAACATATGGCAGAAAATAGCTGAAGAAGCAGGCATGGAAGTAAGCTTAACAAGAAGTGAAGTAATCAAAATCAGCAAGAAAATTGACAAAATTAAAGATGTAAGTTGCAATTGAAAATTTTTTAAAGAAGCAGTTGTTCCAGATATCTAGGAAGTAAATTAACCAAGAAAGGAAAAATTAAGAGTGAAATTTCGGAGAGAATAGAAATTTGTTCTACATTTTATTGTGGTGTGTCGGACGTAAATACAAACACGAAAATACCTCCCAAAGTAAATACTATCATATAAAATTCATATTATAGTCCAGTTTTGACCTATGGATCAGAATATTGGATTTAGACAAAGAAAGAACTGAGCAATAGAAATGCGCTTTCTACGAGGGCAAGACATGAAACTACAGTAGTTTGCAACGTCGGCGATATGACAAACGCTGCGATACTAAGAGCCCAGAGTCAGAAGCACGGCCGCCGCGGCCGCTGGTACACGCCCAGCATCCATTACGGCAGTCGGACACTCCCGAGAACGCTCGGGTCATTAATTGCGACAGTAATTACACCTGGCCACACAGCGACAGCCGCTTATTTATGACGCTGACGGTGGTCGCTGCACACGCCGGGCTCTTCGGCCCAACATCGAGCGAGTTTACAATGGCGCTCTGTTGCTTGCAATACTTTGTTTTTTTTCCTTTTTTTTTCTTGAGAGACTCGCCGGACAGAGAACACTGTTTGGGATCACATTAACGAACAATGAGACTGTACCACAACCTTCAGATCAACCCGAGATTTCGCAGCAGCTGTTATTTTGTTTTCATTTCTTTTATCTTGATACTGATCAATTACGATGACATAACAGTTTCAGCTCCTAGTTTTCCTTTGTTCTTTCGTATTTTCCCACTCTTTCATTTTCTCCCCATATTATCTTTCCATTTCTTCTGTCCGTTTGGTCCTGATATCTTATTTATTCATATAAATTTTGATTTCATCTAAATTTCATATTTAAAAAAAATGATTTCAGATCACAGTAATGTAGGTTGGCTGCTGCTCAGGGAAGAAGCAAATTACAGATCGAGGGACATTAGCTTTTCTTTTCTAGCAGTTAAGGTAACTTTTTTTCTTTCTACTAATTCATGGTACAAATGAAAAAAATCAAGTCGCACAGTAGTACTGAATTTACGTTAGTTTGTGGCTCACTTGTAACTAACTACATTAACCTACCCTGCTAGGAGAGAAAGCAGTGATAAAGGATTGTTCAGCATGAGCCATTGTGAATTACTTTATTCATGACATTGTTGTTGTTGTGGTCTTCAGTCCAGAGACTGGTTTGATGCATCTCTCCATGCTACTCTATCCTGTGCAAGCTTCTTCATCTCCCAGTACCTACTGCAACCTTCTGAATCTGATTAGTGTATTCATCTCTTGGTCTCCCTCTACGATTTTTACCCTCCATGCTGCCCTCCAGCTCTAAAATGGTGATCCCTTGACGCCTCAGAACATGTCCTACCAATCGATCCCTTCTTCTAGTAGAGTTGTGCCACAAATTTCCCTTCTCCACAGTTCTATTCAGTACCTCCTCATTAGTTTTGTGATCTACCCGTCTAATCTTCAGCATTCTTCTGTAGCACCACATTTCGAAAGCTTCTATTTTCTTCTTGTCCAAACTATTTATCGTCCATGTTTCACTTCCATACATGACTACACTCTATAAAATACTTTCAGAAACGACTTCCTGACACTCAAATCTATACTCGATGTTAACAAATTTCTCTTCTTCAGAAAAGCTTTACTTGCCATTGCCAGTATACATTTTGTATCCTCTCTACTTCGACCATAAGCAGTTATTTTGTTCCTCAAATAGCAAACCTCATCTACTACTTTAAGCGTCTCATTTCCTAATCTAATTGCCTCAGCATCGCCCGACTTAATTCGACTACATTTCATTATCCTCGTTTTGTTTTTGTTGATGTTCATCCTAATATCCTTCTTTCAAGACACCGTCCATTTCGTTCAACTGCTCTTCCAGGTCGGCTGCTGCCTCTGACAGAATTACAATGTCATCGGCGAACCTCGAAGTTTTTATTTCTTCTCCATGGATTTTAATACCTACTCCGAATTTTTCTTTTGTTTCCTTTACTGCTTGCTCAGTATACACATTGAATAACATCGGGGATAGCCTATAACCCTGTCTCACTCCCTTCCCGACCACTACTTCCCTTTCATGCCCCTCGACTCTTATAACTGCCATCTTGTTTCTGTACAAACTGTAAATAGCCTTTCGCACCCTGTATTTGACCCCTTTCACCTTCAGAATTTGAAAGAGTGTATTCCAGTCAACATTGTCGAAAGCTTTCTCTAAGTATACAAATGCTAGAAAAGTAGGTTTGCCTTTCCGCAATATATCTTGTAAGATGAGTCGTAGGGTCAGTACTTCCTCACGTGTTCCAACATTTCTACGGAATCCAAACTGATCTTCCTCTAGGTCGGCTTCTACCAGTTTTTCCATTCGTCTGTAAAGAATTCGCGTTAGTATTTTGCAGCTGTGACTTATTAAACTGATAGGTCGGTAATTTTCACATCTGTCAACACCTGCTTTCTTTGAGATTAAATATTCGAAAGACTTGGTGCCCTAGAGAGGCAGACGATTAATCCATAATACACCTTATCAAACTTCTTGGGCGGAGGGGTAGAGAGGGGGGGGGGGGGGGGGGGGGCTGGGAGCGTGGAAGTTCTTACGATCACAGGAATATCGTAGAGACCAGAGATTGGAAGCGACTTGCCTTGGTGTGGGAAAAATTGTGTTAGATGGGCACATAGAGCTTGCAGCGTATGAGGGCGATGAAGGGGAGGGGGGAATGCGAGGGAGGCTGACAATCAGCGAACGCCTATAAGTTCAGAGGTAACATACTTTGAGAGGTGCATTGGGGTCGTAATGCCTCTTGATCGACGATAATTCTCTTCTGCATTGAGACGTTGTGGGGGATGAATTTTTCGCAAGTGGATACAAACACTGCATCGATTAGCCTCGTATGAATGCTATACAACATGCCTGGAATGCATTGGGGAGAAGAACTGCCACAACTAAGGGCTCTCACGAGAGCTTCGCACACCCTTCTCAGGAAAAGGACTGCCTACCAACAAGCCTCGTGATCCACATCACGTAGTGTCTGCCACGTCGCTGACAGAAGAGTAGCAATACCCCACACCACTTGTTTCCCATTTGTAGAAGACCATTTTTGCTTTAATTCTTTATTAAAACACTATGTTTTTATTTCAGAACACTTCTTTACGTGTTTTGCACACTGTACTGTGCGAAAAGGTTTGTGATTAATTTTTCCGATAATAAAACCTTCCACAGCAACACTTTCTTTCCCTATTTGTTTGCTCATAACTAGTTTAATGACTGAAGCCCCATTATCAAGCGTTCATGCATGCTGGAGCCAGAAACACTACTACTAGTACTACTGCTACTCCACTTTTCTTGTTGTTGTTCTTCTTCTGCTAAAGCGCTACCTCATTCCATAGAACTTCTTACGCAATATTCAGTAAATACCTTTCATGACGATTTCCAACTTCTGGACAGTAGTGTGGTAAAACACTGTTGTTTCGTTATTTTTTTTCAATAATGTGGGGCCACAGTCATAATATATTTCTTTAAAGTCAGTACCGCCATTATACTGTTTTTTTTTTATTTGCAGTGTTACATTTAAACGATCATGATTTCGGCTTCAAAGTGCCATTATCAAGTGTTTTAAGTGTTATACAGTGCCCAAGATAGTATACTGTCGTATTTAAAATACACTATTAGACACATTGTTTAAGGGTCGATATTTCTGTTAGTCAAGATGGTACGCTCAGTGATAAAACAAAGCAATTGGCTTTACCAGAAATATCGACTCTTAGACAATATTTCTTATACTGTATTTTAAATACGACAGTATGCCATCTTAGCCACTGTATAACACTTAAAACACTTGATAATGGCACTTTGAAGATGAAATCATGATGGTGTAAATGTAACACTGCAAATAAAAAAAATAAAAAAGTCCAATAGCGGTACTGAGTTTAAAGAAACTGGTGTTTCGGTTTCCAAGTTTACCAAAGGTAAACATTTAGATTTCTTGTGTCTTGAATGAAGTTTATCTATCCGATAACTTACCTCACAAATTTTCTTAGACTGCAGCTGAAATATGTTGTACACATCCTAGTCGTCCATGTCTGATACTGTCTGTAGATTAGCTGAATATTTACACAGTCGTTCAGAGAGAATGCAAGGATTTCAATCTATAGTCTCGTTGTTTATATGATGGCCCGAGTTATCGTCCACAGCCGACACTGCATCGTCTTAAACGACGCAATGTACAAGCCACACGATAACACTGGCCATCATGTATCAACGTGTGACATAGACGCTCCCCTGTTTGTAAATAATGATTTTAGGTCACGTTTCAGGGACAATAAAAAAATACTTTCTTAATCAGTTATGCAGTAAATACTAAATAATAGCCGTCTGATGACAGGACAGCAACTGCTAAACAGAAATATTCGTCTCACGTAAAACGAAATTTCCATGCCATTTTTTCCTCGAAAACAAAAACACTATCAACATCCAAAGTATGATTATCGAAAATAGTTTCATAGTCCACTGTTTGGAGTACAGTGCTATTATTCAATTTTTTCTCGTATCAGTAAGACGAAATGATCTAAAATTCTTTCTAATCTTGCGTATTTTACCAAAGAACTGTTAACAACTGCACTGCTCGTTTTCTTGGAGCTCCGTATTCATTGCATGGTAATGCAAGTAACATATTCACCTGTCACGTTTATTATAAACATTTATATTTATGCGCTCTTTGTATGGATTCTGGGTATCTACGACTGACATGTCTAAGGGAAAATACTAGGCCTTATTGGTTATATTAAATTGGGAAATTAAACCAGCTTGCAAAGTGTTGTTGCACATAATAAGAACAGGTTATCCTCTACACCTCTTCAATAAGGACTATGAAGAGGGATAAAGACCTAGCTGAGATCAATGGTTGTGTAAAGAGCTTAAAAACGATAACGAAGCTGCTAGTATGTTCTCATTAACCCTTCTGATAACATCAAGATCTATAAAATTAATTCAACATTGTTCTCATTATTAAAGGAACAGGAATTATAATCCATATATCAAATCTTTGATCGCCATTGTCGTTTCCATTAGCTCGGGGTGGAGAGATACTTGAATATTTCAGGAACCGGCTGCCCTTGTGATGGTTTTTTAACGTCGGTGATTACTGATAGATAGATCCTGTTTTTCGATACATGCTGAACAACTCAGATGCCGGCCGTTGTGACCTAGCGGTTCTAGGCGCTTTAGTCCAGAAACGCGCTGATACTGCGGTTTCAGGTTCGAATCCTGCCTCGAGCATGGATGTGCGTGAAGTCCTTAGGTTAGTTAGGTTTAAGTAGTTCTAAGTGTAGGGGACTGATGACCTCAGACGTTAAGTCCCATAGTGCTTAGAGCCAATTGACCATTTGAACAGCTCAGATTTTCCTGGGCTGAGATGGACTGGAAAAAAACGTTCAAATGTGTGTGAATCTTATGGGAGTTAACTGCTAAGGTCATCAGTCCCTAAGCTTACACATTACTTAACCTAAATTATCCTAAGGACAAAGACACACAAATCCAGGCCGGAGGGAGGACTCGAACCTCCGCCGGGACCAGCCGCACAGTCCAAGACTGGAACAACGTCCACTTGGTTACGTCAGATAAAAAGACAATCCTCTTGAACAACTGAAGCAGCGTCGTTGACATGCATGTGCTCGAAGAAATGTCAAATCAAATGACTTGCACCATGCCTAGAGCAGCACGGCGTTAGAAACCAGAGTTCCTATCAGAATATACATTTTCAGTTTTCCAATCGAGTTGGCGATACGATTTATCAGCTACAAACTGCACAAATTCTCCATGAGATGGCACGGCCATTGATTGCCTTGGACACTTTTGCATGTCTTGACCAGAGTATTTATGCACTTGTTATGCCTCACGCGTTTCACCTTTCGCCATTTTCTTTCACCATTTACAAAGGCTACAAAAATACATAAAATGGTATCAATGAAAGATCATTTTGATAATATCACAACATGTACATCACACACTGATATGAAACACTCACCATAAGTACATAATATCATTCGTGCGTAATAACGCAAATTGGTCTGTCCAGTACGGATACAAAGTACCTCCTCAACTTGCTGCTCATCTCAGAAGATTGATTAGATACTTTGTACCCATACTCCAAAAATCAATTTGAGTTATTACTCACGAATCGCACTATGTATTTCTGGTGAGTGCTGAAATGTTTCAATGTGTAATATACATATTGTACTAAAAGTGGCGATGAAAAAGTTTCCGTTTGAGGGTGTTGCTGCTACGTATATGCAATGTAGCGCGACTCCGATGCGGGTATATAAGCACCAACCCTTCGGCAACGGATTAATACTGCATACGTGTCTTCCCGATGTGCGTGAGGCAACTGCGGAATCGTGAACTATGTTGACATTAATACAAAATGCGTCGAATCAGGAAGGACCAAAGGACGACTACTTGTAGACATCCATCGGTGAACAAAGAAGATGTACGGGACAGCATGTCTGCCGAAAACCACTGTTTGGCATGGTGCGCCAAGTTCCGTGCTCATTCGACACAAGACGCCGGTTGATCTAGGAGGTGAACCTCATCCATTATGGACAACAACAAAGCGGACAGTTGATGATGCGATTAGGGCGGACCGACGCAAAACTATTCGTGAGCTAGCGAAGCACTTCGCGTCAGCTTAGGCAGGACGCAACACGTTATCCGACAGAAGTTAGGTTACCGTGAGGTCTGCAGCCAATAGATACTCCGGGCGTTGAATGCCAAACAAGAAGCAAACCGCATGGCTGTTTGGCTGAAACGCCTCATGCGTTTCAGAGTTGAAGGCAACACTCTTGAGAGCAGTGTTGCAGGCGACCGAAGCTGGTGCCACCACCGGGAACTGGAGTCGAAAGCTTTGACGATTCAGTGGTGTCGTCCATCGTTCTCTCGGCCCAAAAATTCAAGAGCCAGTCATCCGCTGGAAAGCTGATGCTTGCCTTGTTCTTTGATTACCGAAGCCTACAGCTTATTGATTTCGAGGAACCTGGTGTCTTCCATCACTGCGGAATGGTACTGCGCAATGCTGGAGAAACTACGGCTTGCAACTAGGGTGAAAGGTACAGGAAAACTGCGACAATTGGTGCTGATGCTTCTTGATAACACAGGTACCAAAACCGCAAATGTCGTAACGCAGAAGTTACGCCGAGTCAAGTGGGAGACAGTGGAGTACCCGCCCCGCTGTGTCTGTGATCCTTCCCATGCGATTATCACGTTTTCGGCCCTCAAAAAAGGCCTTGAAGAGTCGACGATTACTGTCAGGCAAGGATGTGCGGCAGGCAGTTAAGGACTTCTTCACGCAGCAGGACATGGTGTTCTACCAATCGGGTATCTTCAACTTGGTGCGTCGGCGGGATTGATTGCCTCAATGGTAACCGCGATTTTGTGTAATTGGCATACTGATTCTGTAGGAACTGAAACATTTTAATCGCCCCTTAAATTTCGATACCAGTTTACGTATTTTTGTAGCTTCTGAAAATGGCGAAAGCCGAAATGCCGAAGGCATAATAAAAGGATGTTCTAGAATTCTTTCTTTACTTGCTGCAAGCGTTGGACTTGTGTGTCCCCGTTGCCTAATTCCAACACGGCCAGATCCTTCATAATATTACAGGAGACTTGAAGAAAATCCGTTCAATTTTTCAAGACTGTATATCCTATATGAATAAAAGGCGGAAACATGAGATAAATTTTGACTTACACACTTATACTAAAAGTTTACTTCGGGGTCAGTTGTTTTCAGTGCATGGTGGTTGTCGGTACGGGAGCGCGCTGGCTCTTCATTGACTAGGGTCGTGGAGTCCACGTCGCGTTAACACAATGAAACATATTCCGCCTTCTCCGATTCAGCAGATGAAACTCAATCACAACAGTACGGCGTGATTTTTGTAGAAATGCGGCACTGCACTTGCTACAGCTCAAGGGCGAACCTCGCTTTTGCCATTGGCTCCCAAGATTACTCATCTCAAGGTGCGGTTATTCTGTGCGGGTTCGTCAAAGAGAACATCTATGTGCCTCCCATCCCAAGAGCTTTGAATTGTGACGGCACAAAGCTTCAGCAGCAGCACATGCAGCACATGCTACACCTCCAGACATGCCCACAGAAGTATGAGACGAGTTTGACAACAGCCTGGCTTTTATAGTAATAACTCCACAGACAGCTGTATTTAAACTAGTTTTATAAGGACACCACCTGTTTCGTAGCTTGTAGCCACATCATTAGGTGCACGTGAACATACGAAAATGGTACGAAACATGGCATCGATTGTGAAAGGACCACCCTCCTTAGTTAACACCACAATATTCTTAGGGTGCATAGTGAATGAATAAAAAGTTGAACGAGAGAAAACTTCTGCATATAAGTATTGGCTCTGAGCACTATGGGGCTTAACATCTGATGTCATCAGTCCCCTAAAACTTAGAACTACTTAAACCTAACTAACCTAAGGACATCACACGCATCAATGCCCGAGGCAGGATTCGAACCTGCGACCGTAGCGGTAGCGCGATTCCAGACTGAAGCGCCTAGAACTGGTCAGCCACCAGCGGCCGGCATATAAATATTAAAAGAGGGTAACCAACATGGTGGAGAATATAGACGGCTCAACCTTCACAGTTGAAACCTTAATGTCCGTAGGGCGGGTAGTCAGTGTGTTCAAGAATGTTTTAAATGAAGCTATTTAGGGAGTCCTTATTACAAAATGTACTACTACAGCTGCGGATCCCTCCTAATCGAAATAGTGCCAAATTCTGTCCAGACCACACGGTCGTTTGCAATATCCTGGATGTTTATAGTGAACATTTGTCAAACGTATATGAAAATTTTGATATTAAATTGTAAAAAGTATGTCAAGATTGCTTATGCATGCATATAACAAATTTATCCCTGTAAAATCGGGTGGTTCTTTAGAAAACAAAAAAAGAAACTGTAGGCGTATGTCTAACTTCAAATTTACCCGTCGTTCCTATTCGTGTAGAACATGTCTTCTGAAAGCGGCTCAGTCTTTTAGAAACACCATGTTCTGTGCGCAAAATTTGCACATCTTCAGGCCTACTGCCTATAAGTCACTGTGAGAAAAACTGAGAAACCAGTAGTACTTAGTTACAATGGACAGTCATGAAGCCGTCGGAATTAGTGGTGTTGCAGTTCTTACATTCCAACGATTGCATTGTGCCCACCATGACAGCTGTACGTACTGGAATGTTCGTCTAATTCGTCGATGCTTGGGCAGTTGTCGCCAGAGCCCAAATCAAACTAGATAAAAAAAAAACGCACTAAGAAGGAACTATCGGAACGTACAAATTAACAAATGATTATAATTTCAGCAAAAAATTAATGATTTTTTTCAAGATAAGAGCTTCAAAAATTGCGCCAGTCACTAACTCGTTTTTACACTCTGACCTTTATGCGCCCAGCTACATCATCAATATCCGGAGCTGGTTGGCTCTGGCCTTAATACTCCAAACGTTCTCAACTGGGGAGACATCCGGCGATCTTGTTGGCCGAGGTAAGGTTTTGTAAGCACGCAGAATAGCAGTGGAAAATCTCGCCGTTTTCGGGCGACCATTACCCTGATGAAGTTCAAGCTCGGGATAGCTCACCATCAAGGGCAACATATAGAGGCGTACAACTTCGTCGCCGTATCTGTGTGCTGTAAGAGCGCCGTGAGAACCAAATGGGCCTGCTATGAAAAGAAATGGCATCCCAGACCAGGATGCCGGGCAGGATGGCGGACGACCGTCAGATTGGTATCCTACCGCTGTCCAGGCCGCCTACAGCCAAATCTTCGGCCTAGAATCTCATTGAGTAGAGTATAATTGCCTTCAGTGATGAGTCCGGCTTGGAACTGAGCCCCGATGAGCGGCGGAAACGTGTCTGGAGACGACCTGGACAGCGGCGGGATACCAGCCTGACTGTTTCCAGCCATACGGTCCGACAACCAGACGCAATGGCCTGAGGTGCCATTTCATCTCGGAACAGAATCACTTTGGTTGTCATCCGCGACACCCTTATAGCACCACGGAACGTCAACGACCTTCTGTGCCGATTTATTGCCCTTCGTGGCAAGCACACATATCAGAAAAATACTGCTTCTCTTCGTGCTTGCAAAACCCTACCTTACCCATCAAGGCCACCGGATTTCTCTCCAATTGAAAGCATTTGGAGTATTATGGCGAGGATCCTCTAACCAGCTCGGGATTTTGACGATCCAACGCGCCACTTGGACAGAATTCGGCATGATGTACTTCGGGAGGACATCTAACAACTCTACCAATCAATGCCAAGCCAAGTAGCTTGGAGTACAAGGGACAGAGGTGGACTAACGCTTTAGTGACTTGCTCAATTTGCGACGCTCTTTGTCTTGAATGACTCATAATTTTTTTATGAAATTGTAACAATTTGTTTGTGTAGATGCACATCACATCTACCGATTTCCGGCGCTTTCTGATAATTCCTTGTTGGTGCGTCGTTTCTGTTATGTTAGAGAGTATATTAAAATAATTTTTCTTTGCTCACCAACTGAAGGCTGTTCACTCTCTGACAAGGAGGGAAGAGAAGCAATAATGAACACTCCATCGTAAATTTTCATAAACCAACAGTCATCTCATTAACCTGAGCAAACGTTTCGGTGCACGATAGAGATAACAGAAGTTGAGTGCTGGAGAATCGGTGGAGTCAAGACGGAGCATATTATTCTCTCCCCACCCCCACCGCCCCGACATGTGTCTCAGGCTCCACTGTGTACATACCTAGTGTGGCGCACGTGTGCTGCTCGACCAGGATGGTCTTGGCCGTCAAGAGAGGTATCCGGAGGATAGGGCAGGGACCGGGTCTGGGAGTGGGAGGCTCTGTTTGTTTGTCGTGCTCTTAATCTCACGACAGTCTGTATACGCGACGAAGAGGGGTGTTGAATTTTTCAAAAGGACAAATAAGTTATGTCGGAGGCTGTTCATTAGCGCCGGGTCCTAAGGAGCTTTCCTACTTCCTCTTTAGTCTCTTACAAACGTGCATACCGCGTGCTAAATATAATCTTAAATGCATTCATCACATTCGGATCTTTATGTAATGTATCTATTTTATGAACAATTCAACCCTGAAGGGCCAAAAGATTTTCCTAGGAAGCTCAATAAATTAGATATCCAGTGAAGGCTTCCAATCTTTATGTTTTTCCTCCTCTCGTAACAATATTACACGTTCCGAGTCGACAAGACCTGTAAGACCACAATAAGAATAAGTAATAAGCGTATTTAAGTTTGTTATTGATAGCAACGATGCAAAATACATAATTAGGAGACTAGATTCGGTATATTTCACTCCGCGCGCAACTATGCCACCGCAAGTTATGGTTGATCACTAGAATGCGAGAGGGAATTACAGAAGATATCAATTTAAAATTATCTAGAGACGTTCTCGGAGAATTCTACTCTTGTAAAGCAGATTAATCATAGATTCACAATGACAGAACAATTCCACTTCTTCTAGGCTTATACGACTTTCGAGTGGCTATGGGAGCCTCACTTTCGGATAACCAAACCTGAAAACTGCTAATTGTTAACGGTATCTACAATAAGGAAATACAGGCAAGCGACCATGATCTGCGACGAAGCTAGTGAGCAGCCACTTACCATCTGGTGGCAAGTCCCCATGGAGCTTTACTTCATGTATGGTTAAGCGCCGTGCCATACACACTACAGTCGTAAATGACTACGAGTATATTTAGGATCTGTCAGAAGCAAGACCTTGGTGAAGGGCAGATACTAGTTTTTACTCACTCTGCTACCACCAAAGATGCTCAAGAAACCGAGAATTATTATAGATTATGGCAGAGGCACAAGAGATGATATTTTACATTTAATGGGTTATAAAGTAATATACCACCACAGTAATTATACCCCAGAGTACTTTGGCAGGGATAAACAAGAAGTTACCCTTGGTTGCTCTTTTTCGTTTATTTCCTGGTTTTATGCTCAAGATCCGCTTATCGAATAAGAGCTGTCTCAGTTTAAGAAACTCAAACGCTATATTAAGGGGCTGAATCAGGTGTGATGTATTCGATTCATGAATTACTCTGGTGCTCCGACTGCAGATCCGAATGTAGGTTCCTTGCGTGCTCTGCAATCTGTTCAATGCCCATACTCAGCTAACCGTCCAGGAAAACTGAAGATATAAGCGCAAGCAGTAAAACGTGGAAACAAAGTACCAGATGAGGCAGCCGGCTAGATACATCTTGCGCCGCCACGGAGCGACCTTGTTGTTGAGGCACAGAGTAGTGCGTCTGTGAGAAGTACCTGGAAGTGAGAGATATCAAACATTAGATTTAACCGTACATGTGGAAGCCGTATAGTGGATTTCAGCACTTTAGCCGAGATGAAATGCTTTCAACGATTCGAGCACAACATAGTCCATTCGGGCATAATTTAGATGTCCAGCGGGAGAGCACATAAAAGTCAAGTATGTGAGGGGTCTGTGAATAATCACGATACATTTCGGAGTAATAAATTTCGTTTGCTGATGAGATTACAGCCCATATTTTGCACATGATGCTGCCATCTATTAAAGGAGAAATCTCTGTCCGTATGGGTAGCGGGATGACGCAGAAAAGTCATTTTCCTGACTCGACGTCGCGACACGCTTGCACGATGATGACGATGATGATGATGATGATGATGATTGGTTTGTGGGGCGCTCAACTGCGTCGTCATCAGCGCCCGTACGAAGTCATGATTTTTACTCAGTCCAACTTTTTCACAATCCAGTCTATCCACTGTCACGAAGGCTGATGAGGATGAAATGATGAGGACAACACAAATACCCATTCCCCGGACGGAGAAAATCCCCAACCAGGCCGAGAATCGAACCCGGGACCCCGTGATCCAGAGGCAGCAACGCTAGCCACTAGACCACTAGACCACGAGCTGCGGACTGCGTGCACGATCTTGCAAGGCCGAGCGAGCAGCATTTCTGTCCTGTCGGGCACTACTCACGTGGGACCGTTGAGATCCTGCATCTCTATGAATATGGACCTTGTGACCCCATCAATTCCATATTCGAAACAGTCGTGGGATCCCGACCGGCTCCAGCAGCAGTGTCGCGGAACGGTAAACCACACTCTCCAAATGCTACACAATCCTGCCGCTGTCGAAGTCCGACACGTCTTCGGCCTGTAATCTCGTTGATTGGTATAGAATTGTCTACAGTGGTGAGTCCCGCTTCAGACTTAGCCCTGACGACCAGCGAAGAAGTGTCTGAAGAAGCCCCAGGGAGCGGTGGAATACCAACATGACTGTCGCCCGTCATACGGATCGACAACCAAGAGTGAAGGTCTGGGGCGCCATTTCTTTTGATAGCAGGACTCCTTTGGTTGTCATCCGTAGCACTCTTATAGCACGGCAATAGGTCGACGATATTCTACGCCTTATTGTGTTGTTCTTCATGAAAAGCCAGCCTGGGATTACATTTCAGCAAGGCACCCCCGCACACGGAGAGAGCTTCTAGCGCTTGTTTCAGTTCATAGCCAACAATGTCGCAGTATCCGTCCCCAATTGTGAACGTTTGGTGCATTATAGGCAGGGCTCTCCAATTATCTCGGGATTTTGACGCTCTAGAGCGCCGATTGGGTAGACTGTGCCTCGATATCCCTCAGGAGGAGATCCAACAACTCTGTCACTCTATGCCAAGTCGAATAACTGCTTGCCAAAGCCGGACCAACTCGTTATTGACTTGCTCAATTTGTGAAGCTCTTTCTCTTGAATAAATCATCCTATTTCTCTGAAACTGTAATCAGGTGTTTGTGTATGTACATCACATCTGTCGTTTTTCGTTCCATTCCGATAATCCCATCGTTCTGTTTTTCTTTTTTGTCTTACGTTAGAGTGTAAATGAATAAATTAGATATGTTGTGAGGACCACCGCACTGTTTCATATTTTAATCGCGCAAAGGTTTATAATGCCACTATCGAATGATCAGCAAGACATTCCGCATTCTTTAATTTCGTTCTGATATTTCTAGACAGTCTACAGATGTGCCAATTATTATTTAAATTGTGAAAGAAAGTACCAGTTACGCTTTGTCATGCTTAATATGTCGCATATCAGGAATTTATTCCAGTTTTCAAGTGCTACTATTTACTTTTAATACTGTTTATGATTTATGAATATGTGTTGTTCTGCTTTCATTGCTCTGCACTCGTCTATTTGTGGTTTTAAGATATGGTACCAAATGGTTACGTCTGTGTAAAAATTTAATTTCGTTGACAATGCTTCAAAAAATGTTCAAATGTGTGTGAAATCTTACGGGACTTAACTGCTAAGGTCATAAGTTCCTAAGTTTACACACTGATTAACCTAAATTATCCTAAGGACAAACACACACACACACCCATGCCCGAGGGAGGACTCGAACCTCCGCAGGGACCAGCCGCACAGTCCATGACTGCAGCGCCTTAAACCGCTCTGCTATTTCCGCGCGGCTTGAGAATGCTTTATCGCATAACATTTTATTATTGTGCTCTTCCTCTCCATTCCTCTGTGCAGGTTGTCGCTTCGTCGTTTCATTCTGTATGTAGCAGGGTTTAAAAATCTATAGTCACGCTGCTGAAACTTTCTATCAGATTACAAATGTGTGCAGGACGGGACTCAAACATATAACTATGCCTTCCTCGGGAAATTCAGACACGATGCACGACCTGTCCATACAGCATATCACTATTGCCAGTAACTTTCTCCTGCTTTCACATAAGCTCTACTGGATACATTGTCGGCAAACAGTTCTCACGTAAGTTTAAAAACAGCGCACGCACTGCTGCAGAGTGAAAAATTCATTTTGTAAGCAACTCTCTTCTCTGTAGCTAAGGCATACTTCCACGGTATCCATTATGCTCGGATTGCTAGTCCGGCAACTATTGCAAGAGATGGCAAGTAGGAGTGAGGTACTGGCGCGGAACGTCTTGAGTCATGCCTTGCTATCGGTTCAGGCCGTATATGAATGGAAGCTAAACATCCTCTACGTCAGTTGGTCTGAGGTGTGCAAGAACTTTTACAACAAACACCTTATATCAGATGTTAGGACAGAATGGTAAAACGTCGTCAATGAAACGGGTTCACCCTAAAGTGTAATAAATACAGTGAAGAGCAAAAGATACTGGTACACCAGCCTCATATCGTGTAAGGCCCCGGCGAGCAAGCAGAAGTACCGCAACACGACGTGGTGTGGGTGGTTCAAATGGCTCTGTGCACTATGGGACTTAACTTCTGAGGTCATCAGTCCCCTAGAACTCAGAACTGTTTAAACCTAACTAACTTAAGGACATCACACACATCCATGCCCGAGGCAGGATTCGAACCTGCGACCGTAGCGATTGCGCATGGACTCTCCTAATGTGTGAAGTAGTGCTGGAGGCAATTGACACAATGAATCCTCCCTAAACCCGTAAGAATGCGAGGCAGTGGTGATCTCATCTGAACAGGACGTTACAAGGCATCCCAGATATGCTCAGTAGTGCCCATGTCTTGGGAGTATGGTGGCCACCTGAAGTGCTTCAACTCAAAAGAGTGTTTCTGGAGCCACTCTGTAACAATTCTGGAAGTTTGGGGTGTCGCATGGTCCTGCTGGTATTGCCCATGTTCGTCGGAATGCACAATTGACATGAATGGATGCAGGTGATCAGACAGGATGTTTACGTACGTGTCACCTGTCAGAGTCGTATCTAGACCATCAGGGGTCCCCATCTCTCCAACTCCACATGCCACACACCATTACAGAGCCTCCACCAGCTTGAACGGACCCCTGCTGACAGGCAGCGTCCATGGATCCATTAGGTTGTTTCCATACATATACAAGTCCATCTGCTGGATACAATTTGAAATGAGACTGGTCCGACCAGGCAGAATGTTCCAGTCATCGACAGCCCAACGTCGGTGTTGACGGGCCCAGGCGAGGCGTAAAACTTTGGGTCGTGCAGTCATCAAGGATACATGAGTGGGCTTTCGGCTCCGAAAGCAATATCGATCATGTTTCGTTGAATGATTCGCACGCTGACACTTGTTGATGGCCCAGCATTGAAATCCGCAGCAATTTTCAGAAGGGTTGCACTTCTGTCACGTTGAACGATTCTCTTCAGTCGTCGCTGGTCCCGTTTTTGCAGGATCTTTTTCCGGCCGCGATGCCGGAGATGTTACATCTCCGACATCGCGGCAGGAGAAAGATCCTGTTTTGCCGGATTCCTGATATGGTACACTCGTAAATAGTCGCACGGGAAAGTCCTCATCGTTACGTCGGAGATGCTATGTTCCATCGTTCGTGCGCTGACTATAATACCACGTTCAAACTCACTTAAATCTTGATAACCTGCCATTGTAGCAGCAGTAACCGATATAACAACTGCGCCAGACGCATGTTGTCTTATATAGGCGTTGCCAACCAAAGCGCCGTATTTTGTCAGTTTACATATGTCTGTATTTCAATAGGCATACCTATATCAGTTTCTTTGGCACTTCAATGTAGGATACACTTACACACCTATTCATATGTCACCATGCACACATAATCTGGGAATGGATGCAACCAAAATTGCGTCAGCACTACATCTACATCTATATCTACATATATACTCCGCTAGCCACCAAGCGGTGTGTGGCGGAGGGTACAATTCGCGCTAAAGTCATATTCCCCCCCCCCCCCCTCCCCCCTCTGTTCCACTCGCGGATCGCGCTAGGGAAAACGACTGTCTGAACGCCTCAGTATGAGCTCTTATTTCCCTTATCTTTGAGGACTACGACGCAATATGCCAAAATACGAGACGTTGTGACACCAGAGAATCAGCAACACCCCGCGCAGGAAATCAGTATGGTAATCTAGCCCTCGAAAATTCGTATACACAAAGTTTAACGGAATTTAAATGTAATCAACAATATTACCCCATGAGCTGCAGAATAACTGAATTATCGGTGCAATTTTGGAAACCACGCAAGAGCATTGTGTCCCTGCATCTCAGATGTGAGGTCTAGCGCATAGATGGCAGATCCCTCTACTTTTTATTTTGTTTTTAAAATTAGTACTTTTACCTATTATGTTAATTTCATTTTAAAGGCGGCTTACACATTCGAAGAAGGATAAAGATAATAAAAATGAAAAATGCTACAACGAACGAGAAGAATATCTGGTGTGCATTTTCAACTTTTCGCGGCGTAATGAATAGTTCACTAGATTTTGGCCATGCAGCCGCACAAATAAAATTTCTTCCACTGATATTTCGGCCGCGTATTGTCTGGCCATCCTCAGAGTAAGTCTTGCAACTTACTCTGAGGATGGCCGGACGATACGCACCCGAAATATCAGTGGAAGAAATTTTATCTGCGCGTCTGCAAGCCTGAAATTTAATAGACTGAGAAGAATATTATTTTTTTACCTGTTTATATATTTTTTCTTAACAAGAAGCAAGAGCGCCAGTTTGTACAGATGATCAAATGATTAGGTTTAGACAAAATATCAGAAATTGAAGAAAACAGATTGCAGCTGTCATAACTTTATTAACTAAGTTCACTTAACTGCTGGTTTCGGTGTCTCATTGGCATCATCTAAAAAAAAGTAAAATTAGTAAATAAAGTCACTTTTGTTTGTATCTATTTTTTCAAGTTTTCGAATAGCCGCAGTCCCAGTCCATTTGCACAAGATGGAATTGCAGAAACTAAATATCAGAACTGTTTGTCCTTATAAACAAGCAGACATTTCATTTTTAGAAGAAAGAGACACATAAAGGATTTCAGAAGAAGGAAGAAGTACTTTACATTTGAAGAAGGAGGAATACATAGTTATCAAAATGGACTTTACTATATTATTAGTTTATTTTCAGTTCAACGAAAGGAAAAAAAATTCCTTAGTATTAAATTAAGAAAAATTAATGTAAATAAATGAAAAAAAAAGAAGCTGTCAAATCAAACGAAATAGTTACGCCAGTCAGTTTCGTTCACATTTCAACATACTTGTTATGTTTCAACAAACAAGATAAAAGGCGCAGGTGCCAAACCGAGGAAACAGGGAAAAGAGGTGTAGTGTGTTTGTCATAAAAAAAGGGATATCTCAGTCATAAGAGAATTGCCAGCAAAAGTCAAGGTCCCGGGATCGAGATGCGGCCCGCACAGATTTAGTCTGCTAGGAAGTTTCGAAAACGGCGCACACTTGACTGGAGAGTGAAAAATTCATCAGGGATTATGCTGTGACTTCCGACAATCAAACTTAACATTTTTCCAGTACTTTTGAGGTCATTACCTTCAATTAAATAACCTGGCAATGGTAGAAGTTAAAGAACATGACTTACGATTACTTCAAACTTATCTTCACAGGGTTACATGTGCCCCTATCGTGTCGTTGCGGATGAGAGTATGGAACATGTGTGGTGTGTATGATGATATGTCTACGGTGGGTATTGTTTTGGACGGAAAGCAGGCACTTTCCCGTATATATTATACGTATTATTTACAGGAAACATGATAGGCCTCTGTGAGGTCTCAATCAACATGTGAGTCATTTTCCCAGAGCGGTATCCGCGCCGGTGACATCGCGTTTTACGCGTCAGCTCACTTCCTTGTCATAAGAGAGGCATAATAATATTTTCTGTGCATTGCAGTCATCTTAAAGAAATCCACTTACACTGTGAGAACTTGAAGCCAGCCTTCTCAACCGGAGCTTCCAACCAATAATGCCATAAGTTTACGTAGCACCTCAGTGGGGCTGTTAGTTCAACCTACTGGCCCACAATTTCGCTGGGGTAAGATGTGCCTCGTAAATGTGGGACATTGGTTCAGTGTGCAAAATATGGAAGGAATCGGCCATAACGTTTTTACTAATTTCACCACAGGGCACAATGATTGCTACGTTTTGTAAAGGAATTTCCTAGGAGTTGCTTAAGTGATTAACGAAAAACGTGAGATACTGGGATGATCCGATATGAATGGGAACCACACTCTTGTTGAGTGCGAGTTCAGGATTGATACTTGCCGTGAACTTTTTAAGTTAAGCGAACAGCGAACAAAATATTTGACAAAACTTCCTATGCAAGCGGCCGAGTGCGCAAAAATGACGGCAGTCGCAGAGTTTCAGACCCAGTCGTGCGATAGTTTGTATATCGGTACAACTTCATTTTAAACTCTGGGAATAAATGTTTGGGAGCGATAACCGTAAAATAATTTGGATTAGTTGAGCAAATGCAGAATGCTACAGTAGCATCATTAAAGCCGTTATCGTCACTGTAATTATCAGCTGTCCCACGTACAGCTTCCAATTAAACAACCCAGTATTTGCTTTTGGATAAACATGTGTTTTATCTCGCGTGGACACCGGGCAGCCCTCTGAAAAAACAAACTTCCTGAAATATATGATTGCCTTTATTTCTGCATTCTTCTATGCTTCAAAGTTTACTTGTGTGCGAGCTTATAACGGAGAATATTTATGTCGAAGAAAACAGAATAAATTAGCTCTCAGTATTCTTGTAATATTATGGAACAGATATCTAATATGCTCCCGATAGAAAAAGACAAGACCGTTTCCAAGAATCTTTTATATCGGAAATAAATATTAGCGTAATAATTAAACCACAACTATCTTCAGCCTCATCGTCAACGTCAAGAGGTCTGTAATTTTTGTGACATAGGGAATGAAGAGGAAAGGATTCGTAATTAGCGTGAAATACTGTCTATAACTGGGAAAGCTGGCCGGAGTGGTCAAGCGGTTCTAGGCGCTACAGTTTGGAACCGCGCGACCGCTACGGTCGGAGGTTCGTGTCCTGTCTCGGGCATGGATGTATGTGATGTCCTTAGGTTAGTTAGATTTGAGTAGTTCTAAGTTCTAGGGGACTGATGATCTCAGAAGTTAAGTCCCATAGAGCTCAGAGCCACTTGAACCATTTGTAACTGGGAAAAGGAAGGGACGAGGAAAAAACTCGTCGACGTCCAGATCACTACACAAAAGTAATAGCTTAGTTGGACAATGCTGGAGAAGGGAAGGCGATAAAATGTGATCTCTTTGAATGAACCACCTGGTTATTTGTCTGAAGTGATTGCAAAGTATTACGGAAAAACTAGATGAGGATAGCCGGGGAAGGACTGGAACCCCACTCCTCCCTAAAGGTAACTTCATTCCTTTCAGCACTGAACCAGTAGTCTATGCATCCACAAAAGACAAAGATTGTCCTTAAAATACACTCCTGGAAATTGAAATAAGAACACCGTGAATTCATTGTCCCAGGAAGGGGAAACTTTATTGACACATTCCTGGGGTCAGATACATCACATGATCACACTGACAGAACCACAGGCACATAGACACAGGCAACAGAGCATGCACAATGTCGGCACTAGTACAGTGTATATCCACCTTTCGCAGCAATGCAGGCTGCTATTCTCCCATGGAGACGATCGTAGAGATGCTGGATGTAGTCGTGTGGAACGGCTTGCCATGCCATTTCCACCTGGCGCCTCACTTGGACCAGCGTTCGTGCTGGACGTGCAGACCGCGTGAGACGACGCTTCATCCAGTCCCAAACATTCTCAATGGAGGACAGATCCGGAGATCTTGCTAGCCAGGGTAGTTGACTTACACCTTGTAGAGCACGTTGGGTGGCACGGGATACATGCGGACGTGCATTGTCCTGTTGGACAACAAGTTCCCTTGCCGGTCTAGGAATGGTAGAACGATGGGTTCGATGACGGTTTGGATGTACCGTGCACTATTCAGTGTCCCCTCGACGATCACCAGAGGTGTACGAGCGGTGTAGGAGATCGCTCTCCACACCATGATGCCGGGTGTTGGCCCTGTGTGCCTCGGTCGTATGCAGTCCTGATTGTGGCGCTCACCTGCACGGCGCCAAACATGCATACGACCATCATTGGCACCAAGGCAGAAGCGACTCTCATCGCTGAAGACGACACGTCTCCATTCGTCCCTCCATTCACGCCTGTCGCGACACCGCTGGAGGCGGGCTGCACGATGTTGGGGCGTGAGCGGAAGACGGCCTAACGGTGTGCGGGACCGTAGCCCAGCTTCATGGAGACGGTTGCGAATGGTCCTCGCCGATACCCCAGGAGCAACAGTGTCCCTAATTTGCTGGGAAGTGGCGGTGCGGTCCCCTACGGCACTGCGTCGGATCCTACGGTCTTGGCGTGCATCCGTGCGTCGCTGCGGTCCGATCCCAGGTCGACGGGCACGTGCACCTTCCGCCGACCACTGGCGACAACATCGATGTACTGTGGAGACCTCACGCCCCACGTGTTGAGCAATTCGGCGGTACGTCCACCCGGCCTCCCGCATGCCCACTATACGCCCTCGCTTAAAGTCCGTCAGCTGCACATGCGGTTCACGTCCACGCTGTCGCGGCATGCTACCAGTGTTAAAGACTGCGATGGAGCTCCGTATGCCACGGCAAACTGGCTGACACTGACGGCGGCGGTGCACAAATGCTGCGCAGCTAGCGCCATTCAACGGCCAACACCGCGGTTCCTGTTGTGTCCGCTGTGCCGTGCGTGTGATCATTGCTTGTACAGCCCTCTCGCAGTGTCCGGAGCAAGTATGGTGGGTCTGACACACCGGTGTCAATGTGTTCTTTTTTCCATTTCCAGGAGTGTATATGGTATAAAGCAAAGGAGAGTACTGGTTTTCTCACGAAAATGATCACTTTCCTGCTTGCCACCTCATGTACTGCGGGAAATGATAGCATCATTCACAAAACATAAGAGTAGCAGCAGAGAATCGGCTGTACTATGTAGATTACCACTGGGTACACCTTCCGACCTGCACTTGCTTTTATTAGTGAGATTCACTTTCGACTTCTGTAGTTTAGTATCTAGAATTTGACTAAAGATACACATACGAGGGCGTGCTGAAGAGTACAGCCTCCGAATTTTTTATGCGAAAACTCTTAGAGCACTTAAAATAAGACAAACCTTATTGACATTCTACATCTTTACTATCCATGTTTCATGTCTCCCAGTGAAACACCAGTTTGTTCAAAATGGTTCAAATGGCTCTGAGCACTATGGGACTTCTGGGGTCATCAGTCCCCTAGAACTTAGAACTACTTAAACCTAACTAACCTAAGGACATCACACGCATCCATGCCCGAAGCAGGATTCGAACCTGCGACCGTAACGGTCGCGCGACTAGACACTGTAGCGCCTAGAATCGCTCGGCCACTCCGGCCGGCACCAATTCGTTGATACCGTCATCTTAGATTGTTTGACTTTCATGACGGAACTCAACCTCACCTCTGCTTGCACCGTTTGATCACTAGCAAAGTGAAGTCCTCGGAGTCGTTCTTTAAGTTTTGGAAACAGATGAAAATCGGATGTGGCTATGTCATGACTGTATGGAGGGTAATCAATGGCAGTGAACCAAAGGCGTCGGATTGTTGCAGATGCCACACTGCTCTTGCGTAGTCTGGCATTGTAATGCTGAAGGAGAGGGCGCTCCGTGTGTGGACGAGCTCTTCGAACTCGAAACTCAATTACAACACGCTCTTTCTCACTCACCTACCTTATTACGTCACACACTGCCATGTTACACGCTAGAATTCGGAGCCCTCTACCGGCAGAAGCTTGCAGCTTGCTCCAGCAAAGCCTACTGAGTAATATTCTGAATCCACATCTACATCTACAATGAAACGCGAAAGAAACTGGTATAGGCATGCGTATTCAAATACAGAGATGCGTAAATAGGCAGAATACGGCGCTGCGGTTGGCAACGCCTATATAAGACAATAAGTGTCTGGCGCATTTGTTAGATCGGTTACTGCTGCTACTATATGAGGTTATCAAGATTTAAGTGAGTTTAAACGTGGTGTTATAGTTGGTGCACGAACGATGGAACATAGCATCTCCGACGTAGCGATGAAGTGGGGATTTTCCGCTACCAGCATTTCACGAGTGTGCCGTGAATATCAAGATTCCGGTAAAACATCAAATCTCCGACATCGCTGAAGAGTATCGTTCAACGTGATAGAAATACAATCCTTCCGCAAACTGCTACAGATTTGAACGCTGGGTCACCAACAAGCGTCAGAGTGCGAAGCATTCAACGAAACATCACCGATAAGGGCTTTCGGAGCCGAATACCCAATCTTCTACCCTTGATGACTGCACGGCACGTATCTTTACGTCGGCCGGTGTGGCCGAGCGGTTCTAGGCGCTTAAGTCTGAAATCGCGTGACCGCTACGGTCGCAGGTTCGAATCCTCTCTCGGGCACGTATGTGTGTGATGTTCTTAGGTTAGTTAGGTTTAAGTAGTTCTACGTTCTAGGGTACTGATGACTGCAGATGTTAAGTCAGATAGTGCTTAGAGCCATTTGAACCAGAGACATAAAGCTTTACGCCTCGCCTGGGTCCGTCAACACCGACATTGGACTGATGGTGACTGGAAACATGTTGCCTGGTTTCAAATTGTATCGAGCGGATGGACATGTACCGATATGGAGACAACCTCATGGGTTCATGGACCGTGCATATCAGGAGGGGACTGTTCAAAGCTGGTGGAGGGTCTATAATGGTGTGGAGCATGTGAGTTGGAGTGATATGGAACTCCTGATAGGTCTACATACGACTCTGACAAGTGACACGAACGTAAGCATACTGTATGCTCACCTACATCTATTCATGTCCATTGTGAATTCTGACGGACCTGGGCAATTCCAGCAGCACACTGCGTGGCGGAGGGAGCGCTGTACCACTGCTAGACACTTCCTTTCCTGCTCCGCTCGCAGGTAGAGCGAGGGAGAAACGACTGTCTAAAAGCCTCCGTATGAGCCCTAGCTTCTTGTATCTTATCTTCGTGGTTCCCGTGCGAAAAGCATGTTGGTGGCAGTAGGATCGTTCTGCAGTCAGCTTCAAATGCCGTCAAATAAATCGCTTCTTTCCACTTCACGAAAATGACCACACCGTTTTCCGTTTCCCTCCAACATGTTTTACATACCGTCAGCTGATAGGGTTGCCATCTGCCGTCTGTTTGTGGTTATTGCACGTTGACGTCGAACATAGGGAACAGCCACATCATTGTGACCTGACCGTGTAGAAGTCTGTGGGACTGACATCCAATAAGACTAAGATGCGACATTTACTGTGTAGGAAGAAGAGCAGCACGATTTGTCACAGGTTTGTTGAGTCATGAAAGAACGTCACGGAAATTCTGATAAACCTGAACTTAAATTATGCATACATGTAAGTCATTCCGTGCTACTGCAGCTCTACGCGGGAGTTCATCGATGGTGGTGGATGGAGGTTGTGGTAATCCAAACTCTCGGTAGCGAATGGGCTGCTGTTGCCAGTGAGTGAGAGATCTGCAGGACGTGATGCGAGGGAACAGACGAGCACCCTCTGTGAGATAGCACATGCGGCCTTGCGTTATGTTATTAAAAAATAATATTGCGGAGACCTCAGATATACGACACAACCATCAGTCTTAGCACGTAGCTGCTAATTTGGACAGCAGCCGCAAGTGCTAGGGTAGTATGATGAGAAATACAATATTACAACGTTCGTTCTCCTTAGGGCGTTCACACAGGAATACCTCCACCATGATGCTCAAGGCCGTCACTTGTCAAAAAAGACGACCTCGTACCTGTTGCTTGTTCACTGTTGCTGTTGATCGCACCAATAGCGGCACACCTTTCTGTACTGGTGCGTCAGCGGAAGCCACAACCATGATCGCCGTGCTGGTGATCCGTGGTGCCCCAGGAGTGGTCTGACTGTCCGTATGGACATTTGTGTTGATGGAAACAAGTCAGCTTCCAGACGAGCTACGTGACGTGGCTCTACAATCCTCCACAGAGGAGCGTACTCTCTCTTAGACGCTAGTCGAATGGAGTAATTGGGATCCTACCTGACACTGAGTACGGGCTCTCTTGAAACCATCAATTCCATATACGCAAGACAGTCGTGGGATACCCATCAACTTAGCGATAATACCATGGAACGATACACTGCGGTCTCAGTATGCCACGATCCCACTGCCGTCGAATTGCAACACTTGTTGATAGACATTTATCTATCTAACACGGGGTCTCACAACCAACCAAAGTACAATACGATTTCTCCATAAGAAACCCGTAGCGTACTCTTTAGATATATAACATTGCGTATCTGGCATTACTCGTGTCTACTTTCTCTAAGCCACGCGGGATTGCAGTGCGGTCTACGACGTCTTGCCACGATTCGCGCGGCTGCCCCCGTCGGAGGTTCGAGTCCTCCCTCGGGCATGGGTGTGTGTGTTGTCCTTAGTGAAAATTAGTTTAAGTTAGCTTAAGTAGTGCATAGGGACAGATGACCTCAGCAGTTTGGTCCCATAATCCTTACCACAAATTTCCACTTTACTTCCTCTAGCTGAGGTGAAATGTATATACAACCATAACCATACACACGGTCCAGTCACATTAATGTAATCACTGCGTTTGTTCGACGTCGACGTGCAGCAACCACTCACTGACGGCGGGTGGCAGCACTAGGAACGGGGGTATATAAAATGAATCGGGGAGGCACAGAATACATGCAGTCATTGACGTATTTGAGGAAACGAAGCGATTTATCTAGAGGGGCATGATCATTGACTTTCGGGCCAAGGGTGGAACAGTTTCCGGAATGGTGAAATTATACCGTGGATGGCAAAATGGTGCTATCGAAAACCGGCTCTGAGGTTACTGCGGTGCTATGAGGGCAGTAGATGACAGGGGTGAGTGACAGCTGCAGAGATATGTAAGGGCGAATAGACGTGTAGCTGTTGAACAACTGACTGCCTAGATGAACCAACAGTGGTTACCAACAGTGTCTCCTCAACGACCGTTCATAGAGCGTTGTCTCCTATGAGTCTCCGCTGTAGGCTTGTGCTTCTTACATCCATGCATCGGCAAAAGAGGCTGAAACTTGCAACTGGTCGTCCACTGACTGGCGGGAAGTGTTTTACGCTTCATCAGGCAGATGGCCGTTGGTGTGTGCAGTTCTGGAACAATCGTTAGAAGGGAAGGGTCAAGGCCAGAAGAGGGAATGTTATGGTCTGTGGTGGTCTTTCTGTAAGACACAACGGATCAATACAATTACGCATCTAGGGGACCATGTCCATCCCTACGTGCGGTTTGGTTTTTCCTCGGAGTGATGGCACCTACCAGCAGGACAATGAACGTGTCACACAGCTCGCAGTGTACTTGCACGGTTCAGAGAGCACCAGAATGCGTTTACTATACTCCCGTAGCCACCATATTCCCCTCATTTAAACACAATCGATAATCTGTGGGACGACCTGGATTGGGCTGTTCGCGCCTTGGGTCCTCAAACGAGAAACCTATCACGGCTGGCCACAGCACTGGAGTCGGCATGCCTCCTCATCACTGCAGTGCCTTCCAGAACCTCAGTGATTCTCTTCCTGCACGTCTGTGCTGCAAAAGGTGGTCATTAACGTTTTTGACAAGGGGACACATTGATGTGACTTGACCATGAAAAAGCCAGTCTGGTGCTTGTCTCGTGGTTTTAGTGGCCTATGATGTAAATAAATAACTAGGTTATTCCTGCACAAAATAGTATAAGCAATTCACCGACTTTTGTGAACCAGAATTCTTTACATGAAATGCCGCAGAGTTCTCTGCAACGCTACCAACAGCTTTAAACGTTGGCTCGTAACGTCGTGTACATAAAAAAAGCGCTAGTTGACATAAGGCCTGGCTGTGTGTCTGGTTTGCGGTGAGTTACGGGTTGCTCAGCGGCGTGTGCAGGCCGGCGGCAGGTTGCTCTGTGGGTGACCACCACTCGCGCACGCCAGTAGCCGGCAGGGGTCGGAGGCGAGAGCGGCGGCGTGACCTCTGCGCCAGCGGCCGGCAAGCTGCGCGCGCATCTCACTGCTGGGACCCGTCCCTCGCTGTCGCACGCACATCTACGTCGGCACGCTACCGGACTATACGGAACAAAGTTTATGGAGTCTCCACCGTCGTCCATTACCTGTGTCAACGCACACGAGCACTCCCGCCAGCAAAGCTACAAGAAATCGACTCTGGTGGAAAGTCTCTGACTTTCTAGCTGGAGAAAACTGGTACTCGTGAAGCCGGCCGCTGTGGCCGAACGGTTCTAGGCGCTTCAGTCCGGAACTGCGCTGCTGCTACGGTCTTAGGTTCGAATCCTGTCTCGGGCATGGATGTGTGTGATGTCCTTAGGTTAGTTAGGTTTAAGTAGTTCTAAGTCTAGGGGACTGATGACCTCAGATGTTAATTAAGTCCCATAGTGCTTAAGCCATTTGAACCAAGCACTCATGAATCTTACGGCTTTAACACGACTGGGAATAGATAATCGACACAGTGGGACTTCATCCGTCGGGAGGACCCACCAGAGTGCGGTGCTTGCGTTGCACTGCTGTCGTGTGTGGTGTCACCGCCAGACACCACACTTGCTAGGTGGTGGTCTTTAAATCGGCCGCGGTCCGTTAGTATACGTCGGACCCGCGTTTCGCCCCTATCAGTGAACTGCACACCGAGCGCCGCCACACGGCAGGTCTAGTCTAGAGAGACTCCCTAACACTCGCCCAGATGGACAGCCGACTTTGCTAGCGATGTTTCACTGTCTACACACGCTCTCATTTGCAGAAAAGACAGTTTAGCAAAGTCTTCAGCTACGTCATTGCTACGACCTATCAAGGCGCCATATTCAATTACTATAACTACTTCAATAATGTATTCTGAACAGATAATATTGTGAATCATGTACCGTCAAGAGCGACGTTCATCATTAATGGATTAAAGTTAAGTATCAAACTAATTATGTCAGCTTTCTGAATTCTCATTCCTTGTCATATTCCAGACCTCACGTCAGTATAGTTCTTCCCTGCTCACGCTATCCTGCTTGAGCTAAAACGCGTGCATTTCGGCCTCCACTCGTAACACGGTGTTGGCTCTTCTGCCAACACAAAATCGTGTGCCACATTCCACTACATTTTGTTTTATATTCTGAACATCAATGCAGGTGAATCACCTAAAACTTGTGACGCTTATATTGCGAAAATAGAAAGTGCTGTCGATCTGCGGTTTTCACTGAATAGGTCGGTAGTCAGGCTCTCGTGTTGTTAGCCATTAACAGATTGTAATAATATTTAGAAAGTGTATTCTTGAAATGGAATAATGCCTACTGACACCAACGGACAAACAGGGGGTTAAATTAGAATGTCAGAGGTAATTGCTGCAGGATTCTAGTGCTAGTTGTTTACGACATAAAGTATTTGAAAAGTTTCCATATAGACACTTGTTTGTGCCATCAACCTGCGTAGTTGTTAGGTTAGATGTCGTTATGTTTGCTCACGGTGTGCTTGTATGTTCCTTGAGTGCATTGCGACTTGCTAGTCAGTTGATGTGTGACAGTCCTAGCTGTAGATCGTGAGTCGAAGGGATTTGCCAATGCAGATAAAGCCGAAATGCTCGTGGTGTTTGGAGAGTGTAGAAAGAATACAGTTCGTTCTTGTACAGTGTATGCGGCGTGATATCCCAATAGATGTCAACCATCTCCACATTTATTCATCAGTCTCTTCAAACAGTTACGTGAAAGTGGTAGTGTAACACCTAAACAATGTAATAGAAGGACACAAGTGTGACAGAAGAGGGAGAAATTAACGTTCTTACTGCTGTTGCAGTTGCTCCGCACGTTAACTCCCGCGCGATCGCACAACAAAGTGGCATGAGTCATACAAGTGGCCTGTATATCCTCCATCGACATACTGTAGGTTCCATTCCTACCACACCTCTCTCCATCAAGAGTTGCATGCAAACGCTTATGAGAATCGTGTCAACTTCTGTTGATGGACATTACGACAGGATACTTCAAATGTATCTTGTATCTTGGTTAGTGATGAAACCACATTTATCAATCATGGCCAGGTAAACAGCCGAAACATGCACTATTGGTCTGTTGACTCCCCGTTGGCTTGTCAGGTGGAGCGTCAGCGTCTGTGGAGTGTAATCGCGTGTTATTGGATAGCGAACCATCAGCTCATAGGTCCGTTCTTCATAGACGGAACACTGAAAGAGCACAAACATCGCAGCCTTCTAACAGACCATCTTCCACGGATGCTAGAAAACGTTCCTCTGCAGACTTGGAGTAACTTGTGGTATTAACATGATGACTGTCCAGCACATAGTGTGTGCCTTCACGAACTGTTTCCAAATCTTTGGACTGGACGCAGAGGACCTGTACCTTGGCCGACCTATTACCGGATTTGACGTCTGCAGACTTTTGTCTGTGGGGAAACCTGAAAGACGCTATCGACAAGGACATACCAACTACACCCAACAATATGCAACCAAGTTTTACTGCAGCCTGTTCGGACATCACTGCTGAAATACTAGCACGTGTGCTGCAGTCATTCCATACCAGACTGGAAGCGTCTTTTGCCGGTGCCGATTGTCATTTTGAACACAACCTGTGATGGTAAATTGTCTCGTAATGAGTCAGACTCCACAAAACCAATGTATGCATTTGTGTTGTTCTTTAGTGTGTGCTACCACAGGTATTGTATACGTATCGTTGGGGGAACTATTCAGTATACAATGTCCCGTAAACGAATCGCACTAGAAATCCTGCAACAAACACCACTTACATTCTAACTTATCCTCCTTTTGGTTTGTTGATGTAATTATCCATAGTTCCATTTCCAAAAGTGTATATTAGCACAAAAATACACTTTATAAGTATTATTACAGCCTGTTCATTGGCTAACAATACTAGCGCTCGACTACGAATTCATTGTATGAAAAACTCACCTTTCATTTCCTTTCCCGCGTGGTGTAGCCGCGTAGTCTGGGGCACCTTGCCAAGGTCCGGTGGTTCCACCCGGCGGAGGTTCGAGTCCTCCCTCGGGAATGGGTGTGTGTGTTGTCCTTAGCGTAAGTTAGTTTAAGTTAGATTAAATAGTGCGCAAGCTTAGAGACCGATGACCCCAGCAGTTTGGTCCCATACCATAAGACATCACAAATTTCAATTTCATTTCCTTTCCGGAATATTTGCGGTGCAAGTTTTAGGTGATTCGCCCTATATTTTGATCCTCTATATATTTCTTCCATCTTTCACCCTTCCATAATTATTTTAAATGGAATGAGACGGATAAGTAAAAGATTTTAAAGTTTCGTTTGTCTTCATGACTCCTGTACAAATTATTGGGTAGGTTACTTTAACGTAAATTACGATTATGAACAAGTGGATTCTATTACTTAAATAGCTGTTAAAGTTTGCCGGGCGCTGGCAGTTGTGTCGAAACGTATTGCAGAATGAAGTATGGAATAATACCAGCGCATTAGTGAAGTAAGAATGTATTTCATACAATTATTTCAGTTACATGGATTTCAGCATGAAATCAGCGGTGGTTTTGTCGGGAAAGCCATTCTAAAATTCACCTTAAATGGTTTGAAGGAAATTAAGGCACAGCGGTAAAGTCAGATGTAATTGTAAACAACGCTCTTTCCTAATACGAGTCCACTGCTTCAGACCACTATGGGTGTCACCCAGTAGGTTAGATTGATTGCCGTCCCCCTGTGTTTCAGTTACGTCTATCGTTCATTTTGTTTCGGCTCGACGGCTTTGGGAAGTACGCTGCCAGCGTTTGGTGCCTAACTGTCCTTTATACATCAACTCAAATCATGCGAAGTGCGAGTAGATTTTTTTTCCTGGGTGTGCCATTGCTGTTATGTTCTAAAATCTTGCTGCCCCTGCATAGTAAGATTAATTTCTGTTAGTGTGCCTCATTATGTGCATTTTATATTTAAATAATCTCGTCGATGTCTTGTCCTACATGGCATGGGAGAATACCCTTGTCCAGCGCAGGGAGCACAAGCGCAAATACAATACAATCACTTCACGCTTTCTCATACAGTTGTTCGTATTCTTCATTGGTAAGATAATGCATACCTGAACTGCTAAGATGCAAACACTGTTGTTGTTGTTGTTGTTGTGGTCTTCAGTCCGGAGACTGGTTTGATGCAGCTCTCCATGCTACTCTATCCTGTGCAAGCTTCTTCATCTCCTATTTGATTTTGTGTTTATAACCCTGTAGTCAGCTGACCAAACACTATGAATTATAATTTCTTTGTACAAGTATATTCATATCTTGGCACATGTTATACAGTGTGATTATTCATTAACGTATTCACTTCACCTGGAGATGATGGGTATGAAAGTGATCGAAACATTGGAACAAGACGACGTAACCACTCGGCTGATAACCCGAGAAGATTTTATCATCTTACTCAGTATTACTTACAATTAATTTCATAATTATCTACCGTATAAACAGGGACTAATTACCTTTGATGTATTTGATAAACACTGACGAAATCTTTGTCCTTTTTAAGGGAGAAACATTCAACACTGGAGAAATTTTTAAGGAAAATGACATTATAACTTTCTAATCGGTCGCTGAGTAACCTGTTGCCACTGACGAAGATTACAGTTTTTTTATGTGTGAGCTAGATGTTCTTTGTCAATTTTATGTTATATACTTGTATGAAGATCGTTTGATTGTTATGGAATGGGTACCTAATGTCATAAATGTGCATAGCTTCTGATGATTAGAATAATTATTTGTGTGACATGTACTTTTGTGTACACTGTATCTCCTTTGAAAGCCTCTCCACAAAACCACGATCCTAAACCGAGATTGGTTCCAGCGGCAGAGACAGAAGTTTGCTCTCTCGCTGCAAATAACCCCGTGCCACCACGACAGTGATTAATGCAGAATCCCACGCCAACTACTTAGCGTCCGCTACAGGGAAGCCAGTTTCTCGCTGCGCGTTCCTAGCTGTCGGAATTCGCGCGCAGCCCACTCTCGGTAGTAAAAGTTTCACAGTCAGAGTGAGGCTCTAAGTGGGGTTCCAATACCGGACGGGAGCAGCGCGTTGCTGATGGCCGTCTCACAGGATGCTCTCACAGGTATCCGCAGACGCAGCGTGTGGGGAACTCTCGACGCGCATTGAACACTCTTACTATCCGAGAAAACTTTTGTTGTTCCTCGTGAAATAAAACGAGGAAGTTAGTCTGTCACTGGCCATCATCGACAAGCTACAGTTTTGAATCGGATCCTACGTCATGCCTCATACAGCTGTAGAAGGCTGAGACAGAAATACAGAATGTACCACAAAGGGGTTTACACTGTTTGAACTGAGGAGCTATTGATGATAACCTGATACAGTTGTGAGTAAATGGTGCTTTCATGACTCGTATGCGTAGCCATTCATTTACTTTTCTCATGTTTCTTTTCAGTTGGCAATAAGTACACTTCAATAACAAGATGGCTGTAAACATATCCCCGGAGCCAAGAAAGCAGATTTTAAAAAGTCATTGGAAAAGGGAAAACGTGAAAGAGGCGCAGTGACGATGGCAGGCAGCGATTGATACTGTACCGCCGTCACGTGCAACGATAAAGAAATTACTCGGCGGACTTGAGAATGAAGGAAGTGCGCGTATTCTGAAGAAGGGACGGTGTGGCAGAAAAGAATGAGTAGCGGACGTAGGAGGGGTGGACGCGGTGGTACAAGTTTTCACAAGATCCTCGAAGAAGTCCATACGGCAAGCTGAGTGTGCATCAGGTGTAATCAAATGAAGCGTTCAACGCATTTTAAAGCAAGCTGAGTGGTAACCTTATATTTCCAGGCTGCTTCAAGTGATGGACGAGGACGATCCGAATAAGTGCATCGAAATTTGTGAATAGATTTGCGATAGTGAACAGTTGACTCGTAACATTTTTTGGTCTGATAAGGCGACGTTTATATTCAATGGAACCCTCAATCGCTGTGTATTTACTGGGTACGAAATAATTTACATGTTACGGGAGAACGAGCTGTTAATTTACCTGGGTGTTCAGTGTGATGTTGTATGTCTGTCAGAGGACTTGTAGGGCCGCTCTGTTTTGAAGGATCAGTGACAGGCGTAACGTACTTTACCGTGCTGCAGAAACGATTTGTACCAGTCGGTCACCAACTGTGCCGACATGAAGATTTTTATATTTTGTGTATTTTTTATTTTGCCGGCCGCGGTGGTCTCACGGTTCTAGGCGCGCAGTCCGGAACTGTGCGACTGCTACGGCCGCAGGTTCGAATCCTGTCTCGGGCATGGATGTGTGTGATGTCCTTAAGTTAGTTAGGTTTAAGGAGTTCTAAGTTCTAGGGGACTGATAACCACAGCAGTTGAGTCCCTTACTGCTCAGAGACCTTTTTTATTTTTTCCCCCAAGAAGACGCTGCGCCGTCAGGTTACCACCGAGACGTGCGGCAATTGTTCAAATATGTGTGTGGAATCTTACGGGCGTTAACTGCTAAGGTCATCAGTCCCTAAGCTTGCACACTACTTAACCTAAATTACCCTAAGGACAAACACACACACACCCATGCCCGTGGGAGGACTCGAACCTCCGTCGTCCGATCACGACTGCAACGCCTGAGACCGCTCGGCTGATCCCGCACGTGCGGCACTTCCTGGACGAAACATTTATTGAGAGGTGGATAGGGCGACAAGGAAGTGTTGAGTTTCCACCCAATGTAGCATCGCAACTTAGGCGCTTCCGCCGGAGCCGGTGCGTCGACGAAGTTCACTGCGGGTGCCACGAACGGTGTTTTGAACATGGCCACCAATAGGATAATCTGATCAATGAAGGACCTCCAGTGCCCGATAAACGAAAGCCGCCGTGACGGTGTTATAAGCAGCGGGCACTGGGGAGCAGTCTTCCAGTTCGGGACGATAACCTCTCACATTCTTTCCTTTATTACCTTCTTCCTCCTCCTTCTCTCTCAATCAACTATCCTTTGTTTAGTTTCCTATGTTTATGTCACTTCATTTAGATTTACGACCACTGGAAACCGTGCCTGATGGGGCTGCGGGCGCGACACGCGGGAACAAAGTGTACAAGCGGTGCACAGACGTGAGATGAATCATTCTAGCGACGATACTGGCTACAAATGGGGAAATCCACCGACATGAACGACTTTGATAAAGAGCAGTTTGTTATGGTTCTGCGTCTGGAAAAAGAAAATGGTTCAAATGGCTCTGAGCAGTATGGGACTTAACATCCGAGGTCATCAGTCCTCTAGAACAACTTAAACCTAACTAACCTAAGGACATCACACACATCCATGCCCGAGGCAGGATTCGAACCTGCGACCGGAGCAGTCGCGCGGTTCCGGACTGAAGCACCTAGAACCGATCGGTCACCGCGGCCAGCTCTGTGTCTGGAAACGAGCTTGTCGGAAACAGTGGATAATGTCGTCTCATGATCATTTATGGAAAGGGGTTGAAGCACCTAGAATCCACAATGTGTTGCAGGTCACATAGAGCGCATAGGTCGGAAGCTTGCCCCCTATGTGGAGCAGGATAGGAGACTTTTTTTTTGCAGAGATGACGTCAGAGTACAATGCTGATAAAAGCACATGCGTTTCAGAGCACACCGTTCAGCGCACGTTTTTCAACACGGGGTTTCGCCGCAGAAAATTCCTCCGTGTTCTCATGTTGAGCATCGACCGAACTTCATCGTCAGTTACAACTGCAGCCAGTACAGGGCCTTCGGGGATTTGGCCAGCCATCAATGGAAATCCGTCGGCTTTTCGGGTGAATCACATTTTTGCTTCAGTAGGTCGATGGTTGTCTCCAGAAACGCCCTCATAGAGGTGAACAGCAGCTAGAACGCCACTCACGGAGGCTGGTGAGAGCAGTACTGTGCTACGGGTGACATTTTACTGCGCTTCCATGGGACCTGTGGTTGTAAACGAATGCACACTGATAATTGCGAACTAGCTACATCCCATCACGTTTGATGTCTTCCCCGACGCGAGTGTCATCTTACAGTAGCATAACTGTCGGTGTCTCGGAGCCATAACCGTGCTACAGAGGTTTGAGGAGCGTTATAGTGAACTCGTGTTGATGTCTCGGCGATCAGATTCATCTGACGTAAATCTTGTGGAAACCATTTGGGTTGCTGTCTGGCATACGTAACTCAGCAGCCCTCTATTTATGCGAATTACATGACTTGTGCGTAGAAATCTAATGCCACATATGTACCTTCACAAACCTACCAACAAACCGTCGGATCCGTGATAGGCAGTATCAGTGATGTATTTCGTTGCAAAGAAGGATGAACAAACTATTAAGCAGGTGGTCGTAATGTTTTGTCTCACATGTGTTTGTCGCTTTGTGGCCGCTTCCTGCAATTACCTAAGCAACGTTAATGCAAACCAAACGGGAGTGACTAGAACGTGAGACAGCTGCTGGTACAAAAGAAGCAGGATGTACGTGTTATTGCAAGGAAAATGGGGTAGCTAGATGGGACACTATTCTTAGCCCTTGCAGCAGCCAAAAACGCAGGTCACCGCGCATTTAAGTTCATTTGTAGTAATAACGAAGATAAACAATAATGACCATAATTATGGATCGCATGCAATGCGAAAATTCGTAATATTGACTTTATCGGTTGATTTTTAATCACACATTAGCTGTTAGTGCGGTTGCCTGCAGAGAGATCCGTAGATATGCCATCGGCACAGGCAGTTATCCGCAAATAGCGATTGGTTATAATTAAAGAGCAGCTACTCACAGAGGTCCAGTAATTATCGTGTGGCAACGAAACTTGGTAATATGCCAATACTTAGAGATTAGTTCCAATTTTGAGCACAAAGTGCAAACCTAGCGCTGAGAATACAAGAATGTTGTACAGGAAGATTTCCATGTATAATGGATTAGGAATTGGACACGGGCACAAAAAGTCAAACAAGTGAGGAAGGCATAATACTGATTTTATTATTAACCGCCATGTACAAAATTTGTTCAACATGAGCACCGGAGATGTCGAAGACATGCTGTAAGGCGCCAGTTTTCCTGCTGGAGGCACACTTGGAACTATTTTTTCCCGTTTAAATCGGTTCCGCACTAACTACTGGACCTCCGTGAGTTGCTGCACTTTGATTACAACCACCTGTTGCAAGATCGCTTCGGACATCCGGACCCGCACAGAGCTGTGCCAGGTGCAGAGGGGCACCGAGGCGCCGTGCTGGGTGCAGGTGGTGCTACCTGCCAGCGCGCCTGCCCGCAGCCGGCCTGCGCTCTGCGATACTGAAATAGCGGCCCATAAACTCCGCCGGCCGTGCCGCGGCGCGGCGCTGCGCGCACTCACCGCCCGAACGCCCACGCGTCTCCAGCAGCTTTTTATAAAAGCGAAACTATGTAAACACTTGCCAGAGGTCCGTGCCCTCGACCAGCACCCGAAACATCCTACGAGTTCCTTCCCCCTTCCGCTATTCACTTTCAGTGGTATCTATTCGTCGCTGACACTTCACCGGCCACTGAAGCAAAAAGTACTTACTGAAAATTACCTTTATTTGTCGTCTATGATTACAGATCCTTAAACTCGATATTGCAATTATTTCAAACATAAAAAAGATCAACTTTCCAAATTTTCAGACTTTAAATAAGAAGACGAAGGCAGACGAAGGCTTAGGCGAGGCGCAGGCGTATTGTCAATTCTCCAGAGCATCGAATCGATTAAAGTGGTTCACTGTATTTTAAAATCCGTGGATGCTGTCAACAGGCTTGCAAATTAAAATGCGGGTATGGATGGGGAACTTACGAAGCAGGCACTGATAGCATTCTTCTGATATCATCATTAGAATATCACAGACAAACATGATATTACATATCGTGTCATGTAACTCTACTAACGTGGGTGCATCCTCCTGACATTCAACAAAATGCACAAGCAAATTTAATTCACTTTTGAACAGGAAATAAATAATACCATTAACTACCTCGATTTAACCATCTGCAAACAAAATAACAAATGTGTCTTTCAAATTTACAGGAAACCAAGCACCATAGACATAAACAAAAATGCTTTCTCTTACAACCGCAACATGCATAAACTAGCGGCTTACCGCCCAATGATCCATAGAACTCTAAAACTACCACTGAGTGATGAGAGCTGGTGAGAGCCTCCAGAATGAAATAAAAATCATAAAACAAAGAACTGTAGCTAATGGGTATAAACCCACACTAATAGACAATTTAGTTTAAAAAATAAAAAGTAAAATGAACAAAATAACCACCAAGAATCAAGGAGATACACTAACAATATGCATCCCATTCCTCGGTAACATATCCCAAAAAAATAACTTAAAAAGTAGTCAAGATAAATTTTCATCCTGTGCAATACAAAAAAATCATGTGTAGTAAATGACCAGCGCAGTACATAGGTCAAACAGGTCATAACTTCCACGCCAGTTTCAGAGAACACATCAAGGCCTTCCAGTACATCACACCATACAAAAGTGCAATAGCCTTCTCCGTTTGACAATGTAGAAGGCAACACTGAAATACTACGTACACTGAAAAAAGGACACAGAGTGTCTTTATATGAAGAACTAGAAATCTATACACACAGAAAGAAACTTGGGGAACATCTACTCAACGACAACAGTGAAACAGGTTAACCAACTTTTTCAAAAGCTTGTCCATGAAAGGAAAGCATTAGATGATAAGATCGGGTTGACTGTGACTGTAATAGACTGCATTCAGTACTTTTCTGCAAATAGCAGGCCCACTCGGACATGTTATGTTCTTTTATTTACTTCATTTATATTCCTTTTCTTGCAACGAGTTTCGTATCGCAGTCCCATTCTCAAGAGTTTACTATTGCGATCAGTCAATTTGGAACGTAGCATTATTACAGGCCACAAGTAACTTTTACGTGATGATGCCAGTTTCCAGCTTGACATTTCGTATCGTTACAAGAATGAGCACTTGAAAATGAGACTGTGGCCTCGAAACCAGATCAAAAGAATGTAATATACATCGCTGGCTTAGCGCCCGCTGCTTCGCTCACATAGACTGTACGGCCTGCAGGGATTTTTGTTTTTCTTTTATTTCATCGACTTTTTGTTGTTCGAAAATTTCAATACCTTGTAAGCTTGTCGCGCTAATTAAGGTCGTATAAGCATGGTCTTTTCAATATGTACTCCTCACCAAAAGGCGATTCTAGTAGCTGCAGTCCAAAGTTTTTGTTAGTCATGCCTTTTGTGCTTTTGTAGAGATATTTCCATAGCAACTTTCATGCCTTAACAAAAATTGCTTTACATATAACAGAGAAGTGAAACACCTATTTTCATAAATTTAGTTTAAATTTTTTTAATGAAACCAAGTGTTTTCTTAAAAATTTCATTCCCTATTGCAGAAACACTAAAATACGTATTTTTTATTTGTAACAGGAGAAGTCAAATACCGATTGTCATAGATGTGGTCTTAAAAATCCTTTAGTAACTCTTTAGTAATAATTTCTTTAAAAAAAAACTGTCACCCACTATTTTACCCCCTTAGTGTTTGACTTTCCAGAAATGCTTAAACACTTATTTTTTATTTCCCGTAATAGCGACATTCTGTCAAAAAGCCTTTCATCGCCTATTTCACCCCCCTAGGAATGGAATTTCGGACAATCCTTTATTGAACGATGCCTATAGCATAATATCAACAACCTCTCCAAACTTCAAGTTGTTGTCCTTAGCAGTTTGGGATGGACGATGATGAGTCAGTGAATCAGTCTGACCCTATTTCACCCCTTCAGGGGTTGAATTTCCAAAAACAGTGAAACAAGTATATTTCATTTCTAATGGAGAAACCAAAGAATAAGTTTCAAAGATTTAGCTTCAAAATTCCTTTCGCAATGAGATATTTTCGTAAAACATTTCACCCCCTATTTCACCCCTTTAGGGGTTGAATTTACAAAAACAGTGACTTGTAAATATTTTATTCCAACAGAGAAGCCATGTACAAATTTACATACATTTAAATTCAAAAGTGCTTACACATTTAAATAATTCCATAAAAATTTTCATCCCCCATTTCAACCCTATAGATGATGAATTTCCAAAAACAGTGAAACACGTAATTTTTTTATTTTCAACTGCGAAACCAAATTTAAAATTTCATAGATGTAGCGTCAAAAATTCTTTCGTTATAAAATTTTTCATAAAAAATTTAATCCCCTATTTCACCTCTTAGTGATTCAATTTTTAAAAAACGGTGAAACACCTATTTCTTTTATTCGTAACTGAGAAGTCAAATATCATTGTTAATATATGTAACTTTAAAAATACTTTAATAGCTCTTTAATAATGATACCGAGCTAGGTGGCGCAGTGGTTAGCACACTGGACTCGCACTCGGAAGGACGACGGTTCAATCCCGCGTCCGGCCATCCTGATTTAGGTTTTCCGTGATTTCCCTAAATCGCTCCAGGCAAATGCCGGGATGGTTTCTTTGAAAGGGCACGGCCGACTTCCTTCCCCATCCTTCCCTAATGCTATGAGACCGATAACCTCGCTGTTTGGTCTCTTTCCCCAACCAACCAACCAACCTTTAATAATGATACTGTTTTTTTTTAATTTTCATCCTGTTTTTTACCCCCGTGGGCTTAATTTTCCAAAAATGTTGAAACACGTAGTTCTTTATTTCTGACGGAGAAACCTAATATCACTTTTCATAGGTCTAGCTTCAAAATTACTTTAATAGCGAGATTTTTTTAAAAAAATCTCTTCTTCCCCCATTCCACCAGCTTAGGGTCGGAATTTCGAAAAATCTCTCTTAAACGACGCCTACAGTATAAGATCCACAGCTTCTCTAAATTTCTTACTGCTGCTACAATGGTACGTTATAGAGATTTAACTGAGTTTGAGCGTGGTGTTATAGTTGGCGCACGAGCGATGGGACACAGCATTTCCGTGGTAGCGATGAAGTGGGAATTGTCACGAGTGTAACGCGAATATCACGTATCCGGTAAAACATCAATTTTCCGACAACGTTGCGGCCGGAAAAAGATCCTGCAAGAATGGGGCCAACGTCGACTGAAGAGAATAGTTCAGCGTGACACTAGTGCAACCCTTCCGCAAATTGCTGCAGATTTCATTGTTGGGTCGTCAACAAGTGTCAGCGTGCGAACCATTCAACGAAACATCATCTATATGGGCTTTCGGAGCCGACACAAAGATCTTTATGACTCGCCTGGGCCCGTCAACACCGACATTATACTGTTGGTAAGTGGAAACATATTACTTGGCCGGACGAGTCTCGTTTAAAATTGTATCGAGCGGATGGACGTATACGGGTTTGGAGACAATCTTATGACTCCATGAGCCCTGCATGTCAGCAGGGGGCTGTTCATTCTGGTGGAAGCTCTGTAAGGGTGTGGGGCGTGTGCAGCTGGAGTGATATGGAACGCCTGACACGTATAGATACGACTGTGACAGATGTCATGTACGTAAGCATCCCGACTGATCACCTGCGTCCATTCATGTCCATTATGTATTCCGACAGGCTTTGGCAATTCCAGCAGGACAATGCGGCGTCGTACACGTTTAGAATTGCTGCAGAGTGGCTCCATGAACACCTTTCTGAGTTTAAACACTTCTACTTGCCACGAAAATCTCCGAATATGAACATTATTGGACGTATCTGAGATGCCTTGCAACGCCCTGTTCAAAAGAGATCTCCACCCCCTTGTAGTCTTAGGCATTTATGGACAGCCCTGCAGGATTCCTGGTGTCAGTTCCCTCCAGCACTACCTCAGATATTATCCGAGTCCATGGCATTTCTGCGTGCTCCCCGGGGACACCATATTAGGCAGGTGTACCAGCTTCTTTGGCTCTTCGGTGTACATATAATTTTGAAACATCCTGTGTAACTTTCGTCTTCCTAGATTAGTAAGGCAGAGTAGACTGAGTTGCCAAAAGTTACAGAAGGGTTGTCCCATTTGAAGTTATGGCGCTTACGACGCGTAAGGAGCGAATGTAGACAGTGAGTTAGAGACTGGTAGGTAGTTTAGGTGTACGCAGGGTGATAATCGCTGCAAGACGCACTAGTCGTAGCATATCGGAGATTACGCAGTAATGCGAGTTTTTCCAGTCAACAGTGTCTAGCCTGAATCTTCCATATCGGAAAGACAGTGTTTCCACATTGATAAACTTCTCCTCAGATATATGGGGCGATATTCTGTTTACTGTGAGTCAGATCGGCGCCGATTTGAATGTGGAGCATCAGGAACCCATGTCTGCCAGGACTGTACGGAGACCAACAGGCAGTATTAGCTTCAGTAACCGACGACCATGTTGTGTAGCTTGGCTTGCATGGGACCGCGTATATCGACACCGGACTGTGGATCGGTGGCTGTCTGTTAGCATGCTCCGATGAATCTGGGTTGCAGTTGTATTGAGCTGATGTGTGCTTGGAAGTACGGCGTTTTCCTCATGAAGCTATGGATATTGAGTGTCAATAACCTGTGTGTCTAGGCAGAAGATAGCTCAGTTATTGTCTTGGCTGTGTTCGCGTGGTCGCAATTAGGCTGCGTTCTCTGGCTGCAAAGACCAATGACGTGTGCTGATTAATATACTTTCTGAAAGTTGCTCGTCACAATTTTAACTTTCAAAATTATTCTTCCGCGTGTTCTGAATTGCAAAGACTGTTCTGGCAAAGTGATCGATTACTCAAAGTATCACAGTTTTTGACCGGTTGGCAAGGCTTGTCTGACAAGAGCTACTTTAGGAGCAGAAGTGCTAACGAATAGTCAGTCAGCGTGGCCGCGTCGTCTCGGCTTGAGTAACCGTTTGAAAGAAAGAAAGCAGTCTAGTCTGTTCGTGCCTGTGATCCCGCCTGGTTTACAGCGACCGGCTCTCTGGCTGTTGCTTCCTCGTCACTGCTGTGAACGACTGATGTAGTAACTTGTTTAGAAGTTGCTTCCTGGTGGTCATGTTAAAAAAAAAAAAAAGTGGTTCAAATGGCTCTGAGCACTATGCGACTTAACTTCTGAGGTCATCAGTCGCCTATAACTTAGAACTAATTAAACCGAAGTAACCTACGAACATCACACACATCCATGCCCGAGACAGGATTCGAACCTGCGACTGTAGCGCTCGCTCGGCTCCAGACTGTAGCGCCTAGAACCGCACGGCCACTCCGGCTGGCAAGTCCTGTTCATGCAACTAGTTACAGAAGGACGGTGAGATTGATATTTGGCAGCTTGTCGTAACATTTGCTAACATTTTCAGATTTTTAGTGTGCCTTTACTTTTGTTCAAACTAAACTCCTTTGCCCAGTGAGGTAGTTACTTTTCGTTTTGCTTGGTACAGAATAGTCTTCTCATTAATCTGTTCCACTAGTAATCGTATTGAATACATACCACTCACGATTCTTTATATAATTTCACGATTATGTTGACAAAAATTACTTCGGATCGATCTGATTACGAAGTTTTCACACCTTGCACGTTTCGCCTCTATTATTTGGAAAGTCTAAAATATATGCATATTTGTGTTTATACTGTTTATTCCACAATTTATTTTCATTCTCGTGTCACTGATGAGTTCATGAGTAAATATACAGTCTATGATTTTGTGCTCAGCATTTAACTTCTAGTATGAACTATTATTTGTATTCTACCTTCACCAGGAAAGTTAGTCACAGTGTGACATGATTTCAATCAGTATATACCTTCAAGACTGCAATCAGCAAAACATATGCTACTCATTGCATAATTTATAGCTTTGAAAGAAAGTGACGGCGTGGAGACTGCGAGACTACTTTCTGTTTACCGTAACATATTGGACAAGATTGCTTTGGATTTGTATGTTTCATGTCTTGTACAGAACGCATAGGTAATCAGACGGAGCCAAGCATGCTCTCTGTACATCATTCATCTCTAAGGTCGCTCATATGTGTATTCTTTGAGTCAAATTATGAAATTTTTAGAAGTAACTGTGACCATGAAATTCACTCAAGTATTCATATATGCCCAATGATCTTTCTGTTGCGTAAAGTAAGCACTAACTACTCCTGAATATGTGTCTACAATATGGTCAGACAGCGTTACAAATTTAAATTTTATATAGAAAGTAGCATTTATAAATCACATTTGGTCTGAACTTTCACGTACTCAAAACAAAACAAGTAGTTGGCTTACAATTCTTACAGGCTGTCTGCATCCTTGTTTCTTGTTTCAACAGGACAATGCGACATGTCACCATTGTTTGGCTGCACGGAGGTAACTCGAAGAACACCTGATCTTAACCGGATAGAGCATTTGTGGTTTACTGTTGAAACCTGAGTAAGTTTGTAGAACAATTGCGGTAACACTGCTGGCTGTATGGATCAATATCTCTCCACAACGAGTCCAACATCCCATGGAGTCCAGGTCTAGGCGTGTTAACGTAGTTTTGAGGGCTGTGCGGAAGTGACTTACTGCTAATATTGAATACAGTGCCTTCCGAAGACTTTTGATCTGAATGTATATCCAGGCAGTTTCGCAGAACACGAAAAGGAATGCTTTGGGAAAGAAATAGCAATTGTACGTGTTTACCTCGTGCATTAACTGCCTCTGCTTGCTGTTTTTAGACGTTTTAAAAATCGTGTGCTGGACAATGTGAACATCCCACGCGCGACCGACTCTGACGACATCCTAATGCGCCCACTCTCGTTGTAACTGACCGCGCGATCTTATCAACTGAACACAGACCACGAAATTCATATACAGCGCTCTAATCTCGTCGGACTATGTACCGGCGGTCGTAATTCCGCGTGCAACGAATATAAATTCAGTTTAAAGTGGCCGTTAAATTACTTCTGGTATTTTTAATTTCGTACAGCTGATAACAATCTAAAATACATATAAATTCTCATGCCGCAAAAACCCTCCAGGAGGATCATGGAAATCTCCAACACTTATACGAGTTTTGTAAATTGGAGATTATTTTTAGTTATTCGGTTAACCCGAAGCGCAGGACCATGGGGTAGGGGGAGGAAGGGAGTGGGAAGCATTTTAAAAACGGATGTAGCGCGAGAGCGCAGCGCGGAGTGCACTCGGATTTAGTGTGCCGCGGAGATTTTTATCTGCGCCGTTGAAATTAGGAATGAGCAGAGCGGGCGGAAGACATTAGCGAGTAATTAAATGTGGGAGAAGCGAGCGGCGCGTATCAGGCGCGTCAAATGATATAGCAGGCCGCGGGAACTCTTATTAAAGCACGGCGACAAAGGAGCAGCGATATTAAACAGGTGGCGCGCGAAGATTAAAATTTTAATTTCCACCGCGGGCGCAAGGAAGGCAGTGAGGGAGGAGAAATAGTTAAACACTGTGCACAGAGGGCTTTTGTGTAAGGCCGCATTCCGGGGATTTCTGGTGGGTGCCGCAGCGCCTAGCTTGTCACTTCCTGCGAGGGACTGCCGGCGAAGCGGGACAACAGAGCGTCTGAGGTGGTGCGGTGGAACACCTGTTGGAACTGCGAGGTCCCAAGGGGGACAGGGCGAGGCTACACAGCAGCTGCCGGTCGAATCTCTACGCTGAATTTGTTTGTATCATATACAAGGGCTGTCTCCTTTCAAGGTTCGATCGGTCGAGAAATGGAAGCCAACATAGTTGCAGCTCTGACTTCAGCATTTGTTGCAGCGTGATACAAACTTCTCAGTTCCTTCGTCATAGACGGCAACCAACCGCATGTGTTTTCAGCCAGATCTCTACGCTGATCTGCAGCTCGTTGTCTATGCTACCCGCCTTCATGTGAGCAAAGAGCTGAAATTTAGAAGGAGCTAAGTCAGTGCCGTATGGAGAGTAACCACTTCCCAACGAAAATACTGCAGGAGCGTCTTGTTGCAGCTGCACTGTGCGGCTGAGCTTGTTCTACATTGAACTTCGTAGACGGAGCAGAGAGACAATGTATGAGGCTACAGCGGTGGTCAGACCACGTTCCGCGAAATCTAGCAACAAAACTTATTTTACCCCCAAAGCACAGTATCCATGCACTTTCTGATGGAGAAGGTTCGCCTGCACTTCTTGGGTTTACTCTAGGAAGAGAAAGCATCTAATGCTTCGATTCCTCTTTGGTAGTTTCATTTACGAAATTGAAATGGAAATGCCGCGTGGCTAGGGCCTCCCGTCGGGTAGACCGTTCGCCTGGTGCAAGCCTTTCGAGTTGACGCCACTTCGGCGACTTGCGTGTCGATGTAGATGAAATGATGATGGAAGACACACAACACCCAGTCATCACAAGGTAGAGAAAATCCCTGGCCCCCGCCGGGGATCGAACCCGGGACTCGGTGCGCGGGAAGCGAGAACGCTACCGCAAGACCACGAGCTGCGGACATTTCCGAAATGCACCCATGTCTCGTCCTCCGAGACAGTTCTATTCAAAGAATCTTCGCCTTTATCATGGTAGCACTCAAGAAACATGAAGGCGGTGCCCATTCGCTATGTTTTGTGATGGTCGGTCAGCATCTTGGTAACCCATCTCGCACAGAGTTTGTGGTACTGAACTCTCCTGCACAGGATGATGCAAAGGGCTGACGTTGAAATTTTAGAAAACGAATCACTCAACATAGAAATTGTGGATCGGCGATTTTCCCAAATCGCCTGATCTTGTCGCTGAACAAGATCACTGCTTGATATACGCTTCCTTCCCAGGGCGCCTGCGTCCTGTGTGTCTGTGCGACCTTCTTCAAAGTTCTTGCACTATTGCCGCACTTTGCTGTCACTCATGGAAGTTTCACGTACGCGTTACCCATTCGTCGATATATTTCGGTTACATTGCACCCCTCAGAACACACTTCACACATGAGGGAGAAACTATTCTACAGATGTATAAGTGCTCAGTGCGCACTCAAAATTGACACGTGCGATGGGCATACTAGAGACATTTCGCAACATATCTGCTCAAAGCTTCATCGGGTTTTCACTGTGTTTTTAATTTCGCGACCGATCGGACCTCGAAAAGTAAATAGACCTCGTAACTTCGTAGGCTTCTGGAGCCGTGGTCAGTTAACAGGAAAGTTTTCTGGGTATGGCACCGTATCATGTTGTGAACAATTGGGTCACAGATACAGCGACGTTCTTCTGCGTCGGTTTTTTTTTTTCAGAGTCCATTGTGCATTAATTGCTCTACTAAGCATGACACGGGAGAAAGGGCAGTAGAGGTGACGCTGTCACGTCCCTGATCGCCATTCTTGTTGGCGCCATTGTCCTGGAATAAATTCCACAACCCTCCGCAGTGTCTCTTGAAGTGAGGGTATGCGACTCTCTTAATGGTAATCCGTCCGTCGATTGGAGACGTTAAGCCTTTGTGCTAATCGAGGGGATAAGGCAACGTGCACGCGCCGGGTTTCACCCTCTCCCTATCCAACATATACATCAAACCACACTACACACATCCATTAGGGTCGCTTACACTTAAGAGTTACGCATAAACAACACACGACGCTCACACTTCGCAAAGGATATGTGCCTACGGGCGCGAAGAATGGAGAACACCTTTCCAATGTAAGCGGCTGAACGTGCCCGACGGTGTGTTCCAGCCATTCTGGCCATACGAATGTACTTTAAAAACTGAACTCCGTCTGAACAGGCCATGAAGGCCCAACGGTACCGACCGGCCGCCGTGTCTTCGAAAGCCCACAGGCGTCACAGGAGGCGGGAGTGGAGGGGCATGTGGTCAGCATACCGCTCTCCCGACCGTATGTCAATTTACGAGACCGGAGCCGCTACTTCTCAATCAAGTAGCTCCTCAGTTTGCCTCACACGGGCTGAGTGCACCCCGCTTGCCAACAGCGATCGGCAGACCGGATGGTCACCCATCCAAGGGCTAGCACTGCCCGACAGCGCTTAACTTCGGCGATCTATGGGGGACCAGTGCTAACACAGCGACAAGCCTTTGCCCCAACTTTAGAGTTACCGTGGCCGAGACGTTGGTAACACTTATTAACAATAAGACGCGATGCTATAAACAGAAAGCTCAAGCTAGTTAACCGTTTATTTTCTCTATCGAGCAGTGCAGATTTCTTCCATTATATCTGGAAGCGAGGTAGGGGTTCATGAAAATCTGGAGGCTTTCGTGCAACTGTCCTTGATGATGACCTAAGTCGTTAGTAGGCAGTGCTATATCCCTCTTCAAACTTCTTCGATGCTCGATGTTTTGATCACAGCAGAGCTATCGAACGATGGAGTTTTGAAGAAGAGTTGGTGCACCGTAATTAGTGGAATAGGTAAGTAAAGCTGTAACCTCTCCGAACATTGGCATGGTCCTCATGGAGGTGGTATGCCATTGCGTTTCTCCGACCTCGCCCAGCCAGGTACAGACGTACCTGCAGTTTAATGTAAACTCCGGAACATGATGCAGCTACGCACTTTTCACTTTAACAGTCACTGCCAATCAGAGAAGTACCAGATAAAAATCCTAGCCGTGAACTGGAGGAGGAGGAGGATCTTGGTGTTTAACGTCCCGTCGACAACGAGGTCATTAGAGACGGAGCGCAAGCTCGACTGAGGGAAGGATGGGGAAGGAAATCGGCCGTGCCCTTTCAAAGGAACCATCCCGGCATTTACCTGAATCGATTTAGGGAAATCACGGAAAACCTAAATCAGGATGGTCGGAGACGGGATTGAACCGTCGTCCTCCCGAATGCGAGTCCAGTGTGCTAACCACTGCACCACCTCGCTCGGTCCATGAATTGGGATAGAGCTCGAGACCTTTGGATTATTGGGTGAACTGTATTTTCATTTGCGTTTATCGACAACCATCAACTGCATAATGAAATTATGATAATGAAAATTTGAGCCACACCGGGAGTCGAACTAGGATTTCCAGCTTATCGCGAGCGGTCGCCACGCTGTAGGCTATCCGAGCAAGACTCACGGCCAAAACCAAATTTCCATATATCATCTACCAAGTGTCTACAACCTGCACTCGTATGTTCATTATGCATATCCCTATACGGGGGAGACATTTTAACTCGGTTTCGAGTCTCGGGCTGGTACGAATTTTAACTGTTGTCATTCTCTTATACAGCTGATTGTTGTACACATTGGTAAATGAGAATCTATTTCATGTATTTCATGTATTTAACGGTGGTAGTCGCCCTAGTGCCTGTTCCTTCGGACATAGATGAAGGAACTTCGCATCGTATTTCTGAACAACAAAGGCACTGCAATACTGTACTTTAAATTTTTACTCTGTTACATTATCTCTTTATTTCTCCTTCTATTTATCTTTTCCGTCGTCGTTTTGTCTTCATCAGTTCTTCATAGATTTCCCACGACAACTCTCAGATGAGAACAGAGGGGGCAGTGGGGGGGGGGGGGGGGAGGGGGTGGGGAGCAATTGCCTGACCGAACAAGCTATGTTAATGTGCGGACTCCACTGACCAATGAGGAACATGAGATATTAGAAAACATAATCTCAGCGAAAAAGATATTTGCATTACCCTAAAGAGCACACTGGTAACCCTGCTATAAGTTCTACCAAGCGGTCATGCGACACTCTGCCTATGACGTAGGTCACGGCAGCGGAGTGGTATGTATGTGACAATCGGTTATATGGAAACAAAGGCAGCAAAGTTGGTCGGCATGGGGACGTGACAAAATGGCAGAAAGGAGACTCCAACGTATCTACAAGGAATGCTGTACGGGTCGCACCTATCTAGCACGGCATAAAACCGGTGGTCGTAAACTGACAGGTTAAGAGGAAGTGTGCCACGCGCTGACACCGACGGAATATGCCACTGTCCCTGAGTGCAGGTCCATCTCGACCAGTTCTCGAGCCAACACTGAGAGAGGAATGCCTGCTTCGGGCATCTGGACACGGGTACGTCGAAAAGGCGTTTGATCACAGTGGCAGATAAAACATCTTCCGCTGAAGAGGTGTAGATTGGTCGATGTAGCGACTGTTCCTCTTATCATATAATGCGAGGCACTGAGTACGTTGACGGCTCAGACAGGCGTTAAACCGGCACCGTGAGGAAAGTGTAGGGAAGGACAGAGAGAGTTTTGTGATGTCTTGGTGCTCTTCGTACCAAGATGTGGGTCCACCCATTCAGATTACCGTAAATACGAACCAGAATGATTGCTTCAACATTCTCGATGAGGAAATATTGCTATTTTCTTCTCCTTTGACAACCTGTGTAAACATATTGTACACATACAGCGAACGGCAGCTGTCACATAACGCATGCTGGAAAAAAGTACGGGGCAGTAATCATGTCGTACTGATGGAAGAAACATCGTGCGTTAGTGGCGCAGTGCTAATTTCGCTATGGGGAATCTGTCGTGTGTCTGCAACATGCCTTTCGTAAGCATCTCAAGATTCAGCCGGGAGATCCAGTTCTTGCTCGTGGAACAATATTGAACTGGGTAATAAATTTCCATGCAAGCGCCAGTACATCGAAAGTCAACCGGTCCTCGAAAAACCAACCGAACCCCCGAGAACAGCGAATACGTGCATAGCCGTTTACAAGCAAGTCCTCGTCGTTCGTTCGATTGCAGCAAAATGGAGAGAAATGTCGCACGCCGAAAAAGACCTTGCAAGTTCTCCCTGAAGTGTTCGGTAACCGCCTAATTTATAAACGCGCTTGTGTCAAATGGCCGCTTCGCTCATTCGATTTAACTGTGTCAGGCTTTTACCAATGAGTTTGTATGAAGACGAGAATGAACTCTGACCACTCGAGAAGCTTGCAACAGTTAAAAGATCGAATTCACTACGAAATTTCCGGAATTCCTCCAGGAGCTGCGAAATGTGTGTTCAGATATTGCGTGAAATGATTCGAGCATTGTGTAGCCGCGAAAGGTTGTAATTTCAAATGGCCCTGAGCACTATGGGACTTAACATCTTAGGTCATCAGTCCTCTAGAACTTAGAACTACTTAAACCTAACTAACCTAAGGACATCACACACATCCATGGCCGAGGCAGGATTCGAACCTGCGACTGTAGCGGTCTCGCGGTTCCAGACTGTAGCGCCTAGAACCGCACGGCCACTCCGGCCGGCTTGTTACGGTGCATGAATTGTCGATACCACCCGCCGATTTTGACTACTGACTATCTGGCGACGTCATGCAGTTAAACAGCAGAAGCCCCGCCCCTTGCCGTTACCCTACTTTATCTTTAGCCAATAGGATACAACGTATGTCATACATGTCATACGGTATCAATATAAACCTAATGCTATGCCGGGTACTGTCGTAACTTATATGTAAGTAATAATTATATGCTATACAGTTCAAATTTTACGTAATATAATATTAAGAAGTATAACAGACCAACCACTTCCATCAGTTTCTAGACTGTCCATCTCCAGTGTAGTCAAATTCCCTCAGAGGGCACTCTTGTAATATGTTAACAGATGCAACGGGGGTGGCTTCTGTTATTTAAGTCCATAGCATCGCCACGTAGCAGTTGACATCCATGGTGATATACACAGTTCCTGCTCCTTGCGATCGTCTCCACAAGTCAGCATTGACTATCATCGTCTAAGTTAGTTTTAACTAAATGTTTATTACATTACGTGTTTCCCTCTGTTTTGCTGTACTCTGAATTACAGAGTGTGGTCCAAAGATGGTCCATTTCGGATAGAAACCAGTCACCAGTTATGCATAAAAGTGTTTTTACGCGGCCAAGACTGTTCTATATAATATCTGTTTGTGTGAAAACTTATGGGACTTAACTGCTAAGCTAAGGTCATCATTCTCTAAGCTTACACACTACTTAACCTAAATTATCCTAAGGACGAACACACACACACCCATGCCCGAGGGAGGACTCGAACCTCCGCCGGGACCAGCCGCACAGTCCATGACTGCAACGCCTGAGACCGCTCGGCTAATTCCGAGCGGCCTATATAATATCTAATTACATACACTCCTGGAAATTGAAATAAGAACACCGTGAATTCATTGTCCCAGGACGGGGAAACTTTATTGACACATTCCTGGGGTCAGATACATCACATGATCACACTGACAGAACCACAGGCACATAGACACAGGCAACAGAGCATGCACAATGTCGGCACTAGTACAGTGTATATCCACCTTTCGCAGCAATGCAGGCTGCTATTCTCCCATGGAGACGATCGTAGAGATGCTGGATGTAGTCCTGTGGAACGGCTTGCCATGCCATTTCCACCTGGCGCCTCAGTTGCACCAGCGTTCGTGCTGGACGTGCAGACCGCGTGAGACGACGCTTCATCCAGTCCCAAACATGCTTAATGGGGGACAGATCCGGAGATCTGGCTGGCCAGGGCAGTTGACTTACACCTTCTAGAGCACGTTGGGTGGCACGGGATACATGCGGACGTGCATTGTCCTGTTGGAACAGCAAGTTCCCTTGCGGGTCTAGGAATGGTAGAACGATGGGTTCGATGACGGTTTGGATGTACCGTGCACTATTCAGCGTCTTCTCGACGATCACCAGCGGTGTACGGCCAGTGTAGGAGATCGCTCCCCACACCATGATGCCGGGTGTTGGCCCTGTGTGCATCGGTCGTATGCAGTCCTGATTGTGGCGCTCACCTGCACGGCGCCAAACACGCATACGACCATCATTGGCACCAAGGCAGAAGCGACTCTCATCGCTGAAGACGACACGTCGCCATTCGTCCCTCCATTCACGCCTGTCGCGACACCACTGGAGGCGGGCTGCACGATGTTGGGGCGTGAGCGGAAGACGGCCTAACGGTGTGCGGGACCGTAGCCCAGCTTCATGGAGACGGTTGCGAATGGTCCTCGCCGATACCCCAGGAGCAACAGTGTCCCTAATTTGCTGGGAAGTGGCGGTGCGGTCCCCTACGGCACTACGTAGGATCCTACGGTCTTGGCGTGCATCCGTGCGTCGCTGCGGTCCGGTCCCAGGTCGACGGGCACGTGCACCTTCCGCCGACCACTGGCGACAACATCGATGTACTGTAGAGACCTCACGCCCCACGTGTTGAGCAATTCGGCGGTACGTCCACCCGGCCTCCCGCATGTCCACTATACACCCTCGCTCAAAGTCCGTCGACTGCACACACGGTTCACGTCCACGCTGTCGCGGCATGCTACCAGCGTTAAAGACTGCGATGGAGCTCCGTATGCCACGGCAAACTGGCTGACACTGACGGCGGCGGTGCACAAATGCTGCGCAGCTAGCGCCATTCGACTACCAACACCGCGGTTCCTGGTGTGTCCGCTGTGCCGTGCGTGTGATCATTGCTTGTACAGCCCTCTCGCAGTGTCCGGAGCAAGTATGGTGGGTCTGACACACCGGTGTCAATGTGTTCTTTTTTCCATTTCCAGGAGTGTATTTTTATCCACCTTCATGGTAAGTCTTCCAAGATGGCAACAGTCGTCTTACCATGACTGCTAGCACATCGCTTTGCTCTGACAAACACTCGCGTGCTCTATCGCTCCGCGACAAGCTCGGTACATCACCCAATCTTAATCTCATAGACTTATGGACTATTTAGACCAACAGGTGAACGATATCAGTTAGCATCTACGCAATTTGGTAGACCTATGGGATCTAAATAAACATCTCTAAGCGTGGATTCTCTTCCTCGCTGAATGGGGGCCATTATCACGGTTAGGGGCAGTGGTACTCTTCTGCGAGTGTTTTCTTTTGTGTCCAGTCTACTTGGACGTCGGGATGCATCCCATATCAAACGAAACGTTTCGAGAATCAGCCCCAGATTAAGTCTACAAGAATCTTCACATGTTAAAAGTTACCAATCATTTGACGCTAAAACATCGGAATGAACAGTCTTATTCAAGACCTTTCTACTGTGTCCATTTCGTACGCCTCTTTCTATGCAGCGTCCCTCCCAAAAATAAATCTTTTAAAATATTCCAGGCTGTTGCGGTCCGTAACTCGAATAAATATAAACCCTGCAGATCTGGATTTTTCCTGCTGTTATATTGCAAATCGTGAAAGAACAGATTGGTTGATCCTTCTAGGCTCGTACGCTCTGTGAATTTTGACGTATCTGCGATGCACAACGCCTCTCTTGTAGTTTTCCCGTTTGAGTTGTATGAACATCTCCGGAACGCTTTCGCGATTACTAAACGAAACAGTCACAAATTGTAGTGCTCTTCTTTGGATCTTCTCAGTTTCCTCTAACAACACTGCCCGGTGAGGGTGCCAGGCGGAGGAGCAAACCTCCACTATCATTCTAAGACAATTTTAAATTTTGTGGGTCGACGACACTACCTAACCATTCGTCCAATAAATCTGCCTGGAATCTGCCTTTCCTAGATTATTTTTACGCAGCCCATATTACACCGCCTCGTGCCCATTTTGCTAGATGGTTGTTGAATATGACTGCTTCCAGTGATCGTTCTGCTATAGTATAGTCTTCCGGCTTATTTGTGTTCAATTCGTTAGATTGGTTCAAGTCGAAGGTCAGCTGTCAATTCCTACACCACGCGTCGATTCTCTATAGCTCTTCCTTCATTTCGCTGCAGTTTCCTAGCACCCTTGAGTTTCCGACGTTATCCACCAGGTCGTTTACGTATGATGTAACCAGCATTTGTCTTATTAGGATTCCGTGCCTCAAACTGTAAAATCGAAACCCTTACAGGATCGCCTTTGTTGTCTGCCTGCCTGCCTGTCTGTCTGTCCGACAGTCCAGAGCCCTTTTTCTCAGGTATGGGGTGAGGTATCAAGCACACATTTATGTCATATTTAAGGTGTGCAGTTCCTTGAAAGCGTAAAAATTTTTAGCTTCTAATTCAGAGCAATCAAAAGATACGACCATTTATGTGACATATTTTGACACGCACGAACTCACTCACCAAAACTGATAGGGTTCTTCCTTTGACGGAGAATTAGGACATTTGGCAAGAAGCAAACTTTCTCATTACAAGTAGAGTAAAAATGTCTTCTGCCATTACATTATACATAGCAGTCATTGTCCGTCAAAAGGATAACAGACGAACATAACTGCATGCCAACATAAAACGTAAGTAGCTGTCATGTTTTAGAAAATAAGTAAAAAGTGTTTTATTAAACCTTTTGTATCTATATACATAAACTGAAGTCCCCTGTTCGCTTCTCTTTGTATGTTGGGCTAGTCGACTACTGTAGAGATTTTGATACGGTCTTGAAATTCCCGCGGGACCAATATCTTGCCAGTGTCTATCTCTAAACCAGGCAAAAATCATTGAGATTCTTAATTCCCAATGAATGTATATAATATGCAGTTTGCATGGGAACCTCCAGACTTTATTCCTTAGGGTATACGTGTAATTTATATTACGTATGGGGATTTCTTTACGTTAAGAACTACATGCACAGTAACGAACACTTCCAGCCGAAGCTTGTCTGATACTCCAAACGCTCGTATTAGCGCACTGCCTTACCGATATCAAGAAACATGGAGTCAACCATCGTGCCGGTAATTATTCCCTTCTGGGTTTCGTGGACGAACAGAAACATGCCTCTACAGATTTCATATCTTTTAACGGACCGGTACACCATAATCCGTAACATCTGCAAAAGATGTAGACGAATATCGGTGCCGTGTTTTTCATAACTTGCGCAGTAGTAGCTGACGGCTTCATGGCACCGTAGACAGGCACCACGAGCACGTAGAGAGACTGGTCCATGCACTCGCAGCAAACACGTCACGGGGCCCATAATAATGCAGTGCTGTGCTTGGTAAGAGGAAAAGATGCTGTACCCGAAGAGGCTGGTGCACGGATTCGATAGAGCCGTAGTGCGTAAACAGCACAAATTGTAAAGTCTGTTAACTTTTCATATCGTGAAGGTTATTGTGTAGTTAATATGAGGAAGATAATGTGTTCCTCGAAATCCATCATTTGACATGTGATCTGTACGTCGTCGAGACAAAATTTAACATTGCACTTATATCTGCCATTTAGCGTTTGGCTCTGCTCGGTATTTCACTACTTGTTTGTATCCTTACGTCCTAGACAACGTGGAACCATAGGTAGATGCCTTCTCATCACGACCTCGAATTGCTGCAATTAATTACTGTTCGCCTCTGTAAACGCTGCAAAATAAACAGCGTCTAGCAACCACTGCATGCTTCACAGGTACTGCGTCGACAGTGACGAAATTCGCATATCAGTAATTTTGTATAAAATCTCCTATTGTGAAGATCTTACTGCACATTTATTAAGACTTTAGATGTACAATAGAACATTCAGGTACAGGAGACTCTCAATAATTCAGCTGGAAGGCCTATTTCAAAATTAGTCCAAGTAAATAGCAATAAAAAATGAAAACAGCAACTTTATGGCAAAAGTTGTATATACATGAGAGAATCACGGAGAAAACGTACTTCACTAACGCTTGTACACTTGATATGAGTTAATAATAAGGCGAGTTTCCCTGAAAAAGACTCGTCAAGTGATAATGGGTAACAAATGATCGTTATTTTTCAGTTATCTCACAACAAATCTAGTTATACTGTATTGAAACTGGTGCAGGAGACAGTTACTGTCACTCAAACCACCTACAGAGGATAGTCTGATGCAAGCACTGGCGTAAATCTTTTTCCTGCACACAATATCATTATGAAATGCAAGAAAAAATCGCATTACCGCCGGGCACAGGTGTTAAGGAAGACGATATTTTTAGGGTGATGCATATTTTAACGTAGCACGACACAGAATATAAATTACCGAAAGAAATTTTAAATTAACAGCTTTCCTATTTTAGAAGGTAGTAAAAGGAACGAATTTAAAATTAAGTCTCAGTACATTAGTCAGTCTGGCTTTCTGCATCTGCTCACGGACCTAACATGTCTGATTTCTGATTTTTAATGTGGTTGTCTTACCTTTTATAACCCATAATTCGCTTGAATTCAAGACTGTTCGAATAACCATGGTCGTCCTAATATGTGAGGGAATGAACTGCCATTTTGACCATTTACTGCATGAACTTCATTAGCAATAAAATACATAGATTTTGAAATAAAAGGTAATGTTCCTTCATCGTCGCCCAACGAAGAGAAACCACTCGCCGACCCGCAATAAAATCCGGCGGTCCGCCAAAATGCCGCTTGCACAACGTCGCTATTAAGATAAGTTGGTGACACGTTATGCATAGCAGCGTGAAACACGACTTTTATGACGTTGTTAGTGTTGTGTAAATCACAGCAATGGGCGCGAACTGGCTTCTATTAATGGAACCGCCGCTTGGAGCCAATAAGCGAGGCGACGTCAGCAGCGGATCGGTTCGGTTCTGTTCGTTTCGGTTGGGTGTCCTGTCGCGTCGGCCGGTACAAAAGCCGCCCTTTTTTCGCAGTCTCATCCCGTAATCGAGCCCGCTGCCCAAAAAAAGGCAACGCGTTGCCGGCGTGCTGACTCACGACATCGTGAGATTTGCAGAACCTGGTCGCCCGTTGAGAACCATTTCCACGTGGCAAATCGAACCATGTCCTCGCCGTTCTCACCAGCGTGAAAAGTGTCGTGTCAAAGATTTTTTTATGGCGTACATTTCAAAAAAGCAGTAACAAGCCTACACGTTTCGTATAGTGCTTTGCTCACTATCTTTTCGTAGGCGGCTTTCTACCAGACTGGGAACGCATGCTCTGTAGCACTGTTACATGTTGCCAGTGCTGTAGTTCTCAGGATTTGTGGTCGAGAGCGGCACGTGCTACAACGGTCTTGTGATTCTTTGGCTCCACCTCTTCATTCTTGCATTCTCATAATGCTCCTTGTGGAGTATTTCACATTGCTATGTTTTAATCATAACTACATAGAAATATTTGATCTTAACTCAGTCTTATAGCTGGAAGCTTCAAGCCTAGACATTTGCATTTCATTGCACATACCATCGAGAGCTAAACAAGTAAGTTGTAGTGGTTCATGTTGTTGGATAATGGTGCGTTATTGACAGGTCGTAACTGAGGAAGAAGCGTTGTTTTGCGACAGTTATGTCAGGGATGCTCTATGGTTTTCAGTTTTTCGCTTATGTCTCCAGATGAAGAACCCGCTCCAAGTGATGACACAGTCCTTGGCTCGTCATTCACTGATTTCACAACACAATACGTCACTACAGATTTCATATTAATCTTTCTATTCAATGCCATCAACCTTACATGTTGCAAATATAATGTGTCAATGTTTTCATCAAAGGTGATTTCCCATCAGTTCACTAGAAACAACTTCTTTTACGCGCAGTACACCGGAAGTTAAGCGCCGATAGTAGGTAGACAGGAAGAAGGGGTGCTTGGCTGTAGAGGGCAGGAGGCATTTTTCGTAATTTTTGCTTTGCTTCCTCTCCGTTAGGAGAAAATTAAATGTTACAAACATCTATCATAGGAAATTTAAGTACCCTCACGTGTTGTAAGGGTTTTGTTGATAACATGTACATCTTTTTTAGAGTTGTGCTGAGTGGGAATGGGCGTTTTTGTCGTTTTCACGGAAAGGCGAAAAAGGCGACGTTTTTCGGCGCGTTCTTGAGCCGATATCGCTCGTCATAAAATCAAACCCGACTAGCGCATCTTGTAGAAAATATTGTCTAATTTAATTTTGTATCGAATAATGTTGTTGTTGTTGTTGTCTTCAGTCCTAAGACTGGTTTGATGCAGCTCTCCATGCTACTCTATCCTGTGCAAGCTGCTTCATCTCCCAGTACCTACTGCAACCTACATCCTTCTGAATCTGCTTAGTGTACTCATCTCTCGGTCTCCCTCTACGAGTTTTACCCTCCACGCTGCCCTCCAACGCTAAATTTGTGATCCCTTGATGCCTCAAAACATGTCCTACCAACCGATCCCTTCTTCTAGTCAAGTTGTGCCACAAACTTCTCTTCTCCCCAATCCTATTCAATACCTCCTCATTAGTTACGTGATCTATCCACCTTATCTTCAGTATTCTTCTGTAGCACCACATTTCGAAAGCTTCTATTCTCTTCTTGTCCAAACTAGTTATCGTCCATGTTTCACTTCCATACATGGCTACACTCCAAACAAATACTTTCAGAAACGACTTTCTGATACATAAATCTATATTCGATGTTAACAAATTTCTCTTCTTCAGAAACGCTTTCCTTGCCATTGCCAGTCTACATTTTATATCCTCTCTACTTCGACCATCATCAGTTATTTTACTTCCTAAATAGCAAAACTCCTTTACTACTTTAAGTGTCTCATTTCATAATCTAATTCCCTCAGCATCACCCAATTTAATTTGACTACATTCCATTATCCTCGTATTGCTTTTGTTGATGTTCATCTTATATCCTCTTTTCAAGACACTGTCCATTCCGTTCAACTGCTCTTCCAAGTCCTTTGCCGTCTCTGACAGAATTACAATGTCATCGGCGAACCTCAAAGTTTTTACTTCGTCTCCATGAATTTTAATACCTACTCCAAATTTTTCTTTTGTTTCCTTTACTGCTTGCTCAATATACAGATTGAATAACATTGGGGAGAGGCTACAACCCTGTCTCACTCCTTTCCCAACCACTGCTTCCCTTTCGTGCCCCTCGACTTTTATGACTGCCATCTGGTTTCTGTACAAATTGTAAATAGCCTTTCGCTCCCTGTATTTTACCCCTGCCACCTTTAGAATTTGAAAGAGAGTATTCCAGTCAACATTGTCAATAATCTTCGAAAAACGCATATTTTTCGATAGATAAGCGAAAAAGTATGAAAATCTTGAGGTTTTTTTTCGTTGTGACACCAACTTTCTACAAGGCAGTAAACAACATTCGTATGGCACTGACGAGAAAAACTTCCATATTTGTGTTACGAAAATGATTGTTTTGAATACCAATTAACTGCACTAGAAATAGTAATAATATATAGAATATGATGACTAAGATGAAACGAAGAAGGATGGATGAAATTTTACTTCATTTTGGTAGCATCCTTCGTAACTGAACTGTCTGGGAGTAGCATAAAATGTGTGGCGTAACAGAAACAATTCAAAAATATCATAGTGACAGCATACGTAGCAATCTCGTCAACTAAATTTTAAGCTGCAGTATGCACTAAATTTTATCTAGGATAATACTTTAGCCAGTTACACGTGATGCATATAGAAGCCTTACCTCATGAACAGGTACCTTAATACCTATATTTCATGTCCGAAACGATCATAACTGCACCACAGAATTTAAAACGCTGACACTCACGAAACATGTAAAGCAGACGCAATGTGTTGCGCGCTAGAGTCAGATTCTCTTGTCCTTAGTACCAAAGATTTCTTTACCCTTCAGAGTTTTAGGACGAACTAAGCTGTAAAACGCGTTATGTACATCGTAGAAATTCTATTTCCCGACCTCAAGAAGAAGTCAGGCATCAAAAACAACTGTTTCGCTGCAGTCCTTTCAGTCCAGGTTATAGAGCTCTTCGTTTTTTTAATGGCAGACCCGGAGCCCCTCGTTGAAGTTAGAGCTCTTTGTTCGAGTTGTAGGACTTTAAACTGTTTGTCTGTTTGCAAATGTCAGCAGCAGTACCTGCTCTTTCACAACGTGAGGTATGCGGCCTGCAAGAGCACGCGTGGGTTTTTCCTGGAAACGTACGATACTGTCATTCCGTGGCCGAGCGTCGTCACATTCCTACGATGTCTACACTATTCAAGGTGTTCGATTCATATTGAAGAAAGTTTCGCAAAGTAATGTTAAGGTTAATTTCCAATTATTTACGTAATTTTTCTGTCAGTAAAGGAAAAAGAGAAAAAAACGAGTATGTAGTCATGGTAAGGAGGGAGAGGGAGAGCAGCACACATTTGGGGGATTCTTTATTATTGGAGGGGGGGGGGGGGGGCGGGGGGAGGACGAATGGGGAAAAGTGAAAAATATGTGGCATTATTGATGGTATTTGGTTTATGTGCGTTAGGCTGTGGTTCAATGCATATTTCGGTTCAAAAAAAAAAAAAAAAAAAAATGGTTCAAATGGCTCTGAGCACTATGGGACTCAACTGCTGTGGTCATTAGTCCCCTAGAACTTAGAACTACTTAAACCTAACTAACCTAAGGATATCACACACATCCATGCCCGAGGCAGGATTCGAACCTGCGACCGTAGCACTGGCACGGTTCCGGACTACGCGCCTAGAACTGCGAGACCACCGCGGTCGGCGCATATTTCGGTATCTAATGTTTCTTCTTCCAATGGTGGAGACATCGACAGAGCCTACAGCATTTCAGAAAGCATATATAATCTCAAACAATCTCAGCTAGGCCCACTATTTATACATATCCATGCAACGATCGGTTTGTGACGTCATCAGGCCTTGGAAAGGGCTAACGAGATCACGGGCCATGCAAGAACTTGTGACGTCACACTAGTAGGCTTGCCCGCCACACTTCGGGAACGTTCGGCTCTGTGCAGGTCCCATGTAAAATCAATGTCTAATCGAAAAGATTTCAGTTTTGTAGTGTGCTATCGAGAACTTGCTTGCATTTAATCGCGCAGTTAAGAATTATTAAACTCATTTGGAATAATTACTCGCTCCTCGCCGTAGACAGCTTCTGGCGCTCGTAAGACCTGCAGTTTCACGTGCTGTGACGTACGCACCAGGGCCTATCTTTCTCGTGGCCCTCGCCTCTGTCTAAAGTTGTGTTATAGTACTTTGTCTATTAGTCAAGACCACAACTTGTCTAATTTCAACCCTTCTTGTCTTTCGTTAAAGTTGTTTCTGTGTTTGAATTTCTACTGACATGAAAGCCTCCAAAGCCTCCACTGTAATACGTAGCATCAGGTCCATTTAAAAATGGTATTGGTATTAAGGTATTTTTTGTGGTATCATTTTGCAAAGAAGAAAGAAGTATTTTAACATGCCTTTGACATCGGACAAGACTGAGGGAGGTGCTGCAGTCCACTTGCATTCTGGAGGGTGACGGTTCGAATCCCTGTCCGGCCACCACGATTTATTTTTTCCTTAATAGTTTGAGGAAAATGCTCGAATAGTTCCTATGAATAGGACACGATTGGTTTCTTCCCCTATCCATCAGTCATCCGGGCTTATCTCTAACGACATCGTCGTCGATGAAAGGCAAAACCTCAATCTACATTTTCGTTTTTCTTGTTATCGGATACGAAGAAAGAGTTTGGCTTGGAAATCAGATAAGCTCTTTTTCAGAGACCTACCCAACACCTGAACTAATTTATCGAAACCGTAACAGAATTAAAGGTGATATTGTTACTCTGCAATGAAAAGGTTAGCACAGGAGAGCAAATCGTGACGGGCCGAAAAAAAAGGATCGATTTAACATTATACCACATATTTAAGTAGCGGTGGTTTGCTTTTGGAACGAAACAGATGCATTCTGGCTGAATATAACAATTTTTATAAGTTCGTAGGTGTAAAATGATTGATCCAAAATACGTTCCATTGAAGTTAAATATTCTGGGTTGTTAGGCCGCGTCATAACAACCCAGAAAATCTTAACTTCAGTGACAACAACCACGGAAGCCAGTAGACTTGCATTCATCTATTCTCCTGAACCTTTCCGCCTAATGTAGAGGTAATGGAAATGTTATTCAACGACTCGTTTAAGCAGGGTGGAGGGACAGTATGTACACTTTTAGCTCTGATTTCGAAGATGTTTTCTGTGTACAGATAAAATTTTGTTTACTGCTAGTGGATTACAAGGCCTTGTTCCGTTAAGTACTCGTATTTATTCCAATCTTCTACTAGTCCATCTCCTCCTCCTTCTCTCTCTGTCCACCTCCTCCATCCTCTCTGTCCACCTCCACCTCCCCCCCCCCCCCCCCCACTCTCTGTCCATCTCCTTCTGACACTGCCTCTGTCCTTCTTCTTCTTCCCATCGGTCTTCTCCTCTTCTCTGTAATTCTATCTCCTCCCTCCCCCACCCTAATTGTCCATCTCCGGCAACCCTCTCTCTCTTCATCTCCTCCACTCTCCAATCTCTGTCCAACTCCTTCTGCCTCTGTCTCTCTGTCCCTCTTCTCCTTCCTCCACCGTCTGTCTTCTCCACCCTTTCCGTTATTCCACTACCGCCTTCCCCTTCTCTTCCTCCTCTCTTTTTCCATTTCCCTCTCTCTGACCATCTCCTCGTCTCCTCTCTGTGCCCACCTCTTTCTCCTCCCTTTCTCTGTCCATCTTCTCCTCTTTCCTTTCTCTGTCTGTCTCCTCCTATTCCCTCTGTGTGTGAATTTCCCCCTCCACCTTTGTCCATCTCCTTCCTCCCCACCTCTGCCTGTCCATTATTTGTTATCACCCCCACCCCAATAGGGGGCTAGTGGTTCTTAGGCCCACAGTATCTCTTTCCAGATTGTAAATAATGTGTGTACCACATTTCTTGTAAATCGTTTCAGAGTCTTTGGATGAGCTTGTAACCAAGGCTTTTCCTTTGCACACACATCTCAAATATATTTAACAGATATTTATAATATTTCACACGTATTTGTACACACATTCCACCTGCATGTCTACCCAATTCCGCCCTGCAGTTACATTTTCACACAACTCAGTTTTTGTGACGTATCTCCAGAACTATGTCTGGTACAATGAGATAATTTTGCTGGTACATTCAGAGCCGTTTCTATCATTAGGAAGACCGTGTAGGCTGGCAAAATTTCGGGGATGGGAAAAGGTGGAAAAATTAATTTCAGATCAAAAAGCGAAAAATGAGCATTTTGAGGAGAAAAAATGAAAAAGGGGAAAAATTAAAACATTGAAGTGTTTTCAAAAGCATACGGAACCGTTATTTAATAAGTCTTTACTCTGATAAACGTAAGCACATTGCCTCTACCTACCTCAAATCTAAAGGAGCTGGTACTAAGTACATAACGGAAACAACGGAAAGAGCCACTGTCTTCAGTAAACCATAAAATCCATCCCTCACTGGGATTCGAACTTGATCCATCTCGGAACCGAGAATAAAGGTGCCCGCTCACACATCGATCTGTGCCAGAAAGTGAACAGAACATGCAGAACGTTGCTGCGTATCATGAGGTTTCAGTTGCTGCACCGTCTGGATTCTCACGACAAGGCAAGAGCACTAGCACCAAGCGTGCCGCATTAGTTACAGAAAAAGCAACCTTGTCACTAACTTGCACTGGAATAGGACGCCTTTCTCTTCAATGTGCCACATCGAGATCACCCGTATTTTCGAATTACATTATTTTCTTCTTTATACCATTTAATGACATCTGGCCTCTTCTCAGGTCTTTCAGTCGGCGATTCTATTTTAATGCAGCACTGAAATTGCGGCACCTCACACAAAACAGTTTTACTATGAGAGCACGGTCTTTCTTCTCGGTAGCCACTCACGCTATGGCTTGTCAAATGACAGCGTGGATGGGATACCGTCATACAAACAGTGTGCAGCACCAGATTTGCACCTAGTGGCCACAACAGGAACTAATTTGTTTTCTATTGTTAACCTGTCCCGCATTAATACATTAGCATATCTACCAAATTCTACTATCATACGATAATTAAAGCTGCGCTTCAATTACAACGACAGTACCGTCCATATCGAGTCCAAGAAAAGAATCTATGCAGACTATAGTCAAAAAACGGCTGCATTGTCTGAAATGAGTTACCATTAGCGATTAGATCGAGTGCACACCGTTCCAGTGCTCCCAAAAAGAAAACAGTAGCAGACCACGTAGAACGACAAGTAAACGGCCCGCCTTTAACACCAGCCCCATGTCGTGATTGGTTCACGTGACCTCTTACGGGATGTCTGGGGCCGTGGTGTCGCCTGAACGAAGTTGGGTTTTAGTGCTTTCCGGAGGATGATTCCAATTGCTAGCATGCCGCGGACTTTCAAAAACGAAAAAGGTTAACTCCTCTCCTTGCCTAGGAACACCAAAAGGCTATCTATGGTCGCGTTTCACCCATATTAGGCACGTGTTGCAAATTAGCTGTTGTACTGCGCAAGGGACTGTTCTGATTGAACTATAATGCTGGCACTTCATTATCTCAGAGATGAAATGCAATTTCCGCAACATGACACATACGCTACGTGTATGCATACGTGTCCTCCTAATCTCCATTCGCCCAACGGCAGATTTCCGCTAGCAGTAGTGCGTGAACTCGGTTTCCTCGACTGTTATATCCTGTGCGCAGTGCTGTTGGTCTACCTCTAAAACTGTATATCATACGAAGTGTGACAGCTACTACATACTGAAACTACCATCATCATAGTTAAAATAACGTTACATATGTAACTACTTCCATGATATTCACCTTCTAGTTTGCATACATCGAATTTTTTTTGATAACTTGAACATTGTTTTTGCTGGTAATGTATGTAACTTGGTGTTTCACTGTTTCCTGCAGACAAATTATATATATATATATATATATATATATATATATATATATATATATATATATATATATATATCAACTGATCTTCATATATATATATATATATATATATATATATATATATATATATATATATATGAAGATCAGTTGAACAAGGACTTAATTTTTTGTTTAAATTCGTCACTATTCCTCTGATTAACTTTATTGATATTCTCTCAATTGTATCTACTGAACCAGGTAGCGTTAAGAGGTCTACAGTGAACGATAGTATACAATGAATCTTCAGGAATATTTAGAGTTCTCAGTACTCAATAAGTTTTGATGTTAGTAAATATGTCCGTTTGACGAGCTATACTATACGCTTGGGCTACATAGCAGAAACATTGCATGAACTAATAATTCAAAATAAAAATTTATTCTAATGCAAGAAACGACAGATAAGGAGGCTGCTTACTCTACGCTGAGAATATTATCTTGTCTTTTATACACCTAAATATTATATAGCAACTCAATACTTTTTTCCGTAAGTCAGGCTGTGAGTAGTTAAGAAAACTTACATTTCAGATCTGCGTAGGTCATATACATACCGTCATGTTTTTTGTCTCTGCATTCTCGTCCACCATGTTTGATGACGCGCTATGGCTATTTCTATTAGAAGAGAGGGCCATCCATACCATCTTCGGGCTAGTCAGCCACGCCGTAATTTTTTTTTATTTTTTTTGACGGGAATTTAATTTTCTTGCATATGACAACTAAGAATGTTTCGAGATTGTTCTGCTAAAGACAGATGGAAAAATATTGGTTAGTATCAGTTTGAATGATTCTTCTCTCCGTCAGAAAAGGTTCTATAGAGTTTAATGTTCCAAAGATTACCTTTAGAACGAAAACTAAGCGTTGTAATTCAAAAATTTAGTCCACATTCCTGGTTGATTTAGCCAACGAGGAATGACTTATGTGATTTTCTCTAATTTTCTCTAGAAAACTTATCTGTAACAAGTAGTTCGATAGAAACATGTTAGCAGTGTTGTATACTCTTTTAATAAGATTTCCTCTTTATTTTTGAAGTGTTTTGCCAGCTAGCCATATATCCTTTGCTTGTGTAGACATATCGATATACAACTAAGATGATCAACTGTTACAAAATTTTAAAAAATAGTAGTTAGTTGAAATTTAGTGAATGAAGTCTTATTTTGATTCTTATGAACGTGTGAAGCAACATGTGTGTAAATTTCTTGGTGTTTCTCTGTATAAGGATTTGATATACGCGTTTGAAAAAAATCATGGCCGTCTATTCCTGTTTTACCCTGATAATTCCATTATCAGAGTTGCTGTTTGCTACTCACAAAGCTATCGTTGAGCAGCCCGATTGTTCACGAATAGACAAGGGCATGGACCGTACCCACAAAATATCTCTCATGTTGCACTAACTGACACAGATATACGCACATTTGGAGAAATAGGCACAGTGGAAGACATCACATTCTACCGAGACAAGTTTAGACAAATATGACCACAACAGCATGACAACGACATACGACAAAGCATAAGACACCCGGACGACTGTTAGAACTGGACACGATCACAGACAAAATTTCACATTCACTCCACACAACATACAGGCAGGAACGACCATATATGAGACGGAGAACAGGGAATCGTCCTACAAGACAACGCAACACAAGAAACGATTCCGACAACAACGCAACCACTGACTCTGATGCTTCAACAAACTCCGAACAAGACAACATGGATACGCTGAATAATATGGAGGCATATAAAAGAACAAAGAAAAAATAAAAGTGCAGATAGAACATTAGCCAACGATGAAAAAATGTAAGGTTTGTAGCTACAGATAAGTATCAAGTAAATAATTGCTAGGTTTAATTTCATAACGGCTTACACTAGCGAAATACACTGAGCTAAAATTTCCCGTGTAGTAGTTAAGTCCCATAGTGCTCAGAGCCATTTGAACCCCTTTTTTAAATTAAAAAAAAAAAACATAATTTCACGACGGTGCACGAAGAACTTTCGAGACTCCCCTTCCACAGTAAACGCCATGTCACTGCCGGCAATTATTCAAGAATGTCGTAGCATCGTCAAATGGCTGCTAAGATCGTTTTCCATAATGCATTACTAGAAATTGCACTATAACAGTAAAATTTATATGAGAAATGTATGTTAATTTACTATATAGAATGAAGAGTTGTAAATAACATAATGCAATACAATTTGTACTTAGATCTAAGCAAATTTCTGCTTGAGAGTTCCTGGCAGATTAAAACTGTGAGCCGGACCGAGACTCGAACTCAGGACCTTTGCCTTTCGCGGTACTGGCAGAAGTAAAGCTGTGGGGACGGGGCGTGAGTCTTGCTTGGGTAGCTCAGGTGGTAGAGCACTTGCCCACGAAAGGCAAAGGTCGCGAGTTCGAGTCTCGGTCCGGCACACAGTTTTAATCTGCCAGAAAGTTTCATATCAGCGCACACTCCGCTGCAGAGTGAAAATCTCATTCTGGAAATTTCTGCATCGTCTGAGACTGGCTCGAAGTTGTCCTACCAACTGGAACAGTGAGATAGTGGGACAACCTGTTCTATTAATAACCTCTATTGTCATCTTTTAGCTACTTCGTAAATAAATAAATCGTTTCTGTTTTCATTTCGTGAAATTATTATTAATATTTTTTTAAGGTTCAAATGGCTCTGAGCACTATGGGTCGGTCGGCTATATGTCTGTTTTATACAACTATTAAATCATTATTGGTATTCTTGTTTTACTGCTAAAAACAATTTCTTTTAGAAATATGGAACGATTTACGGTAGCATGCGAAACTGTAAATCTACGGCCTGCTCTTTAAAACAGGGAGCAGATTTCGAAATGTGCAGTAAATCAAATGAAAGAAGACAAATAAACGTAGTGTTCACGGAAAAGGTAGCAAAAAACAGTTGCAAAAATTATGCAAATAATGAAGAAGCTGCGGTGAAGGACGATACATTCTTTTGGTCGTGTGATATTGCAGTTTGTGTTTTCTGGAGATACCGACTTCGGCGCTGCTGCCCTCCCTGGAGTGTGATGTCAGGAAGCGGTGTCTCCGAAGGGCTGGGACACGTGTCGCAGGGCCTTGCCGGAGTCAAGGGCGGGCCAGCCCAGACCAGCGCGGCAGTCTTTGTGATCGCATCTGGCCCGCGGACAGAAATAGCCCGCCTCTCGCCCACCCTCACATCTCGCCGGCACGCCGCTGCAGGGGCTCGTCAGCTGATCTTACCTCCCAACGACCGTCCCCCGCCCCTCTCTGGTTCCCCCCTCCACATGGCCGCAGGACGGGCCTCCTAGCGGCGCATCTACCGGACCTTATACTCTACCGTGCTGATCGGTGACTCGTTCGAATTATCCCTTCAGACCGATAAAAGAAGCTAATCTCAAGCAACGTATTTAATCTTTCAAGGGTGAAGGAATGCGAGAACGCAATCGTGTGATAAGTTGCGATTAGGAATAACTTTGTGTCTGACTGCAAAAATGATTTTCAGTATATTTTTATATCATGTCTGCTGCCGACCACTCAAGAGTGACTGCGCGAATGGTGCTGCGGTTTTCGCAATGCACGGTTCTGATGGGCTGTGACGACAGAAAGTTGAGATGCTAGTAGAAACATGCCTCATATAGGTTAGATGTACCGGGTGATCAAAACGTCAGTATAAATTTGAAAACTTAATAAACCACGGAATAACATAGATAGAGAGGTAAAAATTGACACACATGCTTGGACATGGGGTTTTATTAAAACCACCCCGTATTGCTAGACGCGTGAAAGATCTCTTGCGCGCGTCGTTTGGTGATAATCGTGTGCTCAGTCGTCACTTTCGTCATGCTTGGCCTCCCAGGTCCGCAGACCTCAGTCCGTGCGATTATTGGCTTTAGGGTTACCTGAAATCGCAAGTGTTTCGTGATCGAGGCTGAAAGACAAGATCCGACGCCAATCCCTCACCATAACTCCGGACATGCTTTACAGTACTGTTCACAACTTTATTCCTCGACTATTGTTGAGGAATTATGGTGGACATATTGAGCATTTCCTGTAAAGAACATCATGTTTGCTTTGTCTTACTGTGTTATGCTAATTATTGCTATTCTGATCAGATGAAGCGCCGTCTGTCGGACTGGGGTGTCACCGCCAGACACCACACTTGCTAGGTGGTAGCCTTTAAATCGATCGCGGTCCGTTAGTACATGTCGGATCCGCGTGTCGCCACTATCAGTGATTGCAGACCGAGCGCCGCCACACGACAGGTCTAGAGAGACTTCCTAGCACTCGCCCCAGTCGTACAGCCGACTTTGCTAGCGATGGTTCACTGACTACATACGCTCTCATTTGCCGAGACGACAGTTTAGCATAGTCTTCAGCTACGTCATTTGCTACGCCATATTCATTTACTATGTCTTCTGAACAGATCATATTGTGAATCATGTATCGTCAAGAGCGTCGTTCATCATTAATGGATTACAGTTAAGTATCAAAGTAATTACGTCCGCTTTCTGAATTCTAATTCCTTGTCATGTTCCAGACCTCACGTCAGTATAGTCCTTCCCTCCTCACGCCAGCCTGCGTGAGCTAAAACGCGTGCACTTCGGCCTCCTCTAGCAACACGGTGTTGGCTCTCCTGCCAACACAATACGGACATTTTTCGAACTTTTGTATTTTTTTGGCTCTAATAAAACCGCATGTCATTCCAAGCATGTGTGTCAATTTGTACCCCTCTATCTACATTATTCCGTGATTTATTCAGTTTTCAAATTTATACTCACTTTTTGATCACCCGGTATATCGGACAAGCTTTGTGGTTGGGTTAAAGACTTCCTTGCAGATGGAACTCAACATGACACTCTTAACTGTACAAGATCGACGGGTGTAAAGGTAATTTTAGGAATTTGCAAAGTGACTGGGATAGGTCCGCTGCCTTTTGCAGTACACACGGTGATTCAAAAGTCATGTCCCGTAGGACAAATAGGGTGAACTAGAACTCCACCGACAAACTTTCAGAGTTGGTAGTATGAACAAAACCAGAAAAATATGTCCATAAACAGCGGCTCTAAAGTACTTACCTTAGGAGCTATGGGCACTACTTCCATGGATGAGAAGTGTTTTACAGCAGCGAGGTTGACCAACTGCTCATATCTCGTAAGGCACCCATTTTAGAGCATGTTTACAAGACTTTTTTTCTCGTTTTGGCCCATACTAATACCTCTGAAAGTTTTGTCGGGTCAGTTCTGGTTCATCCAATTTGTGTTATGGGATATGGCTTTTGAACTGTTCTGTAAATATGAATGATATAATGGATGAAGTCGAAAGAAAACTCATTGTGGCTGTTTATAGGTAGTGCGGTTCTCCTTAAGGAGCTAGCAAACTCAGAACACTGTAGGGAACTGCAGAAAAATCTACCGAGGATTGAAGAATGGTGCAGAGGTTGGAAGTTGACGCTGGATATAAATAAATGTAACATACTGGGTATACATAGGAGAAGCAATCCACTACTATAAAATTACACTATTGGCGGCAGCTACCGCAAAATATCTAGAAGAAACCATCTGGAGCGAACTGAAGTGGAATTGCCACAAATCAAATAATAGGAAAAGCAAATGCCAGACTAAGATTTATATGAAAAAAATGGTTCAAATGGCTCTGAGCACTACGGGAATTAACAGCTATGGTCATCAGTCCCCTAGAACTTAGAACTACTTAAACCTAACTAACCTAAGGACATCACACAACACCCAGTCATCACGAGGTAGAGAAAATCCCTGACCCCGCCGGGAGATTTATAAGATTCTGGGATTCTTACCAGGTGGGTTTTATAGGATAGTCAGACAGGATACAAAGAAGAGCGACACGTTTCATCACGGGGTCGTTTAGTCGGCGAGAGAGCATTCCGAATATGCTTAACATACATCAGCTGCAGACGCTGCAAGAGAAGCTTTGTGCGTAACGGAGAGCTTTACTATTGAAATTCCGAGAGAGTACGTTCCGTGAAGAACGGGAGAACACACTACTTCGGTCACATACGTTTTGAGCAATGACAACAACGAGAAAATTCGAGAAATTTGAACTGATACGGAGATCTATCGGCAATCATTTCTGGCATGTGACATTCGCGAATGGAGCACGGTAGGTGAGATCACGTAGTGGTAACAGAAGTATCGTCCGCCAAGTACCACCACGTGGCTTGCGTAGTATACGCAGCGACAGGAAACTCCCATTACAAACTAGTAAGGCTTGCAAAGGGCAGTGAGTACATAATATTTTGAATAGGAACTCATGTTCGGAGACGCTAAACAACGACACTACAGATTGCAAAAGTTATAGGCACCGTTGCCTGTAAATGTAATGTGTGCATCTGCAGTCTGATTCCGTGATGATGTTACAGACGTTCTAGGATGATGGAGAAGAATAAATGTATCAATTTGAAGTAATGGGCCCTGCGCTGGAAACGAACGAGTCAAAAGTTATACCTGAGTGAAAAGCATTCTGGTATCTCTGACAGTGGAACACAAGTACTGGTATTATTGTTGCTGAAATTGTAAGGTAGGCAACTTTTAGAGGTGGTAGTATGGACTAAAAAAAGAAAAAAATTCTGGCAAACATGGGCACTAATATGCATACATTAAGAGTTATGAGCACTTGTTCATCTTCGCTGCTGTGATACAAATCGTCTCTATTGAACAAGTAGTTGCGGCTCTAATGTTATGCATTTGAGAACCCATGCTTACTCAAATTTCTGTTATTTTGGTCCTGGATGATGTTTCCGGACATAGATTACTGTTCAAAACATTATGTACTCACGTTTAGACATTACACAATAAAAAGAAATTGTAGACCATTTCTTCAATCAGAAGCCAGTAACTCCTAATCTCAAGTAGGGAATCCTGTAAAACACTATACTATCGAAAGACTTTAATGAACAAAACACGAGCGTATAGATTACTAGGGCAATTTTGTTCCATAGGTAGTACCGTGTGTTGATAACAACGCTGTCGAGGCGAATATTACCAGTTCACATATTTACCCTGACAATTGTGCAGATTTCAAGCATAGGATACACGCGATTTTGAGTGCATACATACTCAAGCTTTCCCTCTCGGGTAATACACAAGTGATACCAATAAGATCGTCTCTGACTTTTAGAAGCCAATCAGTTCTATTCTCAGAACTTCTAATTGCTTTTTTCTTTTAATTTCTAATCTGATGCTTCTGACACGAATAAAAACTAAGCCAAATGTCAAGTAATTTACTGATTAACAAAAAAATTAAAACCGTACTACAATAGGGAATCGTCAATAAACTTTTTAACAATTATAGGTGCATTTATACTTGTAGTACGCATTGAAATTTGTGAAATTGTAGAACTCGCAGAAAAACGACCGAGTGAATCGAATCTCTCCCTCGAATGAGCGATCAGCAGAAGCGGTAATGGGAACGCAAGTGCCAGAATGCGTTACACAACAGGAATCCAAAATTCAGGGAGATTTTAGTGTCTGAGGTAGTATCATCCTCCAGGAAATTGCACGTGCCTCGATTGAAGCTGACAATGCCTGGCCACATATCAAAATATACGTGCAATGTTTCTTCGAACAACAACTAGCCTGCACGTACGCTGGACACGGCAAGTACAGGCGCGTATTACGTAACAAAAAAGCAATATAAGGCAAGTATATAGGTACGAAACTGAGTACATCAGTTACTCTAGTCTTACTCATCCTCAGGACTGCAGTGAATGAGGAAATCGTGACAGGAATACTTATATCGCGTTATTTCGACCTCATCACAATTTCACACGTCGTTAGGGAGTAGTGGGTACTCCTGTTTTACAAAATTTGTATTGGATATTGTTTTCTTCACCTTAGTCTGTTAATGGATTTCCTGATTTCTCAGTTATTGTAATGGCTAGGAGGTAGACATGATAGTTCTATCCGTGAAGGTGTTTGAAACCCACCACATCTCCACTTTTAGCTGATTTTGCTGTTGGTAGTTCTCGGCTGCTCAGAGTCAGCTGTTTCTTGATCCTAGATTTTGGGTAACTGGTCTGAAGCGTAGGGTGTTGTCCGGAGAAGGACATTATTCTTCTCTTTGAAGTTTCCCGTCTCTCATCGCATTCTCTGTAATACGATCCCATTACGTGGTACATATCTATATGACTGGTTTTTCAGATAGGCTGTGATATGTCCGAATATTTCTTTGAGTGCGACATCACTTTGCTAAGCGTGCACTGATTGGTACCAGACAGGGGAGGCATATTCGCTAGTGGAACAACATGCTGCTAACGTTTTTGTTCTTACTTCATGTGGTTTAGCAACTTACCGAAGGATGTTTTTTTTCTGCAACCGATTTTCATTTTGGCGTTGGCCTAAACCCAAGTACTGGGGGCCGGGCCAGTTCTGCTACTGTGCTGCTTTCCCCGAAGTTGAATCTTTCAGAATGCAACTAGGTTGCGGAAATGGAAAGCACAAGATTGAGTTGTATCTGTGTAAAGTAATTTTAGGACTTCTCTAGTGAACTTCACTTCCAGATCCTCAAACGCAGTACTTTGATAGGCCAACATTCGAGGGTGTGCTGAAAAATAATGCCTTTGAATTTTTTATTCTGTTCTCAGTATCGGTTGATTTATTGCATGACATGCACGGACCTTATCCCACTGATTTAAGCCATTTGAGTCTGAGGCAGACACCTACATGCAAATGCGGGGAAGAAGGTTCCCCACAACACACTGTCATTTCCTGCGGGCAATAAGCGAACAGTAGATATACACTACACTTAGACTACGCAGAAAGAGATATAGATATATACACAGCAATAAGAGACGAAGAACAATGGGCATAATTAAACGTATTCCCATAGTGCTCAGAGCCATTTGAACCATTTTCAAACGTATTGACAAACATTATTTCAAAACCAACGCATGAAGAGTGCATGCGGACACGACATAACAGACATGCCTATGTGCAACTCAACAACAATCTCCAGAGGATGGACAGTGACAGCGAAAACAGTGATAATGAGGAGAAACAGTAGGAGGAAGACGAAGTATGGCAGCAAATAAGCATAAGGTGCTAGCGACCTAGCCAAGAAATCATCAAATACTGTACACGGTCGGCACCTAAACACAGGATTAGTAATAAATAGGATTAGCAATACTATTTCTCTACTAATAACTATTTGTGTGTGTGTGTGTGTGTGTGTGTGTGTGTGTGTGTGTGTGTGTGTGTGTGTGTGTGTGTGTGTGACTGGCTGTCAACAGCTCGAAGAAACGATTCCGAGGAATTCACCGTCAGTCACAATCAATCGGTGATGTTACTGACAAATATCTCCTCTATTTTCTTTTTATATTCTTCTTTTTTAAAAAACAATTTTTTTGTATTTCAATCTTAAATTATTGTTATTTTGAAAAGTATTTTTATTTGTAAATGTTGTAGACAAAACAAAAGAAAAGAAAACTGCAAAAAACTGAAAAACGAAAATTGTAATTTGTACGACCTGTTTTAAAACACCAGGTAACAGGTCTATAATTTGGAAATAAATAATGCCATACATTTACTCGGTCGACTTAACCACTTCTCCGACACACGTTGCAACTCTGAGCCGCTAGAAGGCTCAGAAATGTAGCGTGTAGCATGGTCGTGTGTAAATAACTATAAGGATGCGTGAGAAACAGCGTGGTGTAATGGAGTTTCTAACAGCAGCCTTCAGCATAACAATGGCATATCACACACGAGCGCAGTGATATCTGCAATTACTCAACTCCTTGGGTTCACCGTCACCGATCATGCTCCGTACATTCCCCAATTGGCCCCATCCGATTTTCATCTGTTCCGAAAACATAAAAAATACCTACGAGGCGCTCACTTTGATAGTGATGAAGCGGTGCAATCAAAGGTGAGCTGGTGTCTCCGTCCCTGAAGTCAACCATTTAACAGTGATGTATCAACGAACTGGTCTCTCGTTAGGATATATGTGCTCGTCATCAAGGTGATTATGTCGAAAAATAAATATGGGGACATGAAGAAGAAAGATGTAGAATGGTAATGACGTTTATTTTATTTAAAAAGCTTTCAGAGTTTTCACATAAAAAATTCGGAAGCATTACTTTTCAGCACGTCCACGTTTGTGAAACTCATGTTGTCATTACGCAATGACTGGTTATTGGTAGAGATAATCACAGTTGTTGGGGGTCAGTGCGCTGGCCTGAGGTACCGTTTTTCTGTCTCCGTCATCAGCGCCTTGGTATTCCACAAACAACTTGCCTAACTAATGGAGCGGTACTTAAAACTCGAAAATCTCTACAGAAGAGAGCTCTTGAAAGCGAACGGTAGCTGTTTGCTGTCAGACGACCGCAGCCGAGGTGCCGGTTTCGTAAGATTACGGATGATAGCTCAGTGGCGGTATGTGGGGCGCATGAGCGGTCCCCGAGAATAAAGCACGGCAGAGCGGAGAGCTGCCGCAGTTGGGGCCAGCTGGTCCCGCGCCAGGGTGAATCACGCGCTGTTTGCAAACAGGCCGGCGCGCCGCCCTTCCCAGAACAGGTACCCGCAGCTAGGTGTTAGCGAGTCGTCCCTGCGCCGTGCATTATGCACCGTCACCGCACTGACAGCCTGCCGTGGGTGCTCTTGTTTTATGGGCAGCGGGTTACCGCACCTATCTTGCGCTGTTAACGTGCTCGTGCGTGACTCACGAGTTGGCAAACACCGAGTCAGAACTTTTCTGAAATACGAAGTTGGCCTCCTGTGCCTGCCCACCTGGCAGCAGCGCTACATTTTGGCAGAAGGAAAAATCTTTTTCACCTTAACTGCAGCGCTAAGCCCTTTTTACGTTTTTTTTTTAATTTTCAGTTATCTAGTGGCTAAGAGAGAATTAATAAAGCAAAAGTAATGACATGCGACAAAAAAGATTAAGTGAAAGTCCAAGTTCATGTAGGCAATGAACTGCTTGAACAAGTTGATAAATTTACTTATCTGGGTAGTAATATTACCAGGGATGGAAGGAGCAAGGCAGAAGTGAAAAGTAGAATTGCTCAAGCAAAGACTGCTTTTAACAAGATGAAAGACATCTTAACATCTATGAGCATCAGCCTTGAAATCAGGAATAGATTTTTGAAATCATATGTGTGGAGTGTGGCATGCTATGGGTGTGAAACATGGACTCTCGGGTCAAAGGCTAAATTCTTTTGAAATGTGGTGCTATAGACGCATCGCATGCTCAAAATAAAATGTATCGACAACGTCACAAACGAAGTGGTTCTCCAAAGAGCAAGTGAGAAGAGAAGCTTCTGGAGTTTCATTGTTAAAAGAAGAGTGCAATTTACAGGCCATCTATTAAGACATAGAGGACTCATGAACACAATCGTAGAGAGATATGTCGAGGGAAAAGGACCAAGAGGAAGACCACGGCTGAGGTACATGGATCAAATCGTGAAAGATGTGGGATGTAACACCTATACAGAAGTGAAGAGAAAAACTGAAAGACGCACAGAATTGAGACAAGCTGCCATTGTGCCTGTTGCAAACCAATTCTTGGATTGACCATTACAGAAGAAGAAATGGCTAAGAGACTCCAGGTTTCTGAAGTATTAAATTTTACATGTATCTGAAAGGAATATAAATTGTTATTGAGGTTTTAACAAAATTTTTACTCTACTGCATGACTAAAATGTGGTCTTTAGTTAACTATAGGGACTATACATTCCAAGAAAAAGTTGTGGTAATATCAAAACAGGTCTGAGACAAGGAGACAGTCTCTCTCCGATTTTGTTCAACTGCGTTTCAGAAAAAGTTATCGGAGAATGGCGAAAAGAAATGAGTCAGTTCAACGTTCCAGCTGGTTTCCAAATGGAATCAGGCTAGGCCGCAAACAGTCTGGGCCTACGTTTGAATGCCTCTCGTTTGCAGATGGTAGTTTTTCCAGAGAATCTGCAAATTGCAACTAAAAAGATTCAAGTCCTCAAGGAAACAGCAGTGAAAGCAGGATTACAAATATCTTTTGAGAAGACACAATATATGAACATAAATGTCACTGATCCAGTCTGGACAATGAGGACCAAGTATGGCAACATCAAAGGAGTTCAGAAGTCCAAGTACGTAGGAGAGATTTTGACTCCAATCAACAATGAAAAGTCAGCAATTGAAGAACGAGCAAGAAAAATGGAAATAGCATTCAGATTGTGTCAGAACACATACAAATCTAAATCACTCTCATACCAGGCCAAATTCCAACAATACAGCACAGTCATCAAACTTGAATGTTTATATGCATCTGAGGCAATAGCCAAGAAGGGACTTTCAGACTTGGAAAAGAAAGAAAGTAAATTCCTTAGAAACATTCTTGAGCCCCGAAAAATACCTAATGAACTTAAGTTCCGGCCAGAAATGAATGTGACAAGAGTGCGAGCTCCAGATGGCAAAGCGTTTAGAAAAAAAATGGCGTTTTTGGAGAGGGTCGGGCGAGGCCTGAGCCTTTTGTGTTAGGACAGTTTTCAGGCAGTAGTTGGCGCTGCATAAAGAGTGCAAAACGGTAAACGGTCTGCCGTGAGATCGAGTCCCTTCTTTCATATCTCCATATCTCCAATTTTTACATTACTTACTCTGTAAGTAAACACAAATAATGTTTCCGTAAAATGCATGAAATATGAAGGCAAAGGAAAGTTTGGGATTGCAAATAACGCGCTAAGGGCAGGAGAACAAATTTCTTCTGCGAATTGACTGATTGGGGATACAAATTTACAATTATACGACGAGATTTCTCAAGATAGTGAAGGATTACCATCGTGCAGTGTCAAGGTGATTCCTCTTAGATGCACTCCGCTTGTACAACCCCTGCGATGACTATTTTGTCGTCAGGTAAAGAATTTGATCAAAAAGCTTCGAAACTTCTGTTATCTCACCGAGAGAGAAAAAGAAGTCGCGTCCCAAGAAGACTGCATCAAAAAACTCTCCATTGCACATTACCAGCTAGCCTTGCCATCATTTCCCCAAACGATACTTTACGCGTGGTTTGCTGCCAAAGTGAGCGATGAGAGAAAATCAAAAATGGCTCTAAGCACTATGGGACTTAACATCTGAAATCATCAGTCCCCTAGACTTAGAACTACTTAAACTCTATGCCCGAGGCAGGATTCGAATCTGCGACCGTACGAGCAGTGCGGCTCCAGACTGAAGCACCTAGAAGCGCTCTGCCACAGCGGCCGGCTGAGAGAGAATCTTTGACGAATGTACAGTCTGTTAAGTAGAATCACAAGAAGACACCTCCAGATGAGTCGAATTTCGCTGACAGTTGTTTCAAAATGAAGATCTTTTTCTCCTTCCAACTCTTTTTTTATGTGAGGCTACCTGTTTTCAATAGGACTAGCATCAGGCGAATGTGAAGGTCATTCCAGTACCTGCACACCTTCCTCCTTTTTCCAGCCTGCTGCGGTGCTTCGGATCATTGCTCTCCTGAAGTACCCAGTCTTCAATTTTGTCGATGAAACAATGTTTGGTCCTCAGCATCAAACATCTTCCATAAACGCGACGCATAAGCTGCACTCATGTCTCTTTTTATATATCTCAGTCAAAAATTCGAAGTAAAGTGATGCTTTATGAACGTTGCATGAACGACAAAGTTTCATTCTGTTGGGTTGTGAAAGAACTAAAGCGATATATTTTATCATGTGTGTGTAATGCCGACCATGCTCTTACCTAACAGACTGTAAACGAAGTCAGCTTTTCTCTAGAAACTTTAAAACAGCCACGTAATTGTAAAAATAGCGTGTGCAGTTTCTGAGAGGATTACTCATTCCTCCGTGTTTACAGTGAATGTCATCCCAGCACTTATAAATCACGAACTGTAAAATAATAAAAGTATCTGATTTCATTGGTTCACTGTTCCGTCGATTCTTGGTAGAATATTTTGTACATTATGAATTAAACACACACAGCACTAGTGTGATATTCTACAATATTTATTTGTTACACGAACCGGTTTTCAGATGTTACGCCATCATCAGATACAAAGATAAATAGTATGTGGTGCAGTGAAATTTTGTTGGATCATAGATTTGAAAATATTGCATGTATAGAGTATCTCCATTTCCAGAGAAGAAAATATTACTTTTGGGATAGGAATAAAACAACCGATATTATTTCAGATTAAATGCGATGCAACATTATTTAATTGTGTTCTTCTATGTACACAAGGGGGAGACCAAGCGATGAATACACTAAACAGATTCAGAAGGATGTAGGCTGCAGTACATATTGGGAGATGTAGAAGCTTGCACAGGATGGAGTACCATGGAGAGCTGCATCAAACCAGTCTCAGGACTGAAGACCACAACAACAACATGTACATGTTTTACATATGTTCTATTTACAACTGTTGTAATTTGTCTATAATTCATTAGTTAATGCGTCCCATATTTTCTCTTGGTTAAATAATCGTAAATCGCATTTAGACTGAAATGACCTCGTTTGGTTTATTCCTATACTAATATTGACATTTTCATCTCTGAAAATGTAGATACTCTGTACATGCACTAGTTTAAAATCATTGATTCAACAAAATTTCACTGCACCACATACTTATCTTTCTACTTTGTGATGGCGTAACAGCCGAAAACCGGTTTGTGTAACAAATAACAAATATACACCAGTGTTGTGTGTGTTTTCTTCATAATATCTAATTTCAGATACGAAGTTCTCGTGCACGCCTTACAATCGTCCTGAAAATTCATTTCCAATCCCGAATTTTCCTTTGCCCTTCCTTTCCATGTCTTTTACGAATACATTAACAATTATAACGTATTGAGTATTATTTCAGTTTACATGAAGGGTAAGTAACACAAAAGCTGAGGATAAAAGAGAGTTCTGCACAGTAATTTTGACCCCACGAACCTCTAATTACAATTCTGTACGCTTTCCACTGCACCACGGACTGCCTGGAACTACGGTAACATTAATGGCTCAAGCATCGCTCCACCCGCGCCAAAAACGCTATTTTGTCTATGGGATTGGCAGTCTGGAGCTCCCAATTCTTTTACTTTCATTTCTGACCGAGAGCATATCATAAATTTGGATGGAATCGATGATTACGTTTAGGCGTGATAACCCTGTACCTTTGTGTTTATTTACTGTTGTAGTTACAGCAGGAACTGCTGTTCTACTGGTAGCGCGGGATGTGGACATCGTTGTAGGACGAAACCGTACTTCACCAAACATGAGATCCTGTTCCGATCATATCCAACGAACTATTAATGGAATTTGAGAGCACCCTGTACGCTGCAGATAACGTTTCAGCGTAGGTTTAGGTGGACTATATGGGAGGAGGCTACTCCCAGAAGTGAAACTGAGTCTTGTACTGAACCAGTATATGCGCAACAAGTTTTGGCGTCGGGCGCCGTGTGGCAGGTGCTTCCTGGAAGCGACAGCGCCAGGGCGGACCGGCTGCCCACGCGCGAGGTTAGCGTAGCAGATAAGCCGGGCAGAGGTGAGCGCACCGCTAGCGCACTTACCAGGAAGCGCTTCCTGCTCTGGTTTCAAGATACACACAAAGGAACACAGTTTTACGAGCAACAGGCGCTTTAAACCACACCTGACACACCAATGTTCACTCACTGGCTGGGATCAGCAGTACCGCAGCAAAAGTAAAATCTCAAACTCAGTGATTAGTACTTGTACACTACTGGTCATTAAAATTGCTACAACCAGAAGAAATGCAGATATAAACGGGTATTCATTGGACAAATATATTATACTAGAACTGACATGTGATTACATTTACAAGCAATTTGGGTGCATAGATCCTGAGAAATCAGTACCCAGAACAACCCCCTATGGCCTTAATAACGGCCTTGATACGCCTGGGCATTGAGTCAAACAGAGCTTGGATGTCGTGTACACGTACAGCTACCCATGCAGCTTCAACACGATTCCACAGTTCATCAATAATAGTGACTGGCGTATTGTGACAAGCCAGTTGCTCGGTCACCATTGATCAGACGTTTTCAGTTGGTGAGAAATGTGGAGAATGTGATGGCCAGGGCAGCAGACGAACATTTTCTGTATCCAGAAAGGCCTGTACAGGACCTGCATCATGCGGTCGTGCATTATCCTCCTGGAATGTAGGGTTTCGCAGGGATCGAATGAAGGGTAGAGGCACGGGTCGTAACACATCTGAAATGTAACGTCCACTGTTCAAAGTGCCGTCAATGCGAACAAGAGGTGACCGAGACGTGTAACCAATGGCACCGCATACCACCACTCCGGGTGATACGACAGTATGGCGATGACGAATACACGCTTCCAATGTGCGTTCACCGCGATGTCGCCAAATACAGATGCGATCATTATGATACTGTAAACAGAACCTGAATTCATCCGAAAAAAATGACGTTTTGGCATTCGTGCACCCAGATTCGTCGCTGAGTACACCATCGCAGGCGCTGCTGTCTGTGATGCAGCTTCTAAGGTAACCGCAGCCATGGTCTCCGAGCTGATAGTCCATGTTGCTGTAAACGTCGTCGAACTGTTAGTGCAGATGGTTGTTATCTTATAAACTTCCCCATCTGTTGACTCAGGGATCGAGACGTGGCTGCACGATCGTTACAGCCATGCGGATAAGATGCCTATCATCTCGACTGCTAGTGATATGAGGCCGTTGGGATCTAGCACGGCGTTCTGTATTACCCTCCTGAACCCACCGATTCCATATCCTGCTAACAGTCATTGGATCTCGACCAACGCGAGCAGCAATGTCGTGATACGATAAACCGCAATCGCGATAGGCTACAATCCGACATTTATCAAAGTCGGAAATGTGATGGTACGCATTTCTCCTCCTTACACGAGGCATCACAACAACGTTTCACCAGGCAACGCCGGTCAACTGCTGTTTGTGTATGAGAAATAGGTTGGAAAATTTCCTCATGTCAACACGTTGCAGGTGTCGCGTCCGGCGCCAACCTTGTGTGAATGCTGTGAAAAGCTAATCATTTGCATATCACAGCATCTTCTTCCTGTCTGTCAAATTTCGCGTCTGTAGCAGGTCATCTTCGTGGTGTAGCAATTTTAATGGCCAGTAGAGTAATTTCAGAGCTCTAGAAAGATCTGAATTTAGAAACAATAAATAATATATCACTGGTGCTGCTCTACCTCCAGTTTCATATTGCTGCTTCTCTAAGCTTCAACTATTTTCTTCTCTTTAGGCAGAATAATGCGGGAGTCGTTCAGTAAGTAATGCTACACTCTTTTTTCAGAAAGCAGGTTGGTTTTTTTCAGTATTTCATTGGACCATACTAATCCCCGCTCTTTTGGCTGCAAAAACTTATTTTTCGACGTAATATCCGTTCAATGCAACGGCTTCACGCCACCTTACTCCATGCCCGCATGATACCATTCTACTGGTCGATATCGGAGCCGACGTCTTGCTGCATCAGTAACCTCCCCCACCATTCACGTACTGCTTCACGCGGAGTGCATCCTTCTTTTGACCAAACAGATGGAAACAGAAAGGTTCGAGATACGAGCTGTATGGTAGATAAGGAAGAAGAGGACAATGAAGGTTCGGGAGCTTCCTTCGTGTGTGCAGACTTCTATAAGGTCTTGCGTTGTCATGGAAGAGTACATTTTCGTTTGCAATTCTGTGGCGACGGACACGCTGAAGTCCAACACTGCAGGTGTCACAGATTTGTGCGGCCCGCCGGCACGTTGTAGATCGGACAGGTTTGAGCGACCTTGTTGCTATGACGAAGGACGCCGCGCCCAGCGACTCACCGTGCTTTTGTTCACTGCCACGTCTTCGTAGAAATCCTGCAAGCGCCTGTCAATATCCGCGATTCCCTGGTTTTCCACCAAAAGAAAGTCAGTGACAGCTCTCTGCTTGCAACGCACCTCCGTTGCAGACGACATTCTGTAGGCTACGTACAGCGTCACCACCTACCGAAAGTTCGTGAAACGGAGCGGAAATATTCCACAATGTCCTACAATAAATTCTGAATTTTTTCAACTACATTTTCAGACAAAAAGTGTGTTGCATTCCTTATTGAACGCCCCTTGTATGTATCCTGCTGGACAGCCGCGCGCGTTAGCACGATGCTTCCGGGATTCGGGAGGTACGCTGGTCTCCGATCGTAGCCGCCAGGCGGATTAACGACGAGTGTCGGATGTGGCTTTTAAGCGGGTTCTCACATACGACTAGGTAAATACCAGGCTGGTACCCATATCACGTCTCAGTTACACGAGTCGCAAACATTTACAAAAGTTCACAAGCTTTTACATGTGATAACAGTAGACGCAGACAATTTTGATACACAAATTCCGTTCCCGGGAAGGGTGGGTAGTGTCGACAGGAAGAGCATCCGGCCACAAACCACTAACATTACCAAATTCAATGCCTAACAAGCATAAATTAGTGGGAGTAATAGGTCATCGACGCAAAAAGGCTAAGTTGAGCTACAGAGGAATGAAAAGATTGATAGAAGTCGAACTTGGGGAAATCAGTTTTCGTACCGGAGAAATGTATGTACACGTGAGGCAATAGTCACCCTGGATATGAGCGTCTTAGAGTGAAGAAACGCAAACCTACGTTTACAGCATCTGTAGACAGACACAGTTTTAGACAGTATTGACTGGATACTCTCTACATATCCTGAAGGTAGCAGGGATACAATGCAGCTTGTATAAAAACCGGATTGAAGTCAGCTGTAAGAGTTGAAGGATGTGAAAGGGAAACAGTAATTGAGAAGAGAATGAAACAGGGTTTCAGCCTGTCATATACATTAAACAAGCTGTGAAAAACATCAAGGTAAAATTTGGAAAGAGCATGAAGGTTTAGCGAGAAGAAATCATTACTCTGAAGGTTTCCGAAGAGATTGCAGATCTGTCAGGGACGTCAAAGGACTTGCAGCGACAGTCAGTGGTTTGAAAAAGAGACTGTAAGTTGATAGATGAGATTTGCTATCTGTGCAGAAAAATAACTGACGGTGGATAAGTAGAGAAGATACAAGACGCAGAATCTCAATAGCGAGAAAAACGTTTCTGTCAAGGAGAAATTCGTTAGCATCAAATATAAATCTAAAGCTTAGGCAGTCTTTACTGAAAGCATTTGTCTGCAGTGAAGCCTTCCACGGAAGTGATGTGTGGACGATTAATATCACCGACAAAAAGTTGAAAAGTGATGTTACAGGAGAATGCTGGATATCAAATGTATAGAATTTGTTTATTTAATTTCTGTCTATAATCACAAAAGACTGTCGTCAGACTTCCGATTTCAGTCGATAATTACCATCCTCGAATCAGATTAAACATATGAAGCCTTAATGTCACCCTAATCTGATTTAGCCAAACTGGCATCTTCAACAAATTTAAATCGTGTTGGGATAACGTAGGGCTTTCTCTGTTTTCATAAATTCTGAAAATGGTCTTTATGGACCGAAATCGATAGTGTGACAATTTTTTATGAGATAGACTGGATTTTAAGAAACAAATTCTTCAATTATTGGGTCACTGTTCCTATTCGCGATTATATCGCAGCTCGTAAAATGCCTAGATCAGGTAAGTAATTTGAATTGAGAAGAAAAGAAATTTATGGCAAAATCTGAATAAAAGAAGATAAATTAATAGGACACAACCTGAGGAATAGCGGAGTATTTAAATTGGTTGTGGAGAGAAGTGTCAGGAAAAAATGATGACACAGACCAAGCTTTACCAACAACCATGCTGAAATGTATGTAGGTAGGGCTGGTTATGCAGAGATGAAGAGGCTTGCATCTGGCAGATTAGCATGGATAGCTGCATCAAACCAGTCTTCGGACTGAGTGCCACAAGTATTGCACACAAATGTTTCCTGATAACAGTCCAAACCAGAAAGAAAAAAGCATTTACAGATGTATAAATAGTAACCTAGAACTTTTTAACAGATGAATACGATGTGTTAAGGTGTATTATTCAGCTCTGGGCTCGTAGGAGAGAGAGTTTCTGACACCATGGCAAATTGGGCGGAAATACTTTTCGCAGTAACTACTTGGTTACAGGAGATAACGTTCACTAATCTCTTCGTTCTATCCTAATCTTAATTATCGGCTATAAAGACACACACCACAGTCGGTCTATTATCGCATCAAAAATACATGACCTTTTAATGGTCTGTATGAGGCAAATTTGGTATATCCGATATAATGACGTTCAACCTTTAATGCAGCTATTGTGCAGTTTGTTTAAACAAGAACCTTTGTTTCATACAAATAATAACGTGCACATTTAACAAAAAACGTAACGCTTTAACAGTATGATTTGTGATATTACATGCTAATGTGATAATTATTACCTTAATACTGCATCAATCCTGGAAGCAAAATCACTACGATGAATTTTCTTGTCGTCATGCCGACATTTAATCAACTTGAGCGTGATTTTGATGTCATTCTTTTGCGGGTATGTAGTTCGGTTTTCCTGCACAACGTACTCCATTCTCTGATGAAAGTATTTTTCACGAACCTGCAACGAAAGAAGCAGCATTTACAACCTAGTAGTCTGCATACACGCTACAGTGATTTTGTTAGCATTGCACAAATTAAAAAAAAAGCCAAATACTGAGCTCACTGTGCAGCATATGACAAATTCAGTAAAACAAAAGATAGGCATGGAAGGAACATATAATAAAGAAGAAATTTCTGGAAGAATAGAATGCAACTACCTTTTTGAAAACACTGGTCTGATACAAATACATTGCAATAGTTGGTTGAAAGGGAAACTTATAACAGTCACTTCACTATTTTCAACAACGTGCAAGTGAATTCAGATTAGCTGTAGCGAATAAAAAACGATAAGATAGTTTCTAGAAACCAGTTTTAAAAAGAGCTGACTGGTGGATGATAATGCAGTTATGAGTTAAAGGAAAAGTTTGTAACACAGATGTTTTTGGAAGCATAAAAGCACTCAGAGAGGCTATGACAACTATCCGGGCCAGTCCCTATCACAAAGAAAGAGAGCTGAATGAAATTAATTTCATAATTTCAATCACAGTTAGAGTCAGCTGAAAAATTACAAGTCCATTGATAGTAGTCTCAGGGTAGACCGTAAATAAGATGAGAAGTAATGAAACTAAGTCAGTCATTTTATGTAATTAGATTAATTTTTCCCGGACGGTGGAGACCACTGCTAGCTTTCCTGCATGGAGAACCATCGACTGGATGGAGCGGAGTAAGTACTACGTTCAACATACAGTTAACGTAGAGAGTACGCACAAGTACAGGTAAAGCTCTGGGGCGGTTATGTTTGAATTTAATCCACTCCATAGCGGAGGAACATTAATTCCTCCCTTACTCGGAGAACGGGCACCCGGACAGGTAACCTGCGCGACGAGTCTGCGGTACCTCACGTTTTTATGTTCATTATTATCTTACAAACTTAAAATGTTAATTCAACACTGTAAATGGAAAATGATTTGATGTTTAATGCAGTTAATTGTGGCTGGATGTTACTGGGAGGCCGACTCCGTGTACAGGCAGCAAAGGTTTCGTCTCCACCCTCTCTCATGTAGGCTATCAGAACATTTTCGTACCGAGCGAGGTGACGCAGAGGTCAAGCGCACTGGAAGGATGACAGTTCAAACCCGCGCCCGGCAACCCTGATTTAGGTTTCCCGTGATTTGTCTAAACCTCTTCAGGCAAATGCCGGGATGGTTCCTTTGAAAGGCCACGGCCGACTTCCTTCCCCTTCCTTTCCTTATCCGTTGGGATCAACGACCTCGCTGTTTGGTCCCTTCCCCTGGATCAACCAATTAACCAACGAACATTTTTATCAACCGGGGAGGTATACTAATGTGTGGTGGGTAAAAACCGCACGGAGACCCGCTCTACAGCCCCTTTCGGTTGCAGATCCAGGACGACTTCACATCGGCGGTAGTGTGACAGTTCCCGCCATTTTGACACAAAAGCATTGTTTGCCTTTATTTTGCAAAGACCGTCCGGATTTTGGTCATCATGTTTCGCAGTATCGCGATAGGAATCTTACAGCGACTAAGTCGTTTCCTGATATTCACCATGCCGTTTGCACCGCGACCATCCGGCATCGCAACTCCACCGATCGTAATGCGGTAGGTTTCGTCGCTTGTCCCTTGTCTCTGTAACAGTATTTTGGAACCCATGGCTAATGTATCTCATTATCTTGATTCATCTCGCTTATATAATCTTCACTTTATCTCTAGTGACCGGACGTATTCTTTCGTAGTTTGCTTTCTATCTTGGTGTATTTTCTGTTTCATTTCTTCTCCAACGGCAAGGTGGCAGCTCGCCAGGTCACTCACAGTTGCGTCGACTCCTTAAAATGTTGTGACGGGACTACCTCATATTTGTATATTTTCCCGCACTATATCGAAAGTTAATCGTATTTATTGGCTATTACTGGCCTGTAGCTTTCCCACAGCCCCTCTTTGTTTAATTATACTATAAATTTACTTTATTAACACTCGTGGTAAGCGAAAAAGCACAGGTTTCACGACCCAGGGGCGAAAGATTAGCAGGTGAGTACACTTCCTGTCTGACAGGGAACCAGTTACTACCCACTGTCACCACGGACTTGACGACAGCCAAGGTACGACATCTACTCGTATCTCTCTCTTCCTCTCTCCTTTCTCTACAAGTTATGGCAACCAAGAAGAGATGCGCTTGATTACTTAATCTTGCATGAGGGACAGTCAGTAGCTCGCTGTGTTTGGGTTTCTTTTTTCTTTTTTTTTTCAATGCTATTGAAACGGCAATTCCAAACTTTCAGTCGATTATCTTGGAAGGAAATAGTCACGCGCCGAACAAATCGCAACATTCAACTGCTTGGAATATAAAGGTGAAGGAGTAGACGAACAACTGTAAGAAGCCACACTGCTTAGGGAGGTAGGCCTACATTTCCCAGTTTACGTTTCGCCGTCTCAAAGTTCGATGACCTTATTGTCAAGAATTCCTTAGCCCATGGCCTAAACGCTCAACTTTATGATCAGCAGCAGTAAAGCTCTTGCTTTTCTTTCCTTGGTATCAAATGTTCAGGACCGTAAATATCTCCCACTGCATGGATTTCTGGCAGCTACCTTAAGGACCTCGTAGACTACGGAAAGAGATCAAACATCATGAGGGTAGGAGGCGGGGGAGTTACACCTCCGTTAAGACAGTGAAAAAGTTACTTCAGAGCATGACTGCTAACGTTGCTCATCTTGATTATGGATGTTATTAGAAGAGATCTGCAGCGGAATATACCTCGCACCTTGTATTATGCAAATGTCATGATCAATGCTTTCACTATAGAGCAGCAGGAAAAAGATGTAATTAGCCTTACTGCCACAGTCAGATTAGTCTTTCAATGAGCATATTACAAGCACAATATGTGGGAACACTTCTAAGTCTTGGAAAACTAGCCGGTTCTCGTATTAGAGCGATGGTGATCATATTCTTGTGCCTGTGGTGGGAGCACACAGAAGTGCTGTGAACAAGCAAATGTCAGTATTTGAAGAAAGTCATTTTTAAGAACAGTCACGAGCTGCTGATGAAATTAACCCTTATTAAGTGCCAATTTCGGTCAACCGGTCACCATCAGTTACACTAAAACTGTTTATATCGGCATTTATGCTATCGTTCTTACTGTTTGACAAAAAATAAAACACAATAAATACTGTCCCATTCAAATTGCTGTCAATGGTAAAATGCGTTAATAGCATCACAGTAAAACGCCTGAATACAATCAGTCACTATTACCGGTAGTTTCAGTGATTCATGATGGTTGTTTAGCTTGTTTTTTGACGCCTTAGTGAGAACGATGCCATACAGGTTGATATCAATAACTTTATATTACCTGATAATAGGGTTATAGAACTGATAATAAAGGTTTACTTCATAGCAGCTCTTGAATATTCTTAAAAATTACTTTCTTCTTATGTTTAAGAGCTGTACTGGCACCACTTGAACAAATTATAAATACCAGTATACGTTAAAGTCAACATGTACAAGACTGTCGTTGGCGCTGCAAAGAATGGCACTTAGGCCGCAAAAGACGTTGTCCCAGGAAGACGTCTCTCCATGCTACAGAAAGTCCATTACATAATCTTGTGAGCAACAAAACTTACCAGCAGACATCTCTCCTACACGCCATTACAGATTAAATGGGGCAAGCTCCTCGCCTTAGTATAGAGAAGCATCTACTACTGTAACCAAGACTTCGTACAGTCTAGACACTAACTGTTGGTAAACTGGACAAACCAAGCAACACGGACAAGATGTCATTTACAACTACATTAAAAACATTGACCCCGCCTAACAAACGCAAAACACTGCTGGCATTTAAAATTGCAACACAACGAAGGCGCAAGCAACGCATATTAAACTGACGTTAAGATTACTACATGCCTGACATGAAAATGTTCCTTTCATCGTAGCCACACAAAGGATCCATCTACACTATCAAGTAGAATTAATGTGACCGTGTGTCAAAAGCCTGAATAACCACCATTTGCAGTGCTGACCACTGCGAGAGATACAGGGAAAGAGGTGCAGGAAGAGTGTCAGTGAGGTTCTGGAACATATCGACTGGAACGTGGAGCCATACTAACTTCAGTGCCATTGGTAAGTGCGCTAGGTTTCTCGTTAGAGGATCCATGGCGGGAACAGCTTAATCGACATGGCCCCAAAGATTCTCGATCCGGTTTAAATATGGGGAGTTTGGTGGCCAGGAGAGTACGGCAAAGTCATCCTGGTGCTCTCCGAAGCACATACAGACACGGTAAGCTTGTATGACATGCAGCATTGTTCTGATCGTAGATACTAAGGAAAAACATTCAAATGGCTCTAAGCACTATGGGACTTAACATCTGAGGTCATCAGTCCCCTACACTTAGAACTACGTAAACCTGACTGACCTAAGGACATCACACACATCCATGCTCGAGGCAGGATTCGAACCTGCGACCGTAGCAGCAGCGCAGTTCCGGACTGAAGCGCCTAGAACCGCTCGGCCACAGCGGCCGGCTTAAGGAAAAAACCAACTACACATAGGAAAGGGGGGGGGGGGGACATATGGTCCTCAAGGACAGATGCATACTGGTACTTGTGTTAATAAATCGTACTTCCAGAATGACGAGATACCCCAGGAAATGCCACGAAAACAATCCCCAGATCTGTAACGCTCCCTCCTCCGGCCTGGCCCCTTCCGACTTCTGATGTAGGGTCGTACACTCCAACCGCCATCTGCCCAATGATGCATAAAAAGTGGGTCACCTGTAAGGTCACCTGTCGTCACTCAGTGGAAATCCAGCTGCTGATTTTACGTGCAAATGCCAGCCTTATGCGCCAATGAACAGCGGTCAGCAGGAGAGCATGGCCTACAGAGGTCCATACGCAGCATCATTCGCTGGACGGTCGTTGAGACACAGTTGGTAGCCCTTTGGTTCATTTGGGCGGTTAGTTGCTCAACAGTTGCACTTTTGTTCTCCCACACGTATCTCCTCAGCATCCGTTCTGCACAGTTATCTCGTCGCCGGTTTTGCACTGCATCATTTTGCCACTCTTTAACCATGGCGGCACCTGAACAGCTTAAGAAGTTAGTTGTTCCGGAAATGCTTCCACCCTTGGATGCCGTTTTGGACATCAGATAAAGCACTCCATTTCCGCATTACGACAACGACCGTGCTTTTTTCTCGTCCCCCTGACACGCTTTATATACCTTTCCTGGTGGCGCTGCCACGTGCCGTCTGTGAGTGGTTATTGAACTCTGACGTCCAACAAAGGCAGTGGTCATATTAATATGGCTGGTTCAAAGATCGTTTTACACATTTTTCATGAAGAAGAAACGTCTACCAGCACCTGTCGGAGTTCCACACACTAGGATCGTGGCCTAACGAGACTTTAGCATATCGTTCCCTGATGTTACTTCTTCCAATGGTCAAGATCCAATAGTTGTCATGCGAGTATTGATCCGATGGGTACTGGAGGGCTTTACTGAATTCCGTGAAGAATCTCACCGGCCCCACAAGACTAGTGCCCGAGAGGCCTGGCATATTGACTGCTCGACAATGCAGGACCGTACCGAACGTCAGCTATTGGGATGGTTTCCCCTGATGCGACATCAGAGAGAGGGGCGTGTCCACAGTGGTACTCCCAGCGACGTCACTGGACACAAGAGTGACTCTAGGACGTCTTTTCAGACCGAGCCATGTGTGGAGGTACGTTAGCAGATTGCATAAATCATCGTGTGGACAGAACATCTGGCGTGATGGTGTAGGGTATGACTAGACACACAACACGATCAACTTTGGTTCACGTAGTTCCTGATTCGGAAGACAACCATTACATTTCTGACGTATTAATGCAGATGGCTGCGCTCTAGATAGATATCTCCGTGATCTTATCTATCGAGAGACCTGCGAAAGATCACGTGTGTCCTTACCTATTGGGTAATTATAATTAAAGTGCAGCTACACTGAGGTCCAGTGTGGACTTTAATTATCTTACTGCAGATAATGCCTTAATGCGGTACCGATTTACTCTGGAAAAAAATTAATTCCAGTTTTGGCCACCTGGTGCGAACCTGGCATTGTACAGCACCTCGTCTAGGTCTCCAGTGCTCACACTGAACAAACAGTGTACGCAGCAATTAATAATGAAATCAATATTATGCCTTCCTCACGTGTTTGGCCTTTATCCACGTTTTATTCCTAATCAGTTACACAAGGAAACATTTATATATACCTTCTTCCATTCACAGTCTCAGATTTGCACCTGGTGGCCAAAATTGGAACCAATTTTTTCCACAGTAAATTACAGACCACACTGGATCTCAATTATAATCGCTTGGTACCCAGACACAGTTGGTGCTTGACTGTTGCCCTGTCCAGCGCGTTTTTCAGATCTCTGCTCCAATAAAACTATCTGGTCACGGGATGTCGAGAAAAATGTCGGAAAAATTCCACCAGCAAGATAAACGACCATACTGAAGTGAAAATATCTAGGATGAAGAAAAATAATTCATAGAAAACGTCACAAAGAAGGCGTCGATGACCTAGCCATCTCTTTCTGGAAAAAGGAAGTGTCCACCACGCTCCAGTTTATGCTTGCCGCGACGTGGGAGATTTACGAACGGCTATATTTCGATGTCTTCTCCGTTTTACTAATGCAATGAAAGACCGGAGAGTCAAATGTGGACCCCATCTCACGCATCACTGCAAACTGGAGCAGGGCGGGGGAAAGGGGGGGGGGGGAGGAGGGGCATGTAATTTTAGGCGTACAGGAGAGCAACAGATCATCGCTGTCGACATTTGTTACGGCTGATTAGAACCAGAACGCGCTAGCTGTCTGCGTCGCAGCACCTCGTTGGCAAAGCAAATATTCGGCAGAGCCAGCTGTAGGTGGCGAATGCCGCTGACGCTCGTAAGAAAAATGCGAGGCTCGTGTTAATGAGGACGGCAGCTGCTGTCGCCTCAGCTGGCAGGCGGCGCCTCCACGCCCCTCCTCCCCCCCCCCCCCCCCCACCCCACCCCCACCCTGCTCCCGTCCGCCCCCGCCTCACCCCGCCCGTCTAACTAGGAATGCGGCCAGAGGCGACAGTTGACGGAGGCAGCTGTTGGGACACCGCAGATAACATTGTTTGGCGCGCCACCTGGACTGGCACGCACTTCCCGGCGCGTCACGCCTGCAGCCAGCGGAGACGGGTAGCTATTTGCGTTTCGGGAACTGCTGTTAATTTCTCGGGCGCCAGGCATTCATCCTCGGCCGCAATCCGCGGCAGTACAGATGATTAAAGCCGCGGCAAATATTGGTTCAGCAAGCGAGCAGCCGCGGTGCCTCAGCACTGACGGCGGTGTATTCGCGTCCTGGAAGAGCACACAGAGGACTACATACTACTGAGCCACCGCTGCCGAGGAAGAGTGAAGCACGCAATGGAACGTCGCAGCGTACAACGACCTCAAGCTCTCTCCTCACGCGGGATGTGTTCCTCCTTGTGAAACACGCCAAACGTGGTCTGTAACTCGACATATACTGAGTTGGTGTATCACACGGAACGTGTACCTTACCGTGATTTGTTTAGCGGCCATGTTTGGCGCACAAACTACACAGTTTGTTTACGAGAATGGCAGTCTGTAAAATAGCTAGGTCAGTTCTATTAAAACGAACATTCACTTGTCTCCCACATCGGTAGCTGCAGGGTCAGCGGGGCAGACAGCTAACAGAAAGAGCCCGGGTTCGATTCCCGGCCGGGTTGGAGATATTCTCCACTCGGGAACAGGGTGTTTGTGTTATCCTCAGACTCGTATCGTCATTACTAACATGAAAGTCGCCTCACACACGCTGTCTACCGTCTCTCCACTACTGAAATGGCTGTATGGGCACGAGCAGAAAGCCAACTAATTGAATTTTAAAAAAATAAATAAATAAGTAAGCAAAGGGAATTAGGAATTGGAGAAAGAAACCAATGGACAAAGCAGAACCGAGGTAGGTGAGAAAGGAGGCTAAGGCTCTACAAGGGCTGTAGTGCCGTGCTAGACCTCCTACTGCAAGTAGCCCAACCGCTCTTTTGGAGCTAATGAGGCTGTTACAGAGATAGCAATTTTGTAATTCATTGGTCAAAGTTCCCTGGCATGTTCACAAAAATCACTCCTTATTATTAAAGACAACATCGCATACTGCAGAACATACTTCTATTAAAAAAAATAAGAAAGTTGCATAATATTAAAAAAGATGAATAAAAAAATATGTGTGGAAAACAGGTCTCGAACCTGAAGCCTTTCATATCATAACCCACGGCTCTATCCAGTAACTAAAGCACACACATTTTTATCGAGTTGTCCTCCGTGTTACGATGAACTGAACTCTTTAACCACCGCATGTCAATAAACTGGCATTTAATTTTAACATTATAACAGATCGTACCAATAACTAGGTCTTTTTGATAAATCTTCAGTAAGGCTGTGCCTTGAAAAGTATATATTCATAGCAGTGAAGTTACAAGTGGCAAAGCCTTCAATAACCACTATGTCGTTTCCAGTCATTTTATTACAACAAAATGTTCGAGCAATGACAAGTTTTCGAGATGTCCTCCCCTTGCTGGAACTCTGAGTCACCATGTTTTCACCGCCCGTAACTCTTACAAGCTGCGAAATAAAAGAGTAAGGATGGAAGATTAGTGTGTATCATCTCGTAGACTATGACGTCATTGGAACACAAGCTCGGTTAGGAAAAGGTTGGGGAAGGAAATCGGCTATCTCCTTTTCAAAGGAACCATCCTGCCTTCATGGATTTAGTGAAGCTACGTAAAATCTAAATTAGAATAGCCGGTATTCGAGCCGCACTCCTCTCGAAATAGAATCAAGTGTGCCAACCAGTGCAGGTGGAGAGATCATTCAGTTGATGAGTACTTACCTTCGGTAATACAACCTACACACTGTCACTTCAACAGCATTTATTCGCAGTGTAATGTTAGCGATTCCAGGTCTTTTCTGCACATATGATTACTCATTTCGACGCACAAGTCGCCGAAGAGGCGTGAAATCGAAAGACTTGCACCCGTGAACGGTCTACCCGACGTGAGGCCCTAGTCACACGATATTTACATTTTATTACTCATTGACTATATCACCTTTTGAAACTGATTCCCACGCATTTTATCACGGAGCCCCTTTGATAGCCTTGAAGTATAGCACAGTAGAGAGAAGCTATGATATCTTCAGTGTTCGAGATTCCTTATACCAGCATTGGTCACAGTATCACAACTACGGCTTTAATTTCATTTCATTTTCTCAGATAATGCTGACGAAGAGGATACGTGATACAGAAGCTCGTACGGATCCTGCCGTTATTGATCTGTTTTGATGCGAGCGTATCTGCTATGTTGCTTGTTAAGTAACTGATTGAGAAATAAGACGTTCGTGTTAAATAGTCTTTACTGTTACTCTCTGGCTCTTGCTGTGTCTGTATGGGAAGATGAGATTATGAATTGTTCTCCTCTTAAATGCAAGCTCAGTGGTAATTTGAATCAATTGTCTGCCACGCTATATACCATGAGTGCGTGAAGTATCACACAGGGCTCCATAACAGTGCAAATAAAAACATTCACGAAAGCTTTGTCTGTTATAAGATGCTTTCCAGAAGTAAACCCGCCTGCTTTGTCAGCACGATGACTCGGAATATTAATGATTCCAAAATTTATTGTTAGTTAAATAACATTCCTGCATATCCCACCTGCCTGCAACTTGCAACGAATACTGTCGCAGAAGGTAACGTGCAACTTGCCTCCGGCAACATGACGTGTATGCGGTGGATTTGAGCCGAATATATACAAATGTAAAGGAAAGTGCCGAAAATCGGAACCCGTTATGTTTCTGATTTTTAAAAATAGAAAGTATTAAAAAATATTTTTTAAAAGCATGTAATATTTCCTTCACAATGTTAGGCACCATTTGCAGTTTACTCAAACAAAATGTAACTGAAAATTATTACAGGAAAAGACTTTCAAAAACTACCCTTAGCGAGTCTGAAAAATAGTTTCTAAAACCGGACCCTTCTAAAAATGATCAAAATAGCACTAATATAAACTGGAAAAAAGACATTAAATCGAAGAAAACATAATATAGTTTCAGAGTAGATGTATAACATCTTCCATAAGGTTACAGAACTGACCGGTATTTTCTCTGCTGAACGAAAGAGTTCTGCTATAGGATGTGCCCTTCCCGCAAGTTTGGCTTTGTGGCGTTTAAGAAGAAGACTAACCCACTTTTCTCAGCAATTCCGTCTTTGAAAAGATGTTCAGTGTTATTTGTCTCTGCCAATTGTACAGCCATTCACACAACTCCATCACCAATAAGCCCAAAGAAAGAAGCTTCCATAACAGGACAATACTAAACCTGTTCTTCGAGATAGTGCCTTAAAAAGAGATTACAAGACGAGCATCAACAAAAATAGAGCAGGCTCAGACGGATGTTTGGTCTCCTCCTCCTCCGCCTCCCCCTCCTCCTCCTACACTCCTACAACAACAGCAACAACTACAACTACTACTGCTATTACTGCTACTACCACTACTAATAATAATAAAGTAAAAAACATTTGTAGGCACCTGACAAAAAATTGCTAAAGTACACTCTGAGACAAAAATGGTCGCACCACGAAGGAATTATTCGAATGGGACGGAAATCGGTAGATATGATGTACAAACAAATGATAACAACTTGGAAACATTTGATGATGTGCACAAGAGAAAGAGATTCACAAATTGGGCAGGTGAAAAACGCATTGGTCCACCTCTGCCCCTTACCCAAGCAATTTTTTCCCCTCAGCGACCAAACTGCTTAGGTCATCGGTCCCTGAACTTACACAATACTTAAACCAACTTATGCTAAGAATAAGAACAACACACACACACACACACACCCATGCCCGAGGGAGGACTCGAACCTCCGGCGGGAGGGGCCGCGCAATCTGTGACATGGCGCATCTAACCACGTGGCACCCAAGCAGTTATTCGGCACTGAAAGGAACAGTTGTAGGATGCCCTCCTCAGACATTCGGGCACGTTGAATCTTCAAAAAAATGGTTCAAATGGCTCTGACCACTATGGGACTTAACTTCTGAGATCATCAGTCCCCTAGAACTTAGAACCACTTAAACCTAACTAACCTAAGGACATTACATACATCCATACCCGAGGCAGGATTCGAACCTGCGACCGTAGCGGTTCCAGACTGTAGCTCCCAGAACCCTCGGCCATCCCGGCCAGCGATCTTCAAAATCCCGAGATGGTTGGAAATCCCTCCAAACGTTCGCATTTGGGGAGAGATCCGACCTCGCTGGTTAAGCAAGCACGAAGACAGGGAGTAGAAACTCCCACCATCTGCGGGCAGGGACTATCTTGCTGAAATGTAAGCCTAGGATGGTTTGTCATGAAGGGGAATAAAACGAGACGTAGAATATTGTCGAAGTGTCGCTGTGCTGTAAGCGTGCCGCAGTTGACAACCAAAGCGGTCCTGCTACGAAATGAAATGGCACACTGGACCAGCACTCCTGGTACTCAGGCTGCACGGCGGGTGACAGTCACGTCCTCGCTGGTCACTGGGGCGCATTTCGAAGCGGGTGCTCATCACACAGAAGACAAATCAACTCCAGTCATTAAGATTTCTCACCAAATGCGCCCGACAGCACTGAGAACACTCTTGTTGGTGTGCAAACGTCAGTGGTAGTCTGTGCAAGGGCCGCCATGAGCTCAGCCCACTTTCTGTTGTGCCTTTGGTCACTGAAGCAGCAGCTGCTTGTCGGATCAATGTAATGATGAATCCAGGACGCTGAGTGACTCTCTGACGATTGCTTGGTCCTCACATTCTGTCTTCTCGCCAGATGGACCCCTTCTTTCTTGGCGCTGTGTTCGGCCATGGTCCACCGATTCCTGCTGTCATCGTCGAATGATGGGACCACTCCTATTCAAAAGTCGAACGATTCGCCATTGACTCCAACCGGCCGACATATGCGTATATTTTTCACCCTCATGTGTGCCGTGCATTATTATTGTCCAGCTAAGTAGATGGAATGAAATTCGCTAAACCTCATGCTCTGGTATCGACATGTCCCCTGTTTACTATCCCTGACAGCCACGCGGTATAATTTTGCTGCAGCGTCATACGAGGGTCACTCTAAAAGAAATGCACTCTATTTTTGTAAAAATACAGTTTTCATTCGGCATGTGTGAAAGTTTTACAGTGTGTAGATCCATCCTTCCCGCTTGTTTTCAAACTTAATTCAACCTGTTTCCGTGAGTGGCGCCGTCACAGCATGTCTTCAAGATGGCAGCTACACACGACGTTCGTCAGAAGCAACGTGCTGTTATAGAATTCCTGTGCTGTGAAAACGAGACAGTGGGAAACATCAACAAGAGGTTGAAAAAGGTGTATGGAGATGCTGCTGTCGATCGCAGTACAGTAAGTCGGTGGGCAAGCAGGTTACGTGATGAAGGCGGGCACGGCAATAATGATGATTGTCCTCGCAGCGGCAGGCCTCGTACTGCATACACTCGGATGGATAACAAAATGGCTCTGAGCACTATGGGACTTAACATCTATGGTCATCAGTCCCCTAGAACTTAGAACTACTTAAACCTAACTAACGTAAGGACAGCACACAACACCCAGTTGTCACGAGGGAGAGGATGGATAACAAAAAGACCCGCCTTACAGTCCCGAACTGGCTCCATGTGACTATCATCTCTTTGGGAAACTGAAGGACTGTCTTCGTGGAACAAGGTTTGAAGACGATGACTCCCTTGTGCACACTGCTAAGCAGTGGCTCCAATAGGTTGGTTTATAATTTTAGCCGGCCGTGGGTGGCCGAGCGGTTCTAGGCGCTTCAGTCTGGAACCGCGCGACCGCTACGGTCGCAAGTTCGAATCCTGCTTCGGGCATGGATATATGTGATGTCCTTAGGTTAGTTAGGTTTAAGTAGTTCTAAGTTCGAGGGGACTGATGACCTGAGATGTTAAGTCCCATGGTGCTCGGAGCCATTTGAACCATTTTTTTTTCTATAATTTTACCGTGCGGGTATACAGGCGCTGGTTCCAAGATGGCGTAATGTAGTTGAGAGGGATGGAAATTATGTGGAGAAATGAAAATATTGTTCCTAAAGGATGTATCTATACACTGAAAAACTTTCAAACATGGAGAATAAAAGATAGATTGAAAAAAAAATAGTGTGCATTTCTTTTGGAGTGATCCTCGTACATTCAACCGTCGGCCGCCAATGTTTACTATTTTGTGCCTTCTGTCGATACCTGTACAAGTATCAATTTGTGATCGATTTGTGTAAATCCATCGCGGTGCGTCGCTTTGTATGTCTTGGAGTGAATTTTCGTAATTTAACAGCAATAAAAATCGGGAAAAGTATCATTTTATTGCTGTGATTTATTGGCTTTATAGAAGCTGCCTTCTACTGGAGTACTGAGTTATGGGAACCGCATCGAAGTCTCTCGTACCCTTTGTTTCATTTTCAATAAAGCAATAAGGTGTCCGTTTTCCATTAGGGAGGAAATGTGGATTTAGATGCAGATTTAAATGCAAATGAAGTAAAGGACTGAAGTGGGAACAGACAAAAAGACGCAGTGGAGTGTGGTCGGACCACGCGCCAATGCGGCAGCTACGTAGGTCGCCGCTACAGAGCCCGGAGAGGTGGCCCTCCGGCCCCAGATGGGCGGTACTGGGGCGCAGCCGAGATTTAGAAATAGCCGCCCCGGCCGGGCTCCTCTCAATAGGAGGGGCGGCTGGGGGTGGCTCAGCTGGCGACGCGGCCGGCGGGCCATACATCACGGCGTTATCATGGCGCGTCAGCGCGCCGCCTCCCAATAACTCACGCCGCCCCAAAGGCCCGCCTCACAGGTCGCCACCCCACGACAGGTTGTCGCCTTCAAAACGCGGACGACGCGCCGCTACCTCATACCGCCCTGGACGCCTGATAACGATCGCTCATCTTTTTCTCACACGGAGAGCGTGCGTAGGGGAAGGTCGGGCATACACCTTGGTACCACACAACGGTTTGTTTATGAAGAAAGCTGCTTCGAAATTCGGCCGGACGGCACCTGTCGCGCGACTGTATGGACGAATATGGCCATTCATGCGACTTGAAACAAAACAAAATAGAACTGTGAGTTTCGGACTGGCTGCAAGTCATCTTTTCTGAATGAGTTTTTCTGTGCACGTACCGGGTGATCAAAAAATCAGTATAAATTTGAAAACTTAATAAACCAATGAGTAATGTAGATAGAAAGGTAAAGATTGACACACATGCTTGGAATGACATGGGTTTATATTAGAACAAAGAAAAAAACCAACAAAACACCATATTGCTAGACGCGTGAAAGATCTCTTGCGCGTGTCTTTAGGTGATGGTCGTGTGCTCAGCCGCCAATTTTGTCACGCTTGGCCTCCCAGATCCCCAGACCTCAGTCCGTGCGATTTTTGGCTTTGGGGGTTACCTGAAGTCTCAAGTGTATCGTGATCGACCGACATCTCTAGGGATGCTGAAAGACAACATCCGACGGCAATGCCTCACCATAGCTCCGGACATGCTTTGCAGTGCTGTTCACAACATTATTCCTCGACTACAGGGCTCTGAGCACTATGGGACTTAACATCTGAGGTCATCAGTCCCCTAGAACTTAGAACTACTTAAACCTAACTAACCTAAGGTCATCACACAAGTCCATGACCGAATCAGGATTCGAACCTGCGACCGTAGCGGTCACGCGGTTCCAGACTGAAGCGCCCAGAGCCGCACGGCCACACCGGCCGGCTCCTGGACTACAGCTATTGTTGAGGAATGATGGTGGACATATTGAGCATTTCCTGTAAAGAACATCGTCTTTCCTTTGTCTTACTTTGTTGTGCTAATTATTGCTATTCTGATCAGATGAGACGCCATCTGTCGGACATTGTTTGAACTTTTGTATTTGTTTGGTTCTAATAAAACCCCATGTCATTCCGAGCATGTGTGCCAATTTGTACCTCTCTATCTACATTATGCCGTGATTTATTCAGTTTTCAAATTTATACTGACTTTTTGATCACCCGGTATTTAACTTTGGTGTGCTCTTTGCAAGCAAACACGGACAGAAGAGTTTCAACCTCAGCATGATTATTTTTACTGTCCTTTTTTTAACAGGTAAAGACTGAGAAATCAAGATGTAAATGGGATGAAAATCATATCAAAGCAGTTGTAGAAAAGGTCAGTCTTCTTGAAATGACTGTAGTTCAATTCTTTTATCTTGGCGGTTCGCGCATGCCCGCGCAGACGCGGGAGATTGGTGCGTTGCGGGTTGCAACAACGTACGTGGCAAGAGAAGCAGCGCCATAGTATAGTTCGCAAACTTACGTTTAGGGGGGAGCGCGCAGTTTATGGAGCAAAGCCACCACGACCCCAGTAACCCTTTCGCTGCTACAGAGACGTGCTCCCCGCATTCCGCGATGCGCGCGATTTTGTCATCATTGCACTACTCGCCTGTGCAGTCGCCTGTGCAGACACATGGTGTTTCGACTGCTTTGACACACTTTATCATTCGATTTCACAAAAACTATGTCGCCCAAAAATTTGATTTTTACACATCTTCTTGACTGATACCTTCCCCCCATAAATAACTTAATTTTGTTTCGATGTTACAACGCAGTTATTGTGCAGCATTAGATGTAGTAAACCATTGCACAAAATTTTGAAGAGTTTGCAGAGGTGGAAGTCCATAGCGTATACTTTCCGTATGGTCGATTTTAGTTGCCACTAGAAATTTAAAAAATTACATTCAAACGAATAAAATTCATGAAGTAAGACCGATTTTTTTAATAAAGAAAATATTAAGCACCGATCAAGGTTTGAACTCAGAACCGTTTGCTTAGCAGGCATACAGTTCAACTATTACACTAACGCAGCTCGTCGCTAAATATATCTCCTTGAGGAGTTTAAAATACCACGCAAATTACCGACAAATACTGTTGGTATGATTATGAATTACTCACGTTTCGTCGAAGTACAATAGGAAATAAACAATTACCGTTGTTCTTTATTGCGAAAAAGCGGTTAGTGAGATTGATACAAACACCTTTCCTTGCTATCGCCTGAATTAGGAGGCTTATTGCTTGTTTGGTTTAATTAATTAATAGAATATGAAGCAACTGGTATAAAGAATGCTTTTTCCAAACTTTCTATAAAAGAAAGTCTGCTATCAAGACATTGCTTTTGTTCAAATTACTTTATTTATGACTGAACGTTTCTAAAATTACAGACACTCCTCTGTGCTCTGCACTGCAGTCGAGCTCTGTCAATGTGGTTCTCTGACCATTGGTTGAGTGTGTTTTGTGACGTCAGATGCGCAGAACGAACCTAAACTCGGCCGCCGTCATAAATGACGCGTACATTAACAGGGGAGCGAGTGAGAAATATTTGTTTCCAAAAAGGGCACGATACAGTCACATTAATCCGACCACCACTTATGTTCGCCGTCAACGGGAAATAACCAGTCACAGACGCCACGTGGCAGCTTTAGCAGTAGTGCTCATGTACGACGTGTTGGAGAGGGGGGGGACGCGGAAACAGCCTCACTGCCAGCGGTGGGATCGGCAACACTCTCTCTTCGACAGTCTAATGGTACCCACACCACACTTACGAGCTACGGAAGCCACCGCTGTTGCGGTTGATTTGGCGCACGAGGCCATCACCTTCATTGCTACTTCTCGTCCACCACTGGGACATGTGGCAGTTGACGAACCCTCTGCAACTGCGAGGGAAGCTGTTTTTAGCTGCAGTCTTCAACACTAAGCAAACGAGTTGAAACTCGTTAATGACGAACGTAAGAGGACGCCATCTTCTCATGCGCCATGTGTGGACCGGCTGAACCTACAATTTACTCTCACGTCAAGATAATTAAAGGCATCAGGGTCTTGTTCTCAGGTTACTTGGTTCACGCTCTTACATCGGACCAGCTGCCTGTGATTTTTCGTGTCGCTCAAAAGCCATTTCCCGTCACCCAACGACTTAACGCCGGACGCACTGACTGGTAGGCGTTTCACAACGTCCTGACTCATCGACTGGCGGACGTCCACCGCACTGAAGATGAGAACGTCGACGTCGCTGTCGATCGTCTCCATCGTATCATCACCGATGCCGTCGAAGACGACATTCCCTCAACATCAGGACGGGTCGTCATACACTGAATATCCCTCCGGATATCCAATCTATGATCAGAGATTGGATATCCCTCGGGATATCCAATCTATGATCACAGAGTGGAACAGACTTAATAGAGACTGGAGGATGACGCACCAGCCTGATGCTAAATGCCATGTCGTGTCCTCCGACTAGAAATAAAGGCGGCCCCTGCAGAGCTGCACTATAGACGATGTGTAGATTAACTCGCTGCCATGCAGCCAGATTCGTCGGGATGGATGCGGTAAGCTACTTCGCCGCTCTTGGCCTCGCCTTCTCCCATTAGCACCAACTGCTGGTACGGTGCACACACTGCGGGACAAAGGAAATGCACTTGCCTAAATTTGTGAAGACAACTTCTAGCCACACGACGACCCTCAGGACCGGTTGTACCTCTACTTCGGCGCAGCGGATGATGAAGGCGACGACGAGCATCGTCCTGCAGTTTGTCACAAATGCAATGGTCGTACTGCCATCAGAAGTCTACCGAGGAACAAAGTCCCCGGTCATGGTGAAATTACTGGTAAGATCCTCATAGAATTTCTGCGTTCAACTGTGTTTTGGTAGCGAAACTAAATTAGTTTTAAAGGATCATTACTATTATCACTATTTCATAAGACTCTAATACTGATTAACGTAAGTTAAAAAAGTTACATTTTTTTTTCAAATGCTACCATTAACATGTGATTCAGTATTGTGGCGGTTACAGCTTGTGAAACCAGCGTATGAACCGCCGTAATCACGTATTCCACCCACATGTCACATAAGCTTAAATATATCATGAATATCCTTCTCCTCGTGATGACTGGGTGTTGTGTAATGTCTTTCGGTTAGTTAGGTTTAAGTAGTTCTAAGTTCTAGGGGACTGATGACCATAGATGTTAAGTCCCATAGTGCTCAGAGCCATTTGAAGGATTTTTTATCCTTCTCCGAGTTGTAGGTAACTCCTCAATGGACCAGAAATTGCTTCATTATTCCCTTCGTAACAATAAACGAACATATTTACAGCACGACAGTAACTATGTAATGTCTACTATGCAGCTGTAGAGCCTATGCTGTACTATTACTGTTATTATTGGCAATGGTCAGACACAAATCATTAGCAATTTGAATTCGTTGAATTCTTGCCATTTAAGACTTAAGGAGTCGAGCAATAAAGTGATATGAAAACAGTAAATATAGTACACAGATTTTAATTGGTTTGATTTTAAATGGGAGTGCAAGTTGACGGCGAAGCAAGTGTCCATAGGTAGACGACAGGAGCAGAGGAAGGATGTTTTGTAACAAGTGTCTGCCCTCAGTGTGGATACTTACCTTTATTGTTGAGAAGGAGTTGTAGGTACCAATCACGATGCACTGACAATCGTTACATCAATCTACCAGGGGTTTTCAATAATTATTGCTCAAATGGCTCTGAGCACTATGGGACTTAATATCTGAGGTCATCAGTCCCCCAGAACTTAGAACTACTTAAACTTAACTAATCTAAGAACATCACACACATCCATGCCCGAGGCAGGATTCGAACGTGCGACCGTAGCAGCAGCGCGGTACCGGACTGAAGCACCTAGAACCCCTCGACCACAGCGGCCGGCAGTATCAACCGTCTCGTTAACTCACTAGCTCGTAGTTTCATAAGGCATCTATAAGAATTAAATGTCATTCATGTTTCGCCATTTTCGAAATAAAATGTTCAAAGAAATTTCTGTTTTCATTATAGATTTTTGTTAGACATTATTATTTGAAGGTAGATCGCACCAGGGATAATGGTCTCAGAAAGTTTGGGGACCACTGTACTATGTGGAGTAAGGATGTTAAAATATTAGTTCTAAAATGGCATTTCGAAGCATAGTTTCTGTAATTATCGCAGTTATCTACTGACTATACCCCATTACTGGTTTGGAATTACTCTAGTTCTAACAGTAACCATTACAGTTCACAATACACTATCTGATCACAAAATATGTGCATCTATTCATGGAGATTAATAAGGGCCGCGTGCGTCATTCACCTCTTGAACACTTCTGGGGTCACTTTCAATTAAGTTTTCGAATGTCTGTGGAGGAATAGAAACCCATTCCTCCTCAAGAGCTGAAACTGGCGAAGGTAGCGATTTAGACCCTGGGGCCTGGAGCAAAGTCAACGTTCTAAGTCATCGCAAAAGTATTCCATTGGGTTCCTGTTGTAAAGATGCAGGTATCATTATAATATTAAACAGTAGCTTTATTAACAAATTATTAAATTTCTATCAGGTAAATTGTTCGTCTCTCATAACATAGCTGACCTTCTACTGCACACGACTGTCTCCTGCAATTTACGAGTCAGATTGCCATACACGGTTAATAAAGCAATTATTATATCCTAATTAGGATAAAATAAATTGAACCGAACGGGGACACACATGGTAGAGACTCTGGGAAGGCCATTACATTTCGGAAATGTTTTTGTCCACGCCCCACTGCCTCACAGATGTTGCTTTATGATAGTGGATCTTTCCAGAACTGTCTAACACCATTTATCCCGTACTTCACTGTTGGCACTATATACGACGGCAGGTAACAACCCTTCCATCGCCTTTGCACACAGTATATCGTGATTCATCAATCCAAAATACTATTGAGAAAATTAAGAGAACCGGCATTTGTGACAAACTGCAAAACGATCCTGGTGCCACCAACATACAGCGCGCAGAAGTACCGCGAAAACAAGATAAGAGAAATTAGGGATCGTAAGAAAGCATGTAGACAGTCTTTCCTCCCTCTCTGCATCTGCAAATGGAACGGGGAAGGGAATGATTAACATTGCTACAAGATACCTTCCGCCAGGCATCCTATGGTGGCTTGTGGAGTACATAAGTAAGATCGAGATAGCGTATAATACGATTAGGTAAAGAAGTTTGGTTGAAAATTATAAACATTCAGTCTCAAAAGATTCTTATCTACTTACGAAGACAACACACAAGTGTCATAACTCGATTTCCCAGAAACTTCGCTCAGTGGAAGAGGAGTTAAAATGAGGGAACACGTGTCTCGGCTTATCAGTAGACACTCGACCTTTTCTCAGAAAAAGGCAAAGTTGTCGAGGTACTTTACGTGCCTTTTAGAGAGTAAGTAGTTCATACAGTGGATATCGTAGTAGCTTCAAACTTTTGCGCCCCGTGTTCGGAAGCCAATTATTATTTTTTATTTCTGTTTATTTATCAACCCATGTCCACAGAAGTTTCCCAGTGCGTATTGAAATAACGTTGTCCTTGTTCGCCCACCATTTGTATGTCTGGTGAACGAATGAAAAATAAATAAATTAAAAATAAATAAATAAATATGTAAATAAACGGAAAAAGGTATTTGAAATGTTTTCAGTGAAATTCCTGTTGTGTATCTTAATTCATAATCAACTGCAAGCGCCAGTTTTCGGAAAAGTGGTCCATTATACAACCACAGACGTATATTTAGTGTGTCTTCCTCATCCACCATACTCACCAGACCTTGCCACAAGTAATTTCCAAATGTTTTGACCACTGAAAGACGCAGTGGGAGGAAAGAAGTTCCGTTCTGACGAAGAGATACGCCACGTGGTGCATGAGTGGTTGCGCGGACTACCAAAAGATTTTTTTCTAAAGGAATTTATGCACTTTGTAAGTGCTGTAGGACTTGCATTGAGCGTGGAGGAGATTATGTTGAAAAGTGATACAGCCTTGTACCACTTCTGCACAATAACTATTATTTAAAAAATATTTAAGGTTTTCGTTTGACTCGCCCTCGTATGTAGTTTGTCCCAAAATTATCGGCTAAACGTGAAATCTTCAGGAATGTTAACGACGATTATTCCCGCAGTGAGATTCATACGAAGAAATATCGCTGAGGTGAACCTGCCTTCGCGCGATGCTCATGGTGTTTGGAATTTCTATGTTTCGGATGTATTGACGATCGGTATCATCCAAGAAAATGCAAAAACTCTTCTTGAAGAATAAGTATAAGAAATGGTATAAGAATGAAATGTAAGAATACGAGAATTTTAAAAAGATTATAACCCTCTGAAAAAAACCACACATATACATTACATAATAAAAGTATGATACTTAATTGTGAAATGTAGTTGTAATTTTACAACTACATTTCACAAGCCCTTGCATTCCCTAATTTGACAAGAAACACTCGTGTAGTAACCTACAGACTTGGGTAGATAAATGAAAAAAATAAATAAAGTAAAGGTACTTAGAACAACAATCGAGTTTCGAACACGGGACGCAAAAGTTAAAGGCCGTGATGCTTGCCACTATACCACCACCTCTGCTGAGCTCATGGCGCGCTAAGAGGCATCTCAATTACTTCGAAATCTTTGACAGCCGTTTTCTCAGAAACAGACGAATATCTATGTATAACCCAAGACACGTTTTTCCTCATTTTGGCTCCTCTTTGACTGAGCAAAGTTTCTCGGAAGTCTGGTTGTGGCATTTGCCGTGTTCTCCTCGTTAGTATCGTAATGTGCATAAAGGAGTGAAGCGGAGCGTCTAACGGAGTGAATGGGAGGGAGTGGGATCAGGTTGAGAATGTTTGTGGCTATAGGACAAAATCATCGACAACGTTGAGTTCAGAAGTATTACGAAACTTCGATGCTTGCAAAGGACAGTAAGAATTGGAGAAAATCTGCAGAGCAGTCATAGACGGACGACTGAAATCTCACTTCTTCCAGTGGTGGAGGAGGCTTTCGACGATCTGCTTGTCGGTGAGTTGTTCCTGGGCTTCAACGTGCTGCAGAACGCGAACGCCGTTGTGGGGCGGCGGAACGGCGCGGCGGTCAGCGGCAATTACAGAGCAGCAGTAAAGCAGGGACGTGCGCGGACTGCGCCGAGCGGCAAAAAACGCGCGCCGGGCACCCTGCCGGCCCACGCTAAATTGTAAATATTGACCCAAGGCCGGGCCTCGTCCATGTGCTGTGCGGTGTTGCGCGCGCGCGCGTGTGTGTGTGTGTTTCGATAAGCACCGCGGGGAATCCCCCGCCAGGTGACCGGAGCGGGCCGCGCCTTGCCACGTTTCACGGCGCTCCATGCTGCCTGTCTGGAGACACCGACATCGGCCTTACACACCTGCACGAGCTCCTGCCGGCGATGCTTGGCGTGCTGTTCCACTGCGATTACTGCCCCACCCGCGATTCGTCTTGCAGAGATAGCTTCTGTGGAACGTCAAACCTCTGTATACTCGTATCCAACATTTAATTTATTATAAACCTCGTCTGTTCCCGTGATACATTCGGCCACTAAGAACAAACAGGAGCAGAGGTTGAGTCTGTCATAAAATACAGATTGTCATAAAAATTGATTTAGGAGTTCTCATTACTTTTTGTCTTTATTCGACGTACTACGGCATCTTTCATAGCTCAGCAATTAGAATTACACTATATTTCTGCTTGCTGGAGGACATTTAGGTTTTGCTTCAGATTATGCACACTGAAATAACTTTTTGCAGGCACTTTATCTTTCACACAGAGAATTTTAAAAACTTCTCTGTCTTAAAGACGCCGAAGTCGCCGAATTGGCGTCAAACAGAAAGGCGCCCGGCCTCGGAACAACCCCGACTGTGTCTCCTGTCGAGTAATGCCATGCTCCGATAATTTTTTTTTACAATGAAATTAGCCTAAATACTGAATAGCAACGAAACACTTTGGAGGAGCTTCAGATGCCACTCTCATATCTCCTCTTCCCAACAGAGACGCTGAGGATAAAACGTTTTTCGGAGATCACCCTAAAGGCCGATCAAATTTTGACCGTCACCAGAATCGAAACCTCGATCCGCGCCACATGTAGCCCTTGATAATGGCCACAGTTCGTCGAGAAAGATCGTCTACCAGTTGCTTTAGGTATGCCATGTCTAGCTCAACATTGATGATTAGACACTGTCAAGCGACCAAACTGCGGGGATGTTCGTTGCTACGGGTCACATGCGGCTTAAAATAGCTCCAGATATTTTCTGTGGCATTAAGGTCGGGCATTTTTCGGGAGAGTCGAGATGAGATATGGTCTCGGAGTGTTCGTCAAACCAGAAACGTATGCGTGCAGCCCTATGACCACGGCTACTTCCGTATGTAGCATATGCCACAGAAACTCAACAACTTAAAAAAAAATGGTTCAAATGGCACTAAGCACTATGGGACTTAACGTCTGAGGTCATCAGTCCCCTAGATTTAGAACTACTTAAACCTAACTTACTTACGGACATCACACATATTCATGCACGAGGCAGGATTCGAACCTGCGACCGTAGCAGCAGCACGGTTCCGGACTGAAGCGCCTAGAACTGCTCGGCCCGTAGTGGGAAGCGGGAGTGTCTACAGAATACTCGTTATGGAGATGTTCAAGAAAGGGCAACATTTGGTCTCCGAGAACATTGAAATTAACATCCTGGTTCACGTTCAACGTTCATGAATTCTGGAAAACGTGGAGTGGTAGGCGCTTGAAAGTAAACGTCAACAGTCCCGCGCAATGCTATTTAAAAAATTTCAAAAACCAGAGTTAATTGAGGAATCTACTAATACATCACATTCCACATCCTCCCTATCTACCGCTACCGCAGGCATCACGAAGATCAGATTAAAGTAACTCTGGCTCGCATAAGACCATTTAAGTAAGCACACTTCTCGCGCTCCATATTGGGAAGGAACGGCCAGAAACCGTAAGATGTGCCACGTTATTCTCTTCGATGCACTTCACAGTTTTCCAGAATATATACACAGATGTACACACACGAGGTCACGATAACTAGAAACCGGAGCCGGACCCTTTTCTTTTTATCCTAAGTATAGCGAGGGGCATTTTAACAGATAGGGAAATGGCGCGTCCACGATTTTAGACCACATGCATATGTTGCGCTGCAGTAGGGTCACAAGTCGATGTTTCTACTGAAAACTGTTGGTCTCTCAGATATTTTAGACTCGGATGAATGTGTATTATCGATACAATTGTAGGCACTAACTGAAAATACTTTATATTCATCTGCATACATCTACATCTACATACATAAATTTACAAGCCACCAAATGGGTCATGGTCGACAGTACCTTACGCCAGTAGTAGTCATTCCCTTTACTCTTCACTCGAAATTTGTGTGAGGTAAAAACAATTGTCTGTAAGCCCCTATACGGCGGCTTATTTCCCTTGTATTACCTCCGCGAGATATAAACTGCTGGCATTAGCATCGTTCTGCAGTCCAACGCAAGTAACGGTTCTCTAAACTTTTCCCATAGTTTTTTCATGAGCCGGCCAGTGTGGTTGAGCGGTTCTAGGCGCTTCAGTCTGGAACCGCGCGACCGCTACGGTCGCAGGTTCGAATCCTGCCTCGGGTATGGATGTGTGTGATGTCCTTAGGTTAGTTAGGTTTAAGTAGTTCTAAGTTCTATGGGACTGATGACCTCAGATGTTAAATCCCATAGTGCTCAGAGCCATTTTTTTCATGAACATAACTTCTTTTTCCCTCCTTGAATTCCCATCTGAATGCACTATTTCCGTAATGCATATGATCGAACCTACCGGCACTAAATCTAGCAACACGCCTCTGGATTGCTTACACGTCTTCCTTTAATACGACATTGTGGGATGCCAAACACTCAAGCAGTACTGAAGAAACGGTTGCACAAGTGTTCTGTACCCAGTCTCCTTTATAGATGAGCCACTTTTCCCTAGGATTCTCTCAGTGCACCGAAATCGAGCAGTCTCCTTCCATATAACCGACATAGAGAGCTTGTTCCACTTAATGTGGCTTTGCAGCGTATCGCCTTCATATTTAATGGACATGACTGTGTCGAGTAGCACACAAATAATACCGTATTCGAACGTTACTGGAGTGGTTTTCCTACTCATCTTAATTATGTTACATTTTCCGACATTTAGTGCAAGCTGCTATTCACCACAAGAGACATACTGTCCAAGTCACTGAAAGATGACACTTCCAACACTACTACCATCAGCTAACAGTCGCAGATTGCTGCCGATCGTCTCATACTGCAGGTGCTCGCCAGATACCGCTTGCTACCTGAGTGTAGTATACGTGAGCGGAGGTGTGGCGGAGTCCAGTGGATGGGGCACTAATGAGTCTTCAATTAACATTCATTTATTAGCAGGAGTTTTACATCCACTCACCGGGCACTGCGTGGCAGTGGGCGTGCAGAGCCCGCGTTGCACGAAGGCACAGGTAGGCACGTCAGTGCCTGGCGAGGAATCTGCAGGCGCTGGCTCTAGCGTTGTCGGGGGTTAGTGCTGCGGTCCAGTCTTAGGAGGGTGTGGAGGTCGGCGTTGTTGTAGCCCGCTGTGGCTGTGCATGTTTGTCGCAGCATCAGCGCTCTCGTTGAGTGGTGCTGCACTTAAGGTGAACACAGACTACTATGATGTGACGTGTTCCCATGTCACGTCAGGCAGCGCGGGACCACGTCAGACATGGAGCTGTGTTCACATAGGCCTGACGTATAGCAGCATGAAACAACTACTTCGTCTGCATTGAATTTTCCGACAGTTTGTTTTGAACCTGCAACCATGAATGTACTGCGTATTTTTGACATGCTGGAAGAAGAAGAAGAAGAAATGGCTGCTCTGTGTATTGCATCCATTTGCTCGTCTAGAGAATGGGTGCATCCTATCAATGTGGGGCGAGACGAATTCGGGGAGTTCCAAAATTTATTGCCTCATATAATAGAAGATGAAGAGCGGTTTAAGTGGTATTACAGAATGACAAAAACTGAATTCTACCATCTCCTGAGCTTCATTGGTCCGATATTAGAAACAACGCTCCACTCAACTCAGGGAAAGCATTCCGGCGAAGATACGACTTGCAGTTTGCTTGAGGTAAGTGCTAATACTTTATTGTATCATATATCTGGAAGGGAAAAAAATTATCACGGACACATTTTGAAATTTTTATTGGTTAAAATGGCTCTGAGCACTATGGGACTCAACTACTGAGGTCATTAGTCCCCTAGAAATTAGAACTAGTTAAATCTAACTAACCTAAGGACATCACACACATCCATGCCCCAGGCAGGATTCGAACCTGCGGCCGTAGCGGTCTCGCGGTTCCAGACTGCAGCGCCTAGAACCGCACGGCCACTTCGGCCGGCGGAATTTTTATTGATTTTCTTTTCACAAAGTGCGTTTTATTATACATCAGAAAGGTAATTACACATTAGAAAAGTTTTTTTGCTGTTTTTCTTGCCAAGTGTAGGACAACGTTGAGTCCGTTGAGCAGTCCAAGCTGTGTTCAGATCGTTGAGGAGATGGTGTTGAGGAGGATTGATAGAATGATGATGGATTTGTATTAAGAGTATTGTGGTAACCAGGGTTCACCTGGAATGAGCTCCCACGTACTGCTTGCAACACTGCCCTCAAAACAATGTTGCTCATTTCTATCTTCACTCTAATTTGCTCAACAGGACGCAATTTTTTAACATTTTTCGCATTCATTGTCCACGTTGTCACTTGATGTAGACTCGGCCCCAGAAATCTTCAAGCACTGTCGTCAGTCGCCGAAATGGCCTCTAGGCGGAAAACCCAACAGCGACACGAAGGACAGCCCGATTGGCTGTAGCAGCACACAGCCGGTAAGGTTGTACCCTCAATGTCCAGGAGTAGCGCCACGGGCGCCCTGCTCCCAAGTTGAACTGCTCGTTGACAGGCAGATCAGTTCCTCATTCACAGAAGACCGGCCTAGCCCTCATCATCAGTCTGTTACCGTTGTGAATGGTAGGAGTGCAGCTCACAGAGTCCACGTTCCTTCATCAGCCACATGCAGTGGACTCGTAGCACTGGACTCCGAGGTATTGGTGGCGGCTGTATCTACAGCCGCCGCTACTTCTTTGTATTCAACAGGGCAAAAATGGTTCAAGTGGCTCTGAGCACTATGGGACTTAACATCTATGGTCACCAGTCCCATAGAACTTAGAACTACTTAAACCTAACTAACCTAAGGACATCACACAACACCCAGCCATCACGAGGTAGAGAAAATCCCTGACCCCGCCGGGAATCGAACCCGGGAACCCGGTCGCGGGAAGCGAGAGCGCTACCGCACGACCACGAGCTGCGGACATTCAAACAGGGCATCCTGCAACTGGTAGAGTTGACTTTCCATCTGTATCCATGATGCAGATGAAACAGCCGAACTCTGAGAATGGGTGGAAAGAAGGCGACGCTTTTCAGTACATGATTGCCGCTGTATGGTAACCGAATGTGCTCCCGCGTTTTCAGCCTGTCAACGCTCTTGGCTAGCGTAATGTTTGCCTTCAGGGTTTCAGTGTGTTCGTTCCCTTATGCAAATTTTGGAGCCTGAAAGGCACTCTTGCGTCATCCCTAAGTGGAGTTACTAAACGTAGCCTCGTTACAGAAAAGCCTTGCGTCTGCTTGGCGCAGCTGTCTTAGAGCCGAATCAGATGTTTCCAGGAGTCCGCTCTAGCACTGTAACGTCCCCTTAGAGAAATTTAAAAATGAGGGTGCTGGAAAACCACTTACGTTATTTGATTTTCAAACGGCTGAGCAGAACTGAACGTACTCAGACATTTCTCTCTTTACTTATTCTGATCAACACTAAACTGACACACAATATTTTTAGCGCAACGCAATCTGACTTTCAATAATCCCTACACAAGAATGGCCCTGGCTAACAATAACCTATACCTATCATGATTCACTTACCTCATAAAAATCTTCATTACTCGAACTACTGCAATAGAGCGAGCGCCAATACTACCAGCTAAATGAAATATTCTAACTACTGAAGGCACTAACCACTGATAGGCGTAGTTAGCAAATGAAAGATTTTGATAGAGAACAATGTATTTACTTTAATTATATATATATATATATATATATATATATATATATATATATATATATAATTTCATGATATCCAATACTACAAATTTACTCTTTCTGATGGACACACGTCCAGATCGTCCACTCTCAAACTTCTGTCATCTCTATTTCCACATACACCACTGCCGGAGGCTCACCTCCAAGTGCGCAACGCTACGCGCTGTTCTCATCCAACTGCCCAACACTGCAATAACAAATATTCCAACAATGCAAACCAGCCACAGACTGCACACAGCACAGTCAGTGATTTTCATACAGAGCGCTACGTGCCGTTACCAACATAAAAGCCTAAACAGCCTACTTACAGCACCTGTGGGGCAATAAGCTCCCTGCAGGTTTGTACTCCGGCACTCCCAGTGTTGAAATTGGTCACGCCATCGTAGTATACCCGGCGGACGTGTTCCTCTTAGCATCGACCTAGACGGTTCTAAAAAAAATTTATAACTACACTCAATTACTATTCTAAAACGAAGAAAAAGTAAGTGCTCAGGCGCTCTAGAATTACATCGCATAATCTGTTCTCTGTGTGGGATACTTTTTCTCAAGGAGACGGCCTTGGGAGGAGTTATTAATCTGCGCCGGGAAGGGAGGGTGGACAGTTTTATTGCCGGTCTTTCACTAGCTGATCGCATGTGAACGCCACCCGGCCGAGGCTATTGAAGCGGCGGCAGGTGAGAGCGGCCGACAGACAGCGCAGATTCATCCCAGCCCGGAGCGTTTTGTGCCGGCCCCAGGTAGCGCGACGCCGTGAATGGCCGGGAGGCGCGGCCGAGGTGGAGGCGGCTCCTTCCTCCCGCGCCTGCTGGCTTCGTCTGTTGCCACCTCGGCCCGGCCGCCCCCACAAAAAGCGGGCCAGCTGTCGGCGCCGGCAAGCCCTTCCACCTGACGCTGCCTGCGGCTCCGTGCTCTGAGGTACTGCCCCATCGCCGGAAAACACCTCCTCGCGGACGTGTTGGACATTATAACGGACAGCCCTAACACCACACCACGCCACACGCCTGGTTTCAGGTCGGCTGCTAACTTTCCCGACCTCGTACAAATCTTTCCCTCTCTAGTATCCATTGTTGTTGTTGTAACGAGGGACTGCGGGGCAAATGCATCTTGCAGCTTCTACCGCTAGCACAAATACACTTTTCGGGTGTGCCGACGGATAACAAGCGCAAGAACCACAATATTTCTGCGAAGCAACCGGTCGACATTTTTAGGTGGTTACGAGGGTTGCCCAGAAAGCAACGCACCCAATTTTTTTCTTCAACAATTCTTTAATGAACATAATGAGAATTACACACACGAAAGAACGGTGTTTCATCTACACACCCTATTTTTCCACGTAGTCTCCATACCATTCTGTGGCCTTCCTCCAGCGCGAAACAAGGGCGCGTATGCCCTGTCGGTACCAATCTTTGCCCTGGTGGTGGAGCCAGTGCTTCACTGTGTGAATCACCTCCACATCGTCCTCAAAATGTCTTCCAGGAATTGCATCCTTTAATGACTGTAACGCCCTTCGGATCTTCGGTCCTGGCTAACACTCAGCGTTAGGTATCGCTTTCGACGTTACAAAATAGATCATTGATGAACTGAACTCGCGACTTGAGCGAGATATTTACTTCACCAAATGTTGTAATTAAATCGTTTATTATGGATGGTTTATCAGTTGCTATTTAAATATTAATGATAAGTTAAAATTAGTTCCAGCGACACCACATTCCCTGTAGACTGGTTGTAATCTCAAATCTATAATCAGTCGCAACAATGTTATTAATTCCTAACGTCAAGGAGTTTCTATATAATCGGCGAGCGCTTCAGTCAAATATTATCGCAGCACGTTATCTCTAATATAGTAAAACTTGAATTACAATTGCGTGAATTGACACGTAATGCTGGTTTATTACACAATATAAGTCACTTCCCAACAGAGCCGAAAGGAAGAGGCTTTCCCAGGTATTGGAGGGGGAGGGGGGGGAATTATAAATTATATGCTTCGTAACTGTCGCCACGTTCCACAGTCCATTAGTTATTACGAATGAAATTGTCTATCGGTGTTCACTTCCTAAATAGTATTAACTTCAGGTTATCTAATTAAAAGTCACTTCTGTCTAATATATGCAAGTCGTCTATCTGAATTCTAAATAACGTAATAGTTGAAGTCAAAGTATCGTTTCACTGCGTCATAGTAGATCGCAATAATCATTTCTGAAAAAACAATCTAATTGCGCCTACATTTACGAGCATTCAGAAGTATGACCTGCTTCGGCTAACTCTAGTAACGTAGTGACAATGGATTGCATTATCTTTAGCCATTACTCACGAATGTCAAGGAGTACTGACACGGAGTATTCTTTGGGAACGTTGGTTCTACTTTGCGAATTTTAATAATAATGATTTTGCGATTTACTACGATTTTGAATTTTGAGTTTGATTTTACTGGAGTCCTATCATTCTTTCGTATGATAATAAATTACTAAGTATTGGATTCCTGATTCAATTACTGGTTAATTCAAAATAATAGTGTTAACTGGAAATTTGTTTGCTTGTTCATTTTTCGTGGAATTTGGAACTTGTTTTGGGGAAATCTTAGGAAATTTTGTAGCTAATTTTTGATTTTCATTTCTCGTCCGAGGAAGTGGCATTACATGGCTCACACAAGCCGAAGTCCGAGGGCGCTAGGTACGGGCTGTAGGGTGGATGTCGTAATACTGTCCAACCTTGTTTTGCGATGCATTCAGCAGTCCTAAGACTTGTGTGGGGCCGAGCGTTATCGTCTTGCGGCAAAACATTTCCTGGGTTGCTGTGGCGCCGAGTCGCCGGAAGCGCATCTAGTGTTTTGTTGAAGTGTTGACACTTGCTTCTGAATTAATGGTACTGCCTCTTGGCATCACACCAATGAGAATCACACCTTCACAGTCCCAGAACACGGTGATCATGACCTTGCCGGCGGAAGCAGTTGCTTTGAATTTTTTCTTCTGTGGGGAGTGGGAATGGCGCCATTCCATCGACTGTCGGTTTGTTTCGGGCTCAAAATGGTGAACCCAGGTTTCATCACTTGTCACAATCCGGGACGACAACGCCTCCCCCTCAGCTTCAAAATGTTGTAACAAATCAAGACAATTGTTTTTTTTTTTTTCTGTGCGGTTTGTGATCGACCGTCAGACACCGCGGGACCCATCTTACACACTCTTTTCGATATCCAAGAGTGATGATAATTGCATCCACACTTCCTTTGCTGATGCAGTGCCAACTGCCGAGTCGTAATGCATGTGGCTTAGTGAATGACAACAACAGCTCCTTGCAACACGTCAGGTGTGACAGCCGTGGATGGTCTCCTCGACTGCTGCAAATCGTCGAGGTCCACCGAACCGCCTTCTGATATCTTCGCCCTCCGTGCCCAGCGACTTAATTGTACTTCTGTCGACAGCAGATGCTCCATAGACCATGCACAAGCGTTTGTGAACATTTCTCACAGTTTCTTTCTCTGCAGTGACAAATGCAAAGACGACGCGTTGCTTGTAACGTACATCACCTACAGACGCCATTTGGAAACTGTCCTGCAGTTACGCTATCTGTCGGAAGTTAGGAAAACTTGGCGCGCTCACTCCGGAGACTTCAAATAATACACACGTAGTGTTTCACATTCGTAGCACTGTTTTCGGCTGAAAGAAAAAAATGCGATGCATTACTTTCTGCGCAACCATTGCATTTGCTGATGCAAGACGCGACTATAGTCTGATTAAAATTAGTTGATAGCCGACACTTCACGTGTTGGAGATGATTCCCTCTAACCATAGGGCCCAACGTCACGTACGAATCGTTCGCCGTTGCCAAACAGCCACAACAATTGGTGACTTCACTTACAATTCCTTGCCCACCATTCTTTTTTCATGTTTATGGCTCCAGAATCATGGGTCGGGTAGTTTTATTTCGTATTTAACGACAAAATATAACCTCACCAAAACTAAAGCACACACAAAACGATGCTAATGAAAAACAGACGTTTCATGCACAGCGCTAACCAAACATTGCTGCATTCGTCCGCACAAGACGCGATTGAGCGTCATACATGCAATTATCAGCTTCGAATGACACTGTGTGAAGCCCAATTTTTGAAGGCTGCAATTCATTGTTGTGAATGGAGTGCTATAGGCCTCAGGCGCTCAGCCCAGTCTTGTGGCTTAGCGCAATGGTTATCGTATTATCCTGACGAGCAGATCATAGGCACGAATGTCATCAAATGTAGAGAATTCGTTTTTATCTCTAATTCCTTGCCGCTTCATTATCATCATCGTATTGACTTTATTTGCTCTTTTTTTCCTATCATTCTTTTCTCATTTGGAAACTGCCTGTGTCGCCTATAAACTACTACCAAGTGGCGACAAAAAAAAAAAAAAAAAAAAAAAAAAAAAAAAAAAAAAAAAAAACCTGAGATTCCAGATGTGAGGAGGAAGATTGTGTAAAAAAATGGTTCAAATGGCTCTGAGTACTATGGGACTTAACTTCTGAGGTCATCATTCCCCTAGTACTTAGCACTACGTAAACCTAACTAACCTAACGACATCACAAACATCCATGACCGAGGCAGGATTCGAACCTGCGACCGTCGCGGTCGCGCGGTTCCAGACTGAAGTGCCTAGAACCGCCCGGGCACTCCGGCCGGTCAGATTGTGTCAAGCAGCTCCTGATGAGAAACTTCCTGGCAGATTAAAATTGTGTGCCGGACCGAGACTCGAACTCGGGACCTTTGCCTTTCGCGGGCAAGTGCTCTACCAACTGAGCTACCGAAGCACGACTCACGGCCCGCCCTTACAGCTTTGCTTCCGCCAGTACCTCGCCTCCTACCTTCCAAACTTTACAGAAGCTCTCCTGCGAACCTTGCAGAACTAGCACCCCTGAAAGAAAGGATATAGCGGAGATATGGCTTAGAGTACTTACCCGCGAAAGACAATGGTCCCGAGTTCGAGTTTCGGTCCGGCACACAGTTTTAATATACCAGGAAGTTTTACATCAGCGCACACTCCGCAGCAGAGTGAAAATCTCATTCTAGTTCCTGATGAACTGATGGTGATCAGGCGGGAAGGGACAGCACACCACAATAATGACTTTCCTTTCCTCTCAGCTGAGATATACAGGGTGTCCCAGCTATCTTGTTCACACAAAATATCTCTGGAACAATAACAGCTATTGGAAAACGACTTTCACCGTTATCAATGTAGGGCTGGGGCCCATGAATGTACATATTTGGAAACTTTCTAAAACGAAAGCATATGTGTTTCTTTAACACAAACGTATGTCTTTTTTAAATTGACCTCCTATATTTTTTCTTCAGTAATCCATAGCATGAAAAAGCACATACACAATGGCGTTGATCGCATCGCAATATTCCCATTACGTCCCGAGATATTAAGACGCGAATTTGACGCTTAAAACACCCGACATGCGCTGCTAGCGCACGTCCTGAGGCTAAGGCGTGATCCCATGCTGCCCGTAATCGCTATGTGATTGAAATGCGTAATCACACATCCATACTTACCAAGAGGTCCGAAACGAAAATACGGTCTGCTGCCATCAACCCTCATAAGCACATAATGGTTTCCCTCTTACACGTTTTACGTATCTACGTACACAATATGAACCAGTACCGATCGGTGTACACCCGTCTGGTTGTCTTATTTATCCTGCACACCCAAAATAAGGTTTATCTAATGCGTTATATGACCCATTGAGCCTGTCGCGCAGGGCCTGGGTCTACCTAGTCAAGTGTCCAACGTAGTTCCCACTACTGCCACAGTTACCACTTCGCCTTGTTTGTGATTTGCGACCCATGCAAACTCCTTTACTCCACCACCCTCCGAGCATCCCATTTGTTGTTGCTTTGGCGTGCAGTACACCGCTTTCCAGTATAGTCGTGCATCAGAGTAATCTAGTGACGACACGGAAGTAGTACACATTGTGAATAAACGTTGTTGTGTGGAACTTATACTGTACAGTATAATGTACACACATGAAGATATGGTGGAAATGCTGCTGATCTATGGAGAATGTACGTTGACGAGAAATACGTTATGAGATTGCTTGTTTGTTGACAGTACTGTTAACGAACATTATGATTATTAAGTTAATATGTCTGTTTTCTACCCTACTCTACATACCTGTACTATACCCTATTCTAGGTGGACGAAATGCTGTTCAGACAGAACGACTCTACAGAAGACGATTCCCTGACAAGCCATCGCCTTCGCGCCGGATGTTTGATCGTCTCACATCTCGTCTACGTGAAACGGGAAGCTTAAATCCAAGGCCTCGACATCGTCCTAGAACACGCGCAGATGAACGTGCTGAAGTTGCTGTGCTCGCTACCATACCTGTGAATCCTCAAATCAGCACACGTCAAATTGAACGTGAAGTTGGTGTGTCGAAATCAAGTGCACAGCGTATTCTTAAACGTTATAAATTTCATCCTTACCATGTTCATTTACACCAGGATATTCATGGAAATGACTTCCGCAATAGGGCAACATTTTGTCGGTGGGCTCAGCAAAAACGTCTGACTAACCCAAATTTTTTGCAGATGTTCTCTTTACCGACGAGGCATCATTCTCCAACGAAGGAATTGTCAAAGTGAGGAATATGCATTATTGGTCCGGAGACAATCCAAAATGGCTCCGTCAGGTAGAGCATCAACGTCCGTGGAAAGTTAATGTTTGGTGTGGGATTATTGGAGATACCATTATCCGACCTTTCTTTACAAATGGCATCCAAAATGGCAGACAATACTCCAGATTTATACGACACAATCTTCCTGTTCTCTTGGACGCCGTACCTCTGAACCGGAGACTGATCATGTGGTATCAGCATGACGGATGCCCTGCACATAACGCCTTACGAGCACGACGACTTCTGAACCGTAAGTTCCCTGGTAGGTGGATTGGACGAGGTGGCCCAGTTAGGTGGCCTGCCCGATCTCCGGACTTTACACCTCTGGATTATTTTCTTTGGGGAGCAGTGAAGGATGCTGTTTACCAACATGAACCAACAACACCAGGACATGAAGCAACGCATTATTGATGCTTGTATAACCATCAAAGAGGAAACACTAGCACGAATTAGGGCATCCTTTATCCGCAGAGTGACCCTATGTATGCAAGCCAATGGGCATCACTTTGAGCATGAGATGTGAACGCTATGTTTAGTATGTAGTCCTGGTATCACAGTGGAAGTTTCCGCAAAGGACCATTTTACCCAGTGATGTTAAGAAACATTTGTTTGCAACAATTTGTCATATAACGCATTAGATAAACATAACATTGATAATTATGTGATAATAAAACTAATTGGTTAAACATGTTTACATTCATCTTCTATGTCCCACCTGATTTCCCAAATCAAAACATTTTTACCTAAACAACGGTAAAACTTTTAGTCCACTTTGCTCGTTTCACTAAAACCATCAACATGAACTTTACTATTACGAGTGAATGATTAACTGTCACTTGCGCTAGATCTACAGTAAAGTAAAGTTTTAGCGTTGAACGGCATTACCTTTTTAGTAACGGATTAACGATAAGCGAAGTTAACTTTCTGACTAACGTTGCGGTACACAGATATGTTACAGAACCGTATCACCCCTAGCCTATGGGATAAATATCTGCTGGAATGTACCACGTTAATGCAGGATGGCAGTAGACCGTATTATTCGTTTCGGACCTCTTGATAGGTATGGAGGTGTGATTACGCATGTCAATCACATCGCGATTACGGGCAGCATGGGGTTCACGCCTGAGCCTCAGGACGTGCGCTAGCAGCGCATGTCGGGTGTTTCAAGCGTCAACTTCGCGTCTTAATATCTCGGGACGTAATGGGAAAACTGCGATGCAATCAACGCCATTGTGTATGTGCTTTGTCGTGCTATGGATTGGCGAATAAAAAATATAGGAGGTCCATTTAAAAAAAAACATACGTTTCTGTTAAAAAACACATATGCTTTCGTTTTAGAAAGTTTCCAAATATGTACATTTATGGGCCCCAGCCCTACATTGATACCGGTGAAAGTCGTTTTCCAATAGCTGTTACTGTTTCAGAGATGTTTTGAGTGGATAAGATAGCTGGGACACCCTGTATATCAGCCATAATCAGTGGTTTAACTGTAATTTTTGAACGACGGTAATTCATATTGAATAATGTTCATATAATTAACAGACTTTGAGATATTAATTTTTTTTAAAGTTGTGGTTTATGAAAGTCAATATAATTTGTTTTCAGTGTTAGGTTAGAACAAAGGCGGCCATATGGGAGACGCGCGGTTCGCCCCCCCCCCTCCCCCCCTCCCTCCTATCCCACCTCCCACCCCCGCCCAGCCGCGGGGCCGCGAGCTTCGCCACCCGCATGCTCTTCGTTCGTTTCTTTCGTCAGCCGACTCGACTGAATCGAGTTATCGAGTAGTTGTACTTTCCTATGTAGCAAGCGCGTCCGCGTCATCGTATTTGATACGTTTCTGTCTGGCACATAGATAGCTAACACACACCTACGAGAAATGTCGTGACCATTCTAATTATCTCGATACGTTTCTCTGTCTGGCCTTTGGTCGAGAAAAGTCGCGAATATTCTACTGTTTTCTTGTGCAGAGAATCTTCGAAGTCGACAGTGGAGGAGGATCGACTTAATGGCTTAGCTCTGCTGAACTCTCGCCCTGACATTGTCGATGTGATTAACCAATTTGCCAGGAAGAATAGGTGCAAAGAATTCATAATTTAAGGAAGAGAACCACAATTGTAACCTTTTTATATCATGAGGTGGCATTGTCTTGTAGATGTGTATAATCAGTTTAAATAAAACTTTCTTAAACTTTGCGTGTAACCTCATAATTTTTTATTACGGTAAAGGTAAAGGTAACTCAAGATATTTTTAGCGCCCCCTCCTAGAGGTTTTTCTGTATCCGCCACTGGGCTAGAAACGCAATATTCCCCGAGAACTTATGAAATTCCTGAAATTCCCTGAGACTTCCCTGACATTGGCAGGTAAAATGTAATTCCCTGAAAATTCCAGGTTTTCGAGAAGAATCACTACCCTGGTAGGGTCGATAAGATGGCAGCTCGTGTAGTGAGTGAGAGGACAGTTTCAGGTAAGCAATAACTGCGAGAAGCTACAGTTTTCTTTTAGCGCTGAAACTGAACTTTTTCTATCTTGAGTTTGTTCGTAGAGCTTAGCTTTAATCGCTGTGACCAAAGAGATTATGATTATAGTTCTGCCGCAGTTTATTGACATTGCACATAACGAGATTGTGGTTAGCTTAGAACATGAGCTTAAATTCAGGGCTACGGAACGCGTCGTCTGCCGCAGTTTAGTCATCGCTCACTTAAAATCAGCTGTGGACAGAGCACCTGCCAATTGCGAAATACCTCGCGGTTGCTGCTCTGCGTTATACGTTAACAGCATTTGTGAAGTGATCTGCCGTGTATATATATAGTGTGTGCGTGCTTGTGTTTGTCACCTATAACCGAACGGTAGCTGGCAGCCGACGTGGCAGCACCCCAATGGCAACTAATAGACGTCAACTCAAGTAATTTTAATCGGACCATAGTGATAATCGCATAGTTTCTTTTACTAGTCACTATCCCAGGCTATCAATGTTAATCATGATTGTCAGAAGATCGCACCATTTTTGCATCTTTCTCCTTATCGTAACGTTAATTCTGTTGGCAGAGTAAGGCTTTCACGGCCGCATTTTACTTCACTTAAGATTTAGAGGCTGGGAGACCAAAGTCGATATACACTACCTGATCAGAAATATCCGGACACGTTTTAGTCGAAGTTAAAATTGTGTGTTAGTTTACCACGGTTTCAGCTCTTCTAGGGACACTTTCAATGTGACTCAGTGTCTGTGTAGGAATGACAGCCTATTCTTCCTCAAGATCCGAAAGCAGAGAAGGTAGTGATGTTGAAAGCCGGGGTCTGCAGCGAAGTAGACTCTCTAGTTCATCCCAAAGGTGTCACAAGGGTTCACGCACGAACTCTGAGCAGGACACTCCATTTCCAGAATTCCCACAAACTATTGCCTCACCATTGCTGCTTTATCACATGGAGCATTGTCAAGCTGATAGAAACAATCATCGTCTTCGAACTGTTCCTCTATTGTACAGAATAAGTCTCTAACTATTGCCACCCAGATAACTCCGAAAGTATGACAGTAGCTGAAAAGTTCGTGGGACAAATGTTGCATGGGGCAACGGGGGCTATAATATGACGTTGGCTTTTTGTTGCTTGGTGGGATCGCGTCAGACGAAAGAAGGTCGACTTTTTTTTTAATGAGATTCTATAGTTTGGTACTTATTTTCTGAGAGTTCCTATCGAAACGAATCCAATGATGTGTAGCAGTATAGTCTTTGAAGGTCAACGAACGACAAAAAGGTGGTATGAACGTCCTTTTACAAAATGAGTTCGAAGTGATGAGCATTGGTATCAATGCAGTGCTGCAATCTTCTTATCATGGATTGAGTGGTATTCCTTATCACTACATGTACGTAGTTGGTCATATTTATTTCAAAAGAACTTGTTATTACCTCTCCATATGTTCATATCGCAATATTACTTCATCTGGGCCATAGAGCAATTTTTAAAATCTAGGAAAACTAACGGAGATGTGGAACACGACATCGTTACAAGTCTGTTCGAGAAGAGCAATACTCTGAAAAGCTTACCAATGAGATAAAGTGGCGAAAAAGTCACACTACTGCTGTTCTTGCACCAAAAGTGTTATATTGTGTTGCGGCTAACCTTGATGTTGGCAAAATTATCTCAGAGGTCCTGCGATGCAGCAGCAACTGCTTTTTGTAGAAATTAAAATGATCATTACAGAAATTAATTTAGTAAAAACGGGGTCATTACAGTTCGTTTTAGCATTCGTTTTATTTTACTGATAGTCGAAAAGCTGAAAGATCAAATCACAGTCTTTTAAAATTCTAGTGCTATTTATTTTGTTCAAACATGAATAGAATCGCTATAGCAGCATGTACGTTTGTTACGATGATTAGAAATGGACACGATCAGAATCGCGCAAATGGTCGAAGTAAGGTCAACAGAATTTCTATTAAAGCTGTACTGCCGTAATAAACAGTGCTGTGTGTCATTAGCCGAGTGCGCACGTGTTTACCGTCATCAGAGCACTGGCTGTATTGCCTAGCTGTTTGTTAATCGCCGGCAGGCGTCAAAAATCTGCGACCGTTTTCGATTTCAATCACAGAGAGGAAACAACAGGTGCGGCGAACGCTGGAGAGGAGCAAATAAGCTGCACGACGAATGTTAAACATAACGAGAAATTTATATATGCGACTGTTCTTTCGAATAAGTCCGAAAGAACAGATGCCACACATGCAGTGGTCAAAATAAATGTTGCATATTGCTTTATTCTCAATACCGCACGTAATAGGAAACAAAACTGGTTTTGCTCTGTCAGGTACAATTATAAGAAACCAGAAATAAAGAAGATTTACACCTGATTGAAAAATACATACTCATAAAACATTCCACTGTTGTTTATTCTCGCTGACATCTCGCATAACACAATTTCCATGAACCAAATGGCCATCCTCGTAAGGGGAGCCACTTTTAAATGCATTGTCCTCACCAAACTGTCCAGACAAGCCTGTGGTATTTTTGCCCATTTCAATCTGTGTTGATCAACTGTGGACCCGAGACAACGATTGGCAAAATGTTTATCAAGGAAGACCTCAAGACAGCCGAACGTATTTGAGAAGATATCGTATTTTATTTTGACTACCATTTTCGGCGTTTCAGTATGCCATCTTCAGGCCCCATATGCACTTCATTGTAGATATTCAGATGTTTCGAAGTAGAAAGCCCACAGGACACTCCTTTGTGCCAATACATGGGAGGATGATTGGCGTGAAGCATCCGGTCGACAAGTTAAGTCTTTGGAAGAAGCACAACTTCTGAGGTCATCAGTCCCCTAGAACTTAGAACTACTTAAACCTAACTAACTTAAGAAAATCAACACATCCATGCCCGAGGCAGGATTCTAACCTGCGATCATCGAGGTCGCACGGTTGCAGAATGTAGCGCCTGTAACCGCCCGGCCAATCCGGTCGGCTATCAATATACACTGAAGTTCCAAAGAAACTGGTAAAGGCATGCGGGTTCAAATATAGAGAAAAGTAAACGGGCAGAATACGGCGTACGGCGCTGCGGTCGGCAACAAGTGCCTGTTAGACGGGTTACTGTTGCTACAATGGTAACTTACCAATATTTAAGTGAGTTTGAAAGGAGTATCATAGTTGGCGCACGAGCGATTGAGCAGAGCATCTTCGGGGTAGCGATGAACTGGAGATTTTCCCTTACGACCATTTCACGAGTGTACCGTGAATATTAGAAATCCGGTAAAACATCAAATCTCTGACGGAACACGCCTATCTCAGCACTGACTACTAGTGTTAGCCACATAGGGTGGGCCTGAAGATGGTGTTGTAACAACATCGAAACTAGTCGCCAATAAAACCAACACCTTAATACAGCTGGAGGAATTTCGTCATTTTTTAATATATCATTTTGTCAGTTCCCTCCAGCACTACTTCAGACATTAGTCGAGTCCATGCCTCGTCCTGTCGCGGCACTTCTGCGTGCTCGCGGAGGTCCTACACGGTATTAGGCAAGTATACCAGTTTATTTGACGCTTCGATTTATATGTGGTGTCTGCTCTTTCGGATATGTCAAGTAGGACGGACACCATATTTACAATTCCGTCAAAATTTTAAGGCAATGATCATTGTATAAGAAATCATTCAATATTAAAATTTTTCGTCTACAACAGAATTTGTAATGAAGTAGAAACCATTCAATATTTAAATTTTTCGTCTACAACAAAAGTTGTAATGAAGTAGCCCAACACATGTGTTATTACGCTATGGAGAATGTTAATACCAGGTGTACCGGTATGAAATTAGCGTCTTTTTGTGAAAATGAAACACTAATTTTGAATTGAAAAGTAAAAAAATTTTATTCAAAGTACTGACCATTGCCTTCTATACATTTTGACCACCTTTCTGGCAATTTGTGGACACCACGCCAATAGAAATGTTCGTCTTTTGAAGCAAACCAATCAAACACCCAATTTTCGACTACTTCGTAGGAATCGAAGTGTTTCTCAGTCAATGCGTGTCCCATTGATGAAAACAAATGGTAGTCGGAAGGGGCCAAGTCTGGTGAATACGGTGGGTGGAGTAGCAGCTCCCAGCCAAGTGTTTTGATTGTATCTTGAACCAGTTTTGCTTTGTGTGCAGATGCATTGTCGTGTAAAAAAATTACTTTGCCAGGTCTTCTGGCCCATCCTGGTCTTTTTTCGATCAATGCATGGTTCAGATTGATCATTAGTTGTCTGTAGCGATTAGTATTCACAGTTTCACCGGGTTTTAGAAGCTCATGATACACCACACCTTTTTGATCCCACCAAACACAGAGCATTGTCTTCTTGCCGAATCGATCTAGTTTTGCAGTCGATGTTGATGGTTGTCCCGGATTAACCCATGATTTTTCCCTTTAATATTCTTAAAATAAATCCATTTTTCATCACCAGTAACAACTCGATGCAAAATTGATTTTCTTTCATGACTCTGAAGCGAAATTTGACAAATGGTTTTTCGGTTTTGCATCCGTCTTTCATTCAGTTCATGTAGCACCCATCTTCCACACTTTTGGATCTTTGCCATAGCTTTCAAACGGTCAGAAATTGTTTGTTGTGCAACATTCAGCATTGCTGCCACTTGCTTCTGACTCAAAGTATAATCTTCATCCAATATTGCTTGCAATTCGGAGTCTTCGAACTTTTTTGGTGATCTTCCACGTTCTTGATTTCTGACATCAAAATCATTATTTCTGAACCGTTGAAACCATCTTTTGCATGTTGCATATGATAGAGCATGATCACCATATGCCTCGACAAGCATTCGATGCGACTCTGCAGCACATTTTTTTTCAAATGAAAACAAAAAATTAATGCTTACCAGAAATCATCAATTTCTGGAACAAAATTCGACATTGTTAACAGGACCAAAACATATGATGTTATTTGTTCCATAACTTGATGTATATTAAATATCTTTGACAGATGTCATACCAACCAAAGAAAAAAAAGGCTCATTCACAACAAATGTTCCGTATCGACACATTCGTATCTTAATGCTCATTTCATACCGGTACACCTGGTAGTTGTTAGTAAAAAGACAGTGACAGTAATAAGAAGTGTTTACCAAAGTTAACAATTTTCTAAAGGCTGTGAATCCTTATTTCATGAAACTGTTCTGTGAGGTTTACTGAAGGTAATTAGAAACTTAGGTAGTATGCGCAGATAGCGTTTCCACACCCGTTGTCTCATCTTCGGGAGGAGAACCGCGCGGTCGCCAGACAGTAGCAGCGTCCGCGCGGCCGGACCCTTTTACGGACAGCTGGGCTCTCGCTGGCCATCAGGCCTCCCGCAGACAGCGCACTCTGATTTCATCGTCGAGGATTTGAATAAGCTAACGAGCTCCGCGCCGCTCTCGCGCCGACCAGGCAGACGAGTTAAAGCTGAACGCCCGCCAGGTACCGGCCAATCCTATTAAAACGGCCCTCGCCCCGGACCTGTCACCCCTTCACCGAAGGCGACGTTGTACCATCTTTTGGAGACACTTTTTTTTTTATTCTGTCAGTACGGACAGCCGTACTAGTCCGTTTCCTCTCTCTCTCCTTTCTGACTTGAGTGTTCTCTGTGAAAGAGTCAAAACTTTATAAAGGCAGTTTTAGGCATCTGACCGACGCGCAGTAACACTTCCACGAAGTGGTACTGACTTATCATGACGATAAACTGCTACAGTACGAAAATTTATGCAGCACTGTACTGAGTTACTTATTAAAAAGAGGGGAATTAGCTTTTACAAAGCTTGTTCTGTTAAACTGTGTTGCAATAACGGAACGAAAATAATTCATGGTTCATTTGCAGTTATAGAAATGGACATGGCCTCAGTATAGAACGTAGCAGAACCGATGTGCTGAAAATACTGTAAGAAATAGCAGGAACACTAGGCAGAACTGTTAATTTGAACATAACACCAACCGATTATTACGAAAAGCAATGAGTATGACGTCGAATAACAGTTGAACTCCCCCATTTGCATTCGCGATGGTCCACTTTCCCTTTTCGCAGTCAATATACGCCTCATCTACATCTGTGTCGTCATGCGTACTCTGCAGTTCACACTGAAGTACTTTAAAAATGAACACAAACAGTCTCGACAGGAAAACACATTTGTTTTGTGGTAACTGGTTCGGTCAGTTTTTGACCATCTGCTCAGTTGATATTCGTGGAGTTTTAACACCCGTCACCGCCTACCGACATGGTATCTGGTCTGAAGATGATCAAACACTGACCGACATCGGTTACCACAAAACATTTTTTTTTTGTTGCGGTCGTAACTGTTTGTGTTCATTTTTAAAGTAACTTACTTTCTGTCGCACTGCTGTTCTCCACGAGAACTCAAAAATTATTTGCACGTAAGTCACTGCCAGAGGGTTCTTCGAACCAGCTTCAGACTATTTCTCTACCAATCCACTCTCTAACAGCGCTTGGGAAAAATAAACAGTTAAACATTCCTGTACGAGATTTGCTTCCTCTTATTTTACTATAATGATCTTATCTCCCTATATAGGTTTGTGGCAATAAAATGATAAAATGCTTTCATAGTGAGAGGAGACAGCTGGTGGTTGAAATTTTGTGAACCGATCTTGCCGCAACAAAAAACGCCTTTGTTTTAATGTTTGCCGTCGCAACCTGCTTATCATATCTGTGAAAGTCACTCCCCCATTCCGCAGTAATACAAAACGAGCTGCCCTTCTTTGAACTTTTTCGATGCCCTCCTTCAGTCCTATCTAGTAAGGATCGTCAACACTTTAGTAGACGACGAAGAAGCGTACTGCAGTGTAGTCTGTCTCTTTAGTAGACCTGTTGCATCTTCTAAGCGTTCTGCCAATGAAACCTAATCTTTGGTTTGCTTTCAGAGGAGACTATCCACATGATCGTTCCAATTTAATGTTGTCCGTAACTGTAATTCCAAGGTATTTAGTCGAATTGATAGCCTTTAAATTTGTGTGATTTATCGTGTAATCGGAATTTAACTGATTTATTTTTGTCTTCATGTGAATGGCTTCTCACTTTTCTTTATTGAGAGACAATTACCGCTTTTTGTTCCACATAGAAGTCATGTCTAAGTTATTTACAAATAGTTTAGATGTTCTGATGACTTTGCTAGGCGGTAAATGACAGCATCGCCCAAACAGAGAGAGTAGAGGAGATTAGTATTTAACGCCCCGTCGACAACGCGGTCATTAGAGGCAGAGCTCAAGCTCGTAGGGGCAGATGGGGAAGAAAGACGGCCGTGCCCTTTCGGAGGAACCATCCCCGCATTCGCCTTAAAGGATTTAGGGAAAACACGGAAAACTTAAATGAGGATGGCCGGACTCGGGTTTGAACCGTCGTCCTCCCGAGTGGGACCCTAGTGTGCTAACCACTGCGTTGCCCCGCTCGGCAGCGTGCAATCAATCAAAAAGGGCTGCTCAGACTGTTTTCTGCCTCGTTCGTGTGGATTAGGAGCAGCTGAAGACCTGTAACATTTCCTTAGGGAATGACACATACCACTTTTGTTGTACTCAATGATTTTTCGTCTGTTACTCCGTACTACGAACTTCCTGGCAGGAATCACGAATCCAGTCGCACAACGTAAGCGATACTCCATAGGAATTCAATTTGATTGGAAGTCTCCTGTGAGGAACTATGTCAGAAGTCGTCTGAAAATCTAGGTCATCGGAAAAGTTCAGAGAAGGACAATTCGTTTTGTACTATCGTGAAATAGGGTAGAGAGTGCCACGGAAATGATAAGCAATGGCAATCATTACAAAAAAAAGGCGTTTTTCGTTGCGGCGAGATCTGTTCAAAAAAATTTCACTCACCAACTTTCTTCTCTGAATAAAAAAAAAAATTGTTAGCGCTAACCTATAAAGGGAAAAATGACCATCATTATAAACCAGAACTCGCACATAAAGGTTTTAAGTTTCATTTATCCCATGCTCTATGTGATAGAGAAACATTCTGAAGGTGGTTCGAAGAACTCTCTACCAGCACTTAAGCGTGAACTGCGCAGCGGTCTTGTAGATATAGATTAATGTAAATGTAGAAGTATGCAATCAATTTGAGATCCCCTGTAGACAGCAGTCATTACTTAGTGCGAATAAACAGCTCGACGCGTTTCACAAGAACGATGTTTTCTGAATCCGTGCTGTGTGTCAGCAGACTGCTACCTTCAAGATAATTCATAATGTTTGAACGCTGTGTGTGTTCCAAAATCCTCCTGCAAATCGTCGTTAGTGAGTTGGGAAATTGTGTTAGCTTAATTTGGACGTGTCCGTTGAACAGTAAAGGCTCACAGAAACTGATTTAAGATGTCAAATCAACCTTCTGTGTTTGACTGATATTCCTCAACACTAGTTCACTTTATCCTCTACCGATGCCGAAGCCGCATACGCAGGCAAGGCCTGTTAAAATGCTAGTTGCGGTCGCAATCTTCATCATCAGTATTTAGCCGGCAAGCGATAGGGATGTGGTGAGATGCAGTTCGCAAACACCAAAGAGTGCTCAATGTTTTAAGTTCACATCAAAGTCATCGACATCGTGCTATAGAACGAGACCGAGTAACAAAGTCGATGGCGATCTGTCTGTTGCGTGGGAACAATAAGCCCCGCAGAAGTACTGCTATATATTCGACAGAAGTAAATTGTAGGTCGGTAACGGGATTCTACTATCATTTTGTTGTGGACTCGATCACAACAAAACGAACTCTACAATCCGCTACGTAAGTCGTGATCTTAGTCACCATGGCGTTACAGGAAGGATGGAGGGTTTGGTTCAACGCCGCGTCGACGTCGAAGTCATCAGGGACGGAGCTCCAGCTCTCAGTGGACAAGGATTGGGAGAGAAGTGGGCAGTGTCCTTGAGCATTACACACTTCAGGGTGCCAGACGATGATCTTTTCGTCACGTCATTAAAGCACGTAACTCAGATCCTAGGGTGCATTAGGAAAATATTATAACGTCCGTGACAAAAACTGGCTGTATTTGTTACATTAAATGTCTTGCCGTATCCTCTAGCGATGGCATTGAGCAATGCAGGTCAAACAGTTTCTTGGTAACCAAGGTCCCTGAATTTTACTCTTTAAAATTACTGCCTGTAAGCTGGTTTAAAAGGTATAAAGGCAAAGTAGACATAATAAACGATCTGATAGTTCAGATTATGAATGCTGCTGATGTCATGAGGTAGCACCAAGACACTCAGAAGGCCCACACATGTTGCTGTCAAGATAATTCGAAAATGTATTTAATTCTGAGTTGGAATTTATGAAACTGAACTTTGAACTAAATACTCGTCTTTGCTTAACATCACCTGTATTTATTTGGGTTTCATTCTAACAGCCGTGTCAGTGTAACCAATGAAAATATTTAGACACATGTCATATATAATTTTTGATTCAAACTATACTACATTTTCCTAAAATGCTTGCTATTCTTACTGGAATACCTATATACATTTGAAATTTGTCTCACGATGATTAATACTCGAAACAGCAGTCACATAAATGAAAAATAAAATAAATGTTGACAGCCATAAGTAGGGACGACTAAGTTTACCATTTTTTCAGGTTTATGAATTCTTTAGTTTCTTTAGTGTATAAATTTCTAATTAATAATACATTTATTGAGCCAAAACAGCGATACAAGTTTAGAAGGTAGAAATATTACGCATAGCCACTTACCGTCCGTGTCCTTGTAGTGCACGGTAACGTTCGCATATTTCGTTACACTGTTTCCTGTCACCCAACGCGTTTTGTTCATGATACACAGTATTGCTGAAGATAACTTGGTGGAAACCATGGACTTCCATTCTGGTAATCACGTGTCTCGTCTCGAAGTTTTTCTTTGTCGATTTTCGGTCAAGCGCTGTGCCTGTGCCGGTAAATTCTGGAAGCATATTTTCTCTACACCCCTTCAGCGAGTTTAGTAATCTTTCCGAAGCGTTGGTGTTGGGTAGCATTAGGTTGTCCGTAGATCTTCACTGACGACCCGTTTCCTCGCTAGCGGATTTGGATGGGATTGAATTGGATTGTTTGAGGGAAGAGACCAAACAGCGAGGTCATCGGTCTCATCGGATTAGGGAAGGACGGGGAAGGAAGTGGGCAGTGCCCTTCCAAAGGAACCATCCCGGGATTTGCCTGGAGCGATTTAGGGAAATCACGGAAAACGTAAATCAGGATGGCTGGACGCGGGATTGAACCGTCGTCCTCCCCAATGCGAGTCCAGTGTGCTAAACTCGTAAGAGAAGAGTATGGTTAACGGGGATTTGGGCACTCCGATTGCTTTGTCTACGTAGGTTTATGTAGGTCGCCTTTACTCTTTCTTGTGTCGTTAGATTTTCTTCACTGTGTGGTGTGGTCCCATGATTTCTACGCAGTTAGTCAGAATTGGCAAGATTTTGGCTCTGAGTAGCGCTATAGCTGTCTCTACGCTGAGGGATCTGTTGTGTTCTGCATCGTGAATAGTCACTATCGCTTGCTTTGATTTCTCTACTACAAGTTTTGTGAACCATTTTCCTCTTGGTTGTCTCGTGACACCTAAATATTTGAAGTCTACTACGATTTTTAGTTTTCTCTCCTGCTTGAAGATCTCTGACAATGCAGCTGCTTTTTCTCTATTTCAGAGCACCATCATTTCTGTTTTAGCCACATTTCAATCCGTGTTTGACGCGCCAGTGTTCGATACCCTTTGCTGTTCCTTGCTTTTTTGTCCTTATTACAATGTTGTCTGCGTATGCGTATTAGGTCACTCCCTCTCTTTGGGGTATTTTTACAATTTCTTCCGCTTTAGGAACAACAATAATGTATCCCCCTAACGTAATACATTTGATTGCAGCAGCGGGTCTCGTAGGGAGAGATTGAGTTTCTTATATCGTTCCATCGCATTACTGCGCTTCTGATTCATGTCCATATATTGTTTTTATTAAGGGTTTCCTTTAGATTTTTTTTATCAGTAGCATTCTGTTTATAAGATCAAAGGCTTTAGTAAGTCTTTATAAATCTGTGAATATCACATAAGACTTTTCTCTGTCTTGAAGAGCTTCAGAAACGCTCTTTGGCAAGGAGTTCTATTGCGATATGAGTTGGCTTTCCTTTCTTAACCCTAGGTTACTAAGTGTTTGCAAAATTTACGATTGCAGTTGGTAACAATAGGCGGTTCCCGTCAATCTGGTATTTTCAGTACGGGGTGTAAAATAGGACATTTTTTGTGATTTCTCTGTATGTGACGTACCACTGGAGATTTTATATAAACTATAAATTAAGACTTCAAATGGTTCAAATGACTCTGAGCACTATGGGACTTAACATCTATGGTCATTAGTCCCCTAGAACTTAGAACTACTTAAACCTAACTAACCTAAGGACAGCACACAACACCCAGCCATCACGAGGCAGAGAAAATCCCTGACCCCGTCGGGAATCGAACCCGGGAGCCCGGGCGTGGGAAGCGAGAACGTAAGACTTCCTTTCATTAAAGTATGGAGTAGTAAAATTAACGACAGTTTAACAACAATGCAACATCTTTTCGTCTTTAGTGTTGTAGGATTCTTTAGTGTTCTAGGTGTTTCGTCGTTTATTGCTTCTATTATTTCCATTATTTTTTGTGACTAGAATAAATCTCTGCCAATGACAACAAAACGTTTGGTCCTTAGATACCAGTTTCGTTCAACAAAGCCACAGTTGAAACGTCACAAAATATACACAAAATCAGCTTAGCCACATTGCTGGTGGAGTCATTTTTGTGAGTATTTTGAACAATATCTTACGTCTCCATCACACTCCACAAGCTACTTAACGTTGTGCGGCTGTGGGCGTGTGTGTGTATTGTGCATTGAACGGGGGACCCAGAAATGTCGGAGACGCTTCGTCCTGCCGTAGCCCTCACTGGTTCACAACCCCACAACAGGCCACAGCTGTTCACCCACGTCACCGCCGCCGCGCACCGAGCCCAAGGTTATTGTGCGGTTGAGACCCCAGTGGCCCCCTACCCTCACCCCCCCCCCCCCCCCCCCTCCTCGGGGAACGTCTCATATCAGACGAGTGTAGCCCCAAATGTTGGCGTGGTAAAGTAATTATGGCGTATGCGTACATGTTTCCGCAGCAATCACCGACATAGTGCAACTGATGCGCATTCGCCGAGGCAGATGGAAAACCGCATTAAAAACATCTAAAATCTTGCCGGCACACCGGACCTCGGCACTAATCCGCCGGGCGGATTAGTGCCGGGTACCGGCACCGCTTACCGTTCGGGAAGCAGCCCGTTAGACGCCACGGCTAGCCGGACGGGCTGTGGCGGAGGGTACTTCAGGTATCACTAAATGATATTGTTCCAAACGCGAATGCCACATGGGAAGAATTGGTGTCGGTAAGCATCTCTATTAGCTTTAAATTTTTCGAATTTTACTGTCTTGATCATTTCGCGAGATGAAATTGGAGGGAGTAAGACGCTGTCCGGTTCTTGAAGCAAGGTGCTCTCTCAAAATTTCAATAGTAAACCTTTTTGTGATGCACACCACGTCTGTATTGACTGGTGTCCTGGTGTGGGGGGGGGGGGGGGGGGGAGGGCGGGAGAGGGAGAGGGAGGGGTCTCCTTTCCCTTCATATAATTTATTACTTGATCGTCTCCGTTGATCTGGATTGGAGGCTGTTACTATGCACCTATTGTAAAATCTTGTGAACTGTGTACTGAATCGTTCATGACCAAGTAGTTTTGTCTCGTGTGTTGTAAAGGGGCCTGATAGATCAGTAAATGAAATCGTGCTATATTGCAAAAGGACAGGAAAGATGGAACGGGCGCCTCGGTGCCCGGCAAGTCGACTGTGGCGGGCCTGTTGCTGGGCTGACGTGGCGAGGCAGCCGCGGCAGATAACGCCGCGACGCATGCCTGTCGCATTCCTGGGGACGCCGGAGCCTGCGCCGCCAGAATAAGACCCGCCCGCTAGCTACGCCACTGGGAAATTTTTTGGAGCTTTTGCCCCCGGCCAAGCCGACCGTGAAATTTGCGAAGCGCCTGATCGGCGAGGCAGCCGTAATGGAGCAGGTCGCGAGCGGTCCGAGGAAGAAATATCACCCCTGCAGACGTCGGACTCGCTGCACCAGTGTTGCAGCGATGATCTGCCCTGCTCAAATGCCCTATTATAGATAAGGCATGGTTCGCTTAAAACGTATAGCAGTATCATAAGTGGTCAATAATTATGATCTTCACTATTATTTTCGAAGGAAAATTATATTTTCTCGTTGGTACTTGATAAAGTGTTTGTTTCGAAAGAGAAGAACCACAACCAAACCTTTTATTTTATTTATTTATATTTCACTTGTTTCCACGAGAAAGAACATTAAAAAAATAAAAAATAAAAAAATAGAATCGTAATGTAGTGGCGGAACTTCTTTAAAAACAATCGCAATCATGAAGTTTTAGTTATCACGTCGAAAAAATATAAATTAAGAGTATTTTGTTCCTTTGTAGGTACATATCTGCAGTCGTGGTAAGCACTGAAATCCTCGCGCAGCAGTACAGTATGACGTCGCAAGAGACAGGTGCGAATCCAAGAGCGGGTCATGAACCACCAAACAGAATTGTACTAAAATATAAATTCGAGATGGAGTAGGAGAAAGGAAAGAGAAGAAAAGGACATGAACTTATGGGCTTTTTACTAAAAGCTTTCGTGTTTTTAGGAAGTTAAGAAATTCTCCTATTTTACAAGTAAAGTAACACATGACGGACGATGCAAGGGAGGCGTAGAAAGCAGGTTACCACAGGCAAACAAGATGTTCGTTTCAGAGATAAATCTGCTAACGACAAACATCGACCTTTATGTGATGATGGAATATCTGAGAATGAATGTTTGGGGCATGGAAATGAATCATACAGTTTGGTCAAACCGGGAATGATGAGAGTGAAACATTTGAAATGTGGTGCTATAGAAAGACGCTGAAAATCCGGTGGACTGAAAACTTAATAAGTAATGAGGAACTTCTCCTTACAAGGGAACTTCCCCATCGCACCCCCCTCAGATTTAGTTATAAGTTGGCACAGTGGACAGGCCTTGAAAAACTGAACACAGATCAATCGAGAAAACAGGAAGAAGTTGTATGGAACTATGAAAAAAAGCAATATACACAAACTGAGTAGTACATGCGCAAGATAGGCAACATCGAGGATAGTGTAGCTTAGGGAGCGCCGTGGTCCCTTGGTTAGCGTGATCAGCTGTGAACCGAGAGGTCCTTTGTTCAAGAATTCCCTCGAGTGAAAAGTTTAATTTTTTATTTTCAGACAATTATTATCTGTCCGTCCGATGCGAGGTAACTGCGCCGTAGTGAATTGCAGTGCGTCAGGAAAAACGGAGAAAAGACTAGTGAAACACTTTAATAAACGTGTGATTGATCGTTACTGCGGACAAAGATTTTGCCTTACTCCTTGAAAGCTATACAGGACAGAAGGATCAGGCATTGTACAGTTTTAGTGTGGGAGTAGACGTGATTACCATTCATCCAGGTTGTACACCTCTTGTGCAACCGTTAGATGTGTTTGGTTTTCGGCAAGTGAAATACTTTGTGAAAAGATTGTATGATTTTGCGAAGGTGCGCAGGTACACAGAGCAGTATTGTTCACGTGCTCGTGTGTCAATTATCAAAGTTCAGGCACTCACACATAATCAACTTCGCTCTCAAAAATTCCAGGACATGTTCAGATTTGCTTGGACATATGCAGGATTTGACGGTCTACATACGGAAAAATTTGAAAACGTTAAAAACATATGTTTTGACAGAGCACAGGGAAAACTGTGCGACTGTGAAACTGTTACATTCATTTGTTGCAGTTTATGTGACAAACTCTTATGTTTTCATCACTTTTTTGGGAGTGATTATCACATCCACAAGAAAACCTAAATCGGGCAAGGTAGAAGAAACTTTTTATCTATTCGCCAAGAGCACAAGTTAGGTGCGTCGACAACATATTAATGTCATGTGACGCACATGCCGTCACCAGTGTCGTATAGAATATATCAGACGTGTTTTCCTGTGGAGGAATCGGTTGACCTATGATCTTGCGATCAAATGTTTTCAGTTCCCATTGGGGAGAGGCATATTCTTTCGTCTACTAATCGCACGGTTTTGCGGTGCGGTCGCAAAACACAGACACTAAACGTATTACAGTGAACAGAGACGTCAATGAACGAACGGACAGATCATAACTTTGCGAAAATAAAGAACGCAGCTGCTCACGCTAACCACGGGGCCATGGCGCTCCTAAGCTACACTATCCTCGATGTTGCCTATCTTGCGCATGTACTACTCAGTTTGCATATTTTGCTTATTTTTTCATAGTTCCACACAACTTCTTCCTGTTTTCTCGATTGATCTGTGTTCAGTTTTTCAAGGCCTATCCACTGTGCCAACATGTAACTAAATTTGAGGGGGGGGGGGGGGGTGATGGGGAAGTTCCCTTGTTAGAATCTTCGAAGAAAGGGAGATGTACATATGGAGAACACTGAAAGAAGGGTGGAAGGGGGGGGGGGGGGGCAGAATGATAGGACATATGTGAAGACGTCAGCGAATAGCAGTCCTCATACCAGAGCGAGATGTAGAGAGTAAAAAATGTAAGGTAAAAGAGGGATTGGAGTCCAGCGAATAACTGAGGACGTTGGATGCAGGTGCTACTCTGGGGTGAGGAAAGGCAGGAACTTAGAACAGGTGACATCGAATCAGTTAGAAGACTGATCACGGAAAAAAAAAAAACATATATTAACTTACGAAATTTTCAGGTAAGTTTCGGAGACTGCAGTATTGTGAGAACAAAAGGGTCTCGAAAATGGCCAGTGGCCAGAAATTCGAAAAAAATCTGCATTTAACATAGAATAAGTTTCAATTGCGTTGCTGAGGTTTTGCTCAAGGTCTGATGCTGTAGAAAAGATATCAGTCAGGGAAAGGCGCCCATTGTCAGATCGACCATACCTCATGCCAACAACAAGTCTGAGACGGTTATTAAGTCAACTCTCCATAGGCGAAAGCGTCAAGCCGCAGGATGCTGAGGAAATACAGGATAGCAGGGAAAAGATCCTTCAGTAAGAAGAAATAACACAGGAACTGACTTTACCCTAAGGTTGGTGGAAACTACTGGAAAAATTTTCTCCCAATTATATGCTCGTCTAGGCATAGTACGCAGACCTGTGGACGAAGGAAGATTTAGTGTTTTTACGTCCCATCGAAAACGGAGTCATTTTGCCACTGAGCACAAGCTCGTTGTGGGGAAGGATGGAGAAAGAAATCGGCCGTGCCCTTTACAAAGGAACTATCCCAGCATTAGCATGGGGTGATTTATAGAAATCACGGAAAGCCTAAGTTTGGGTGGTCGGACGGGGATTTGAAGCTCTCGAACGCGTGTCCAGTGTGCCAACCACCGCCACCTCGGTCTCTGCAGACCTGTGTTCACAATCTTAGAGAGAAAAGAAATCTTCATGATGGTGAGTGCACACTTCAACTTTATTCCGTATCAATTATGAAGTTGTCAAAGTTGTGGAGTTTCTGACATTGTCAAAGCTTCACCTTCCATTGTTGATGGCGCCAGAGGGGGGTGAACTTTTGGCAATCTCAGCCCTCTGTTGCTGGTAGCGGCAATGGAGGGTGAAGCATTAGCATTGCCAGCCATTCGTGCTGCCTGAATGTCAGAAAAATAGTCAGACCAAGAGTCCGTCTAAGGATGCAAGACAGAAGGCAACAGGCAACACGTAATAGCTGCACTATACGGACACTTCTCATATTATTTTGGACGAATGCTTTTGAGACGATGTAACCATCTGAATTATAGTTTCTGGGTAGTTATGATGAAGTATTGTACTAAGCACTGATGTAAACAAATTATATATAATGTGTTGAAATAATAACAATGCGTTATTATTGTTGGTAAAATCTTAGGCATTTATGGTTCGTTATAAAAGGTGTGGCAGTGAAACTGGCCCTTTGGCAACTCTCGAAAATAGCACGTTACGTTAGGAACAGAAAATGGAACTGGTGCCACCTGGACAGAAAGCTTTTGCTATTGACCCTGATATTGATGTTCAGTGGAGATGGCGACGTGGACCGATGAGAAACACGTTGTTGCTGTGAAAGCGTTTAACAGAAACAACGACAGCTACGTGGCCGCGCAGCGCTTATTTAGTGCTCGCTGCAATTTCACACGTAATAACCCATCCCCGTCGGCACATACTATCAACTTTGGGTACAGAGCTTTGACGAACGGGTGATACGGTGCAAAAGAGTGGTGGAAATGCAAAACGCAATGTTGCAACAGTGGAAGAAGCCTTCAGCCAAAGTCCCAAGTGTTCTGCACACAAGCATGCGCGGCAACTTGACATATCGGATCACAGAGTGCAGCGAACATTGCACAAGGAACTGAAATACGACCCTTACAAAATTCAGATTGTGGAAAAACTGAATGCGGACTACCTCCCAAAGAGATTTCGCGTGAGACTACGATCATGAGCGATGAGATCAACTTTTATGCGTCAGACTTTGTTAACAAGCAAAACTTAAGATTCTTGTTCACGTGAAAATCCTGAAGTGCTTTATGAAACACCACTTTACAGTCAGTAATGGTACTGTAGTGCGGCGTATCATAGAGCCCTATGTTTTGAAGACGACCGCAGCAATCCTCGTCTCGAAGAACGGAGACTTTTCCTAGCTTCCGATTCTCTGACATTTCAGCGTGTGATTTCTTCCTCTGGGATCATTTAAAATCTTCACACAATCTAGGAACTAGAGGGTGAAATTAGGGAGGAAGTTAATCGAATTCCAGTGTGAGTCCTGCAAGATGTAATGTCAAACTTCCGCAATTATTTAGGAGATTTGCGGTAATTTCTTATGGGACCAAACTGCAAAAGTCATCGGTCACAAGAATTACACACTACTTAATCTAGCTTAAACTAAATTACGCTAAGGACAACATACATACCAATGCCCGTGGCAAGGCGCCCTAGACCGCGCGGCTCCCCTGCGCGGCGAACTTCCGCGAAAGACTTGAAACGGCCGACCTCAGTGACCGAGCGGTTCTAGGCGCTACAGTCTGGAACCACGCGACCGCTACGGTCGCAGGTTCGAATCCTGCCTCGGGCATGAATGTGTGTGATGTCCTTAGATTAGTTAGGTTTAAGGGGGGTGAGACGTCAAACGAACCGACTTAGAGCAGAAGACGCACCACAGGACAATTTAATTTCCACTGTCTATAGTTTTACAAATAAATTCATAAAACATTGTCAGCATGACCAGGAAGGATTAAGAATTCACACTCATAGGAGTGGAAGTTCGAAAACATAAAGAAATGATTTTTTTTTACATGTGAAATTTCATCATTTTTTCACTTACTAATGGCAGTATTTGTTGCTATAGGTACACTTTTCTTCAATAGTAAGAGAGATTCTTCGATGAATTTTGCGCAGCATACAAACCATACTTAAAGGTGTATGAAACTCTAGAATTTTCCAAATCTATTAAAAACTGTGGTAAAAATTCAGGCAATTAACTATGAAATTTGTGGTTTTTTTTTTCTAAACATGAAGTTCATATACCTGTGAGTATGGTATGTATGCTGTGCAAAATTCATCTAAGAATCTCTCTAACTTATGAAGAAAAGTGTACCTATAGCAACAAATGCAGCCATTAGTAAGTGAAAAAATGATGAAATTTCACACATAAAAATTTTTATTTTGTTATGTTTTCGAACTTCCATTGCAATGAGTGTGAATCCTGAATCCTTCCCGGTGTTGCTGACAAAGTTTTATGAATTTATTTGTAAAATTATAGACACTGGAAATAAAAAAAACCCTGTGATGCCTTTCCTGCTGCAAGTAGGCCCATTTCACGTCCCACCCCCCTTAAGTAGTTCTAAGTTCTAGGCGACTGATGACCTCAGAAGTTAGATGCAATAGTGCTCAGAGCCATTTGAACCATTTTTTTAACTTGAAACGTACATGAAGAAAACTGGCGGCCTCATATGTGAGGTAATTTTAAAATGAGAGCACTGTAAATTCAAAGCATTCATTTATATGAATGCGTTGTGTCCGAAAGAACAGACACAACGCAGAATCCGCATCTGTGATACGTTACATATAAATTGAAGGCGGAGAGGTTCAGAAAGGAAAGGAACGGAAAGGAAGGGGATCACTGCTATCAGGTGCTTCGGAACATTATACAGAATCAGCTGCGACGAGTGAAAATGCAAACTGGACCGGTATTCGAATCCGGAATCTCTTTGCTTATACTAGACAGACAGGCAGTCATCACCTCTCTTTTCTTTTCTTTTCTCTCTCTCTCTCTCTCTCTCTCTCTCTCTCTCCAATTTTCATATAATGTATCACAGCTGCTGACATTGCACTCACACAACTGGTATGCCTAACTGGGCAATGGATGCGTTAAAGATCCATTTGTTTTCAATTTATCATACACATATTTAAATGTACGACGTATAGAGTGAGTACGTTGAGGATGTCTTACAGAGTGTAAGTCTCTAGCTCTCACTGAATTTCGTTCGCATTCTCTGTAAATGAGAAGTGTACCGATTTGTTCTTCGAAGGAATACATCATTTACATTCGCTTCATTCGACGATACTAAACTTACCGTTCCTATTAGTGTTGTATTGCGAAACCGTCGAATGGAGTTTACATGTCAATGGCACGTTAGATGGACACGCCATATTCGGCGAATATTTACCACTTGCACGATATACGAAAGAGAATCGTTCAAATGGTTCAAATGACTCTGAGCACTATGGGACTTAACTGATGTGGTCATCAAGCCCCTTAGAACTTAGAACTACTTAAACCTAACTAACCTAAGGACATCACACACATCCATGCCCGAGGCAGGATTCGAACCTGCGACCGTAGCGATCGCGCGGTTCCAGACTGTAGCGCCTAGAACCGCTTGGCCACTCCGGCCGGCGAAAGAGAATTGTCAGAGGATGTGCTTCGATAAGTGCCGCAGTGGTATGGAATACTACTCTGTCCATGAGGATTGCAGCACTGCATTGATACAAATGCTCATCACTTCGGACGCCTTCTGTAAATGGACGTTCATGCCACATTTTTTTCCCTTCGTTGACCTTCAAAGACCTCACTGTTACAACTCATTGGATTCGTCTCGATAGTCGCTATCAGAAAATACATACCAAACTATAGCATCCCATTTACAAAAATCAAAGTTGACCTTCATATTCTGACGCGAACCCACCTAGCAACAAAAAACCAACGTCATATTATGGACCCCGTTGTCCCAATGGAACATTTGTCCCTCAAACGCTTCAGCTACTACCATACTTTCGGAGTTATTCTAGGTGGCAATAGTTGGTTGGGGTTGGGTTGTTAGTGAGAGGAGACCAGACAGCGAGGTCATCGGTCTCATCGGATTAGGGAAGGACAGGGAAGGACGTCGACCGTGCCCTTTTCGAAGGAACCATCCCAGCATTTGCCTGGAGTGACTTGGGGAAATCACGGAAAACCTAAATCAGGACGGGCGGAAGCGGGATTGAATCGTCGTCCTCCCGAATGCGAGTCCAGTGGGCTAAGGCAATAGTTGGTGACTCACCCTGTATATTCATGTCGTACTTTCTCAATAATGCTTAGAATAAATTTGTATCACCGACGGGGGTTTCAAAACCGCCCATTTCACTGCCGCACCTGTTACTTTAAAAGGGGGTGGGAAGGGCTAGGAGCAAAGTGTGACCCCACCCCCTCATCCTCTCCCTCCAACAGACCGAACTCTAGATCCGCGTCAGCAGGTGAAGTCAAAACAAGATGGCTTATCTCACCCCTAATTCGTTAACGGGCTGAAAAGTTGATTTTGATCGCAGTCTAGATATAGAATAACGCTAGTGTCCTGGTGAGTGATACTCTGAGTAATAAACTGTAGAGACGACGCGTCAGCCAGCCTCAGTCCGAGGCGCCAGCCAACGCGTTCCGAGAAGAGGCAGCGCTGACTAGGCGGCGTCAGCCCGGCCCCCTACGGTCCGTCTCGTGTCACCTTCCCGGGACAGCTTACGTTGCCGGGCAACGTGTTGCGTCCCTACGCGACGCGACGCGCTGCTGCGTGGCGCGCGGGCTATCTGTGCAGGCCTGCCGATAAGCCACACGCGGAGCTGCGCAGCCGGGCTGCTGAGTCGCCGGCAGCCAGGAATGCGCCCTGTCGGCGCACGCCCCCGCACACCGATGCCGCAACGCGAAACCACCCACTCCGACTACTCAGCGGGGCATTCTTGTCTGAATACGCGAGCACCCTCAAAGCGCTTTAGTCACTGCTTCACGTTGTCCAACTCAGTGCTGCGATTAAAACAAAACCCGCAGTCGTTAGAAGCCATTAAATTGTGAGGGTTAGGTAGCTTGCACTGATTTTTTCCCCTGCCCTATCTAACGTGCGTTGTCATCAACAAAAACACTTTACAAGCACCACCTGTAACCCCTCATTTCCAGCCGCTTCGGTGGAATTCCTCCTCTAGTATTGTAGACGCCAGAGTCGGTTTTCTGTTATGTGGAGGAAGGCATTTTCACCTACGTCCTTAGAGTGTCTGATCCTATCGGGAGTCCCACGAGGTTCCGCACTTGGTCCCCTGTTATACACTCTGTACAGAGCCGACTTGACAGCTGTGTCCATGAGTGTAGCCTGTACTGTACGCCAGATACATACGCGCTGCACGTGTGTTCGGCTTATGCTCCGCAGACGCCAGTGCTCGTGCGGCAACGTGGCGTCATGGGCTGCAAAATGGAGGTTAGCCTTCAATGCAGTGAAAGGGCAAGCACTGGTCTTACCTAGGCGTCCAGTCCTCGTGGACGTAGCAGATAGACACCATGGGCGAAATTGTTCGATGGGAAAATGTGACCAGGCTGTGTAACATGTTGCCAAACATGTCGAAGAACTTAGGGAGAATGCGATGGAAAGACTAAGCCACTTTACCTGTTGCTACACCCGACGTCCAGAGCGTCACAAGACGCCACTACTCTGTTCTGGAGTACGCGGCTGTAGTCTGGGGAAACGCTGCCAATACTCATATCGATAGATTATGTCAGTGCAAAATACACTCCTGGAAATTGAAATAAGAACACCGTGAATTCATTGTCCCAGGAAGGGGAAACTTTATTGACACATTCCTGGGGTCAGATTCATCACATGATCACACTGACAGAACCACAGGCACATAGACACAGGCAACAGAGCATGCACAATGTCGGCACTAGTACAGTGTATATCCACCTTTCGCAGCAATGCACGCTTCTATTCTCCCATGGAGACGATGGTGGAGATGCTGGATGTAGTCCTGTGGAACGGCTTGCCATGCCATTTCCACCTGGCGCCTCAGTTGCACCAGCGTTCGTGCTGGACGTGCAGACCGCGTGAGACGACGCTTCATCCAGTCCCAAACATGCTCAATGGGGGACAGATCCGGAGATCTTGCTAGCAAGGGTAGTTGACTTACACCTTCTAGAGCACGTTGGGTGGCACGGGATACATGCGGACGTGCATTGTCCTGTTGGATCAGCAAGTTCCCTTGCCGGTCTAGGAATGGTACAACGATGGGTTCGATGACGGTTTGGATGTACCGTGCACTATTCAGTGTCCCCTCGACGATCACCAGAGGTGTACGGCCAGTGTAGGAGATCGCTCCCCACACCATGATGCCGGGTGTTGGCCTTGTGTGCCTCGGTCGTATGCAGTCCTGATTGTGGCGCTCACCTGCACGGCGCCAAACACGCATACGACCATCATTTTCACCAAGGCAGAAGCGACTCTCATCGTTGAAGACGACACGTCTCCATTCGACCCTCCATTCACGCATGTCGCGACACCACTGGAGGCGGGCTGCACGATGTTGGGGCGTGAGCGGAAGACGGCCTAACGGTGTGCGGGACCGAAGCCCAGCTTCATGGAGACGGTTGCGAATGGTCCTCGCCGATACCCCAGGAGCAACAGTGTCCCTAATTTGCTGGGAAGTGGCGGTGCGGTCCCCTAGGGCACTGCGTAGGATCCTACGGTCTTGGCGTGCATCCGTGCGTCGCTGCGGTCCGGTCCCAGGTCGACGGGCACGTGCACCTTCCGCCGACCACTGGCGACAACATCGATGTACTGTAGAGACCTCACGCCCCACGTGTTGAGCAATTCGGCGGTACGTCCACCCGGCCTCCCGCATGTCCACTATACACCCTCGCTCAAAGTCCGTCGACTGCACACACGGTTCACGTCCACGCTGTCGCGGCATGCTACCAGTGTTAAAGACTGCGATGGAGCTCCGTATGCTACGGCAAACTGGCTGACACTGACGGCGGCGGTGCACAAATGCTGCGCAGCTAGCGCCATTCGACGGCCAACACCGCGGTTCCTGGTGTGTCCGCTGTGCCGTGCGTGTGATCATTGCTTGTACAGCCCTCTCGCAGTGTCCGGAGCAAGTATGGTGGGTCTGACACACCGGTGTCAATGTGTTCTTTTTTCCATTTCCAGGAGTGTAAATTTCTCAAATTCATTTTGCAACTGTCCTGGGATTTACTGGCGGCAGAAATCTTATCAAATTACTGGAATACATTACATATTGCAGAAGTTTAGGTGATAAGTAGGTGGCATCTACGTTAGATGTAGGACACAGATAACTGGCACATTTGCATCCTGGGAAGTAAGGTTGTCACAATGGTACCATGCGGTATGCTAACGGAATAACATGTTATAGTAATATCCTAATGTAACTGTTTTGCCGGCCGCCGTTGCCGAGCGGTTCTAGGCGCTTCAGTCCGGAACCGCGTGACTGCTGAAGTCGCAGGTACGAATCCTACCTCGGGAGTGGATGTGTGTGTCCTTAGGTTAGTTAGGTTGTAAGTTTAGGGGACTGACGACCTCAGATGTTAAGTCCCATAATGCTCATAGCCATTTGAACCATTTTTGTAACTGTTTTCATGAGCTTCAGATTGATATCAGAAAGGAGACCAAGGAAAAAGTAATCTATTAACGAATATTCAAACTGCTAACGGACGCTCTCAGCGGCTACGTCTTTATCAGAGATTCAGAGAAGAGGAATTATCGTTGGAGGCCTACTAAACTTCCTTGAGGACTAGTAACGTTTTTGGTAATAGTAATTGTTTTCCAGCTTCCCTTGGGAACAAACATTAAAATTTTATAATAACTTCACAAACAGCATATTTTGAATCATTTTTTAAAGACAGGAGCAGTTTCGTGGCTTATAGTCAACCATCAGATAAATGTAAACTTTAAAACATGTTATACAACGTGATGAAGAAGTCAGACATCACAATTTCTATTTTGAAACAATAATCTCAGAAGCTGGATAGTCAGTGAATAAAATGTTGGGCGAGGGAAACATTCGCTATTTTTTTTTCATTGACTGACCATCATGCGGAGATTATGAATCCAACTATGTAGGTTGGGCCTTCTATACTTTACGCTAAGTTGTTTACCATGTTTTTAATTTGTATATGCAAATATTTTCCATCGACCAGCTTTTTATTCACTGACTATTGGCCCTATGGATATGGTTTTAACTGAGACGACTGTACCTTTTGTATTCTGTGGCATGTTGTTTACAATGTTTAAAAGTTTATTTGCACTCGATGATGTGATTATAAGCCCTAAAATTCGTTAAAAATGAGAATGCTTGCTGAATTCTTGCCATAAAATGTACTACCACAGATGCAGATACACCAACAATAGTCAGTTGCAAGCTTTTGAAAACCCCCATAGCTGAGCACCATTCTGGTAGGAATGCTTATTTTGGGAGCGGGAAATACCGAACGAAAATGCCAGTATTCTGTTTCTGATGTTAACTGTTTGAAAAGAACGGATGTTAAAACAATTTTGCCGAGCCCGTCTGGTGCTGCGACGATCGTACTCCAATCCCTAACAGGATTACGCTCTTCACTCATTTCAAAATAAGAAAACGACGAGCTGTGCACCATACAAAACAACGGAGAGTACACGAAGCATTCGGTAACGGTTACAGCGCAACAGTTTGCTGAGGTAGCCCGGTTCGGAAAATTGGTAATTCAGGCCAGACCTCTACCGATATGTTACGCAGCCATACTTCAAAACACTCACCCCCCCCCCCCCCCCCCAACCTGAAACTGCCATGTTAAAGCGTCCGCATAATACCAGATCTTGTATTATTGTCACTGAATCACGACACGTTTTTGATATTCGAGCAGAGGCGCTGAGGATGTCTTAATTTGCAGCTGGGAGGGACGCGGTCACACGGACAACAGTTTTTGAACGTCAACATTGACAGTGCCGAGATCAACGTGCCGCCGAACGCTCAGAAACGATGCGGCTCGTATATACGGCACGTGGTATACGCGATCGCTCTGTTGTCGGCTGTATCTGACTCGCAAATGACACTATGTACGAATTGGACGGGCGTAAAATTCCTACGTTAGCTATATAAAAATCCGCATTTCCGCCCTTGTCCATGTGCTAGTCTTGTAGTCCCATCTGTAGCTCGCACAAATGAAAACTTCCATGTCCATGAACATGTTATAACGCAAAAAGGAAAGTACCATGTCCTGTGCATACGGATATCTGTTTTATAAAAATTTCATTACAAATAGTGCGATATAAATTTACAATAGTTCTTCATATAAGATAAAAAGTATTTCATCATTCTCATTTTTTAGTAGTAGCCTGAAGTCATTCATACTTGAAACATTTTTGTGAAATACAAAACTTAAAACAGGAAAGGCCAAAATATCTTGCTGAAAGTAGTGTACGCTGTCTTGTAGATAAAGCCAATCGAACAAGTTTACTCCACGGAAAAGGCACACTTACGTTCACTAAATATCGATTATTACAGTAAATAGTCGTATCAAACTAACAAAAAAGTATCAGAACCTTTTAGAAAACGCGAAAGTTAGTAAAAAAAATATTTAAGCTCAGTGAGAGTCGAACCAACAACAAGTCACCCAGTACCTCACAATTCTGCGCCTTAATTCGTTGCACTACACCGACCATGAATGACAGATGACCGTATTCTGCATCTTACCGTCTCCTGAAAGCATTACTCTTAGGAATATTATTAGCTGACATTTAACTGTGACAGACAGAACCAAGAACAATTCGTTTTTGGTGGATCCTCAATGTACCGTTGCCTTCAAACCGCATACTTTCATAGGACGCTAGTTGCAATAACTCTTTAACTACCACATGACGTTTCCCTCATTTTATTTCAACAAATCGTTCAATTAAAGACTAGTTTTCGAGAGATTCTCAGTTTTCTGGTACATAGAAACGGAATATACAGCATGACTGAGGTGTCCCTACTGATGTAGTTTTATGCAACCCGCAATATTATAAATGGCCTTCAAAATCCGCACACGATTTTCATATTATATTCTCTCGCTCGCTAAACGAAAAGTATTAGTCCTACAGAAAAAAATGAACAGGACCTTTTTGTGGGCAATATAATGTACTCAAATTTTGCGCTGGGATATTTTTCCTTATAGGGCGTAATTTTTAGTTATTTAAGAAAAAAGTACAAAAGTGACTTCCAAATTCTTCTCCACTCCCACACGCAGCCCACACCGGTCAGGATTTCTAGCATATTGTTCATGGCACGCCCTCCTACAACCGTACAAAAATTTGCGACTGCACGAATTATTTCCCAGATTCGATTATTTTCGTCTTCATTGACTGACCTTATTACGCCACCGGTTTAGTCGAACACTTACAAATTGTAAAACAGACGTTTGTGTAAGTTTTACTAAACAATTTTGTGAAATTTAACATCATAAAGCAAACACTTACATCGGTTTATTCGTCAAGCCTTCTGACTACGAAACTACTGTGCTTCTAGGGGTTAACTGTGGATCGAATTCTCAGAGTAATTAGCTTTAGCATAGAGCTTACTGAAATCGTATTCT